>NW_028126024.1:0-485098 GCF_965194825.1 Balaenoptera physalus
AGGCTCCTGCATGGGCCAGATTGCAGGGCAGAGCTGAATACACCGTCCCACTGGTACCAGAACCAGCTTCTACTATTGGAGATATGAGTAGGAGTAAGAATGATGGGGGAAGTAGTCAAAAGTTTATATGATTTATTGGGGGAAATGCTACTTCAGGTGTCCGAGTTCTTAGTGGCCCAAGTCAGTTTTCAAAGCCTGCAATCATAACGGGTACAGCTATAAAGAAAATTATTACAAGTGCAGGGACTGTTATGACAACCTTACAGATTTGGGCATCTCCAAGTAGCGGTCCAGGTCAGCATAGCTCAGCCTGGATTAATATAATTAAGGTGCTGCCTGCTACTCCAGCTCAAGCACCAAATAGTAAATATAAAATGGCGATATCTTTGTGATTTGTTGAAAATAATCAGCAGTGTATGAACAGAGGTAAAATGACTGAGTTAGCATTAGACTGTAAATCTAAAGACAGAGATTGAGCCCTCTTTCTGGCAAACCCTGTGGTGAATCAACAAATTGAATTGTAACTTCAGAGAAGCAGCTTCAATTCTGCCAGTGATTATCCTGCCTTTTTTTTTTTTCTTTTTTTCTTTCTCAAATGAAGGAGAAGTAGACTGAAGTCAGTTGACTAGAGGATTTGCCTGTTAACTAAAGTTTCCTGGGGTTAAAACTCATCCATCTCGTAAAGATTTGGCTTCAATACAGTGTTTGCTTTACATTCAATTGATGTAGAATAAAGTCTTGCAATCCTTATTTTTAGGAATTAAGTAAATTTCACTTGTTTAGGGTTTTGAAAGCTCTTGGTCTGAACTAACCTAAATTCCTAGTCCAGCACCGATAGAATGGGTGTTGTGTGTAGTAACCGTGTGGGTATTATGATTGGTAATGATAGGAAGGTTATTTCTTTGTATGTTCAAATTGTTTTGTGTTTGTGTTGTTTAATGAAGGGAATATAGTTAGTGATGTGGAGTATGTTAGCTGCAAGTAGAAATATATGCTGAGGACTGCTATGATGGTTATTAGTGTTGGTAGAATGATGTTGTCGTTTTTGTTATCTCTTGGATAATTATTCATTTGGGTAGAAAGCCTGATAGTGATGGGCGATGTCCTAATGATACTATAATGGTGAGGAAAATGATTGTGATGGGAGGTGTTTTATCTCATGTGTGTGATAATGATACTCTTGTAGTACATGATCTGGGCATAAATAAGAAGAAGATAGTGTTGTTATGATATAAATTAGTATGTTTAGGATTGTTATAATCTGAATATACATTATAATAGCTGTTATTCATCCTATATGGGCAATTGATGAGGAGGGTGTAATATTTTCCAGGTGAGTATGGCGAAGTCTGCCTCAGCCTCCAGCTATGATTTATAATATCACTATGATTAATAGTATATTTAGGTTGATGGAAGGTGACCTGTGGTATAAAACTGATAGGGGTGCAATTTTGTCATGTTGATAGCATCAGGTCTGCTGTTCATGGGATGCCTCGTGTGACTTCAGGCACTCAGAAGTGAAATGGGGAAAGTCCTACTTTTGTGACAAGGGCGATTGTCATGAGGGTGGATGCTGCTGGATTAAAGATTCTTGTTATTCATTGTGCTCTTTGACCAGAGTATATTAGATTAATGATAATAGCCATTATAAGTAGTATTGATGTGGTGGACTGTTTTAGGAAATATTTGTTGGATGCTTCTGTAGCTTATGGGTTCATGTTTTTTATTAGAATGGGGATACCATTAACCAGTGTGAGCTTGTTATACAATTATATTTCCTGAGAAAATGGTCAGTAGAATGATGGTAAAAACAATGAGAGTTTATTAGCACAGGAAGGATATACAAAAATATTTTGGGGGTATGGGCCTGAAGCTTACTTAGAGAACTTTACTATATAGCATGTGGTGTAATGTGGTAGGTAGCATGGAGAATGTAAAATTATTAGGAAGAATTCAATTCCAGGAATAAGAGCATTGAAACCTCTGTGATTTACTCTATCAAAGTAACTCTTTTGTCAGACATATTTCTTAAATTTGTGGTGGGTTGCCTGGTATGATGACAATTAGTGAAAACTCTCATATACATAGGGTTAATGTTAGTCGTAAAATACTTTTTATAAGAGATGTATGCGTTGATCATATCAAAATTGTAGGTAGGAGGCTCAAATTCATAGAAAGGAGATTGTTAGATGTGTTTAATGATGACTTGGGCTGTATATAATTCTGGCACCTAGGGATTGTCGAATGCTCCTAAAAATAGATTGCTGTGGAAATGTTTATTATAGGGAAATTGACATATTCTCTAGGAGGGACGGGGTGAATGGGCCTGCTACATTTTCTACATTGAAGACATATACAGGTTTTGATGCTACTTCCGTTTAATCAAGTGGGGCTTCGTTGGATTTCGGCTACTGCCGAGATAATCAAATTCTGGGTAGGGGTCAGGAGAAAATTAGTCATAGGTGTTCTTGTGTAATAATTACTGTTGAAAGTGTAAATGATCCATTTATCAGTAAGACTGAGAATAGAATAACTGCTACATTACTTCATATGAGATGATTGTCTGTGCTATTGCTCCTAGAGCTCCAGTGAGTGAGTATTTTGAATGTGAAGTTCATCCAGATCTGAGGATGGAGTAAATGGCTAGGTGTGATATGGCTAATAGAAATAACATGCCTACATTTATATTAATTAGTGGATAAGATATGGGAAGAGGAATTCATGTTGTGAGAGCCAGGGTTAAGGCTAGCATTGGGGTTAAGGCTAGCAAGAGAAGCCACCGCAATGAGAAGCCCGCGCACCGCAACAAAGAGTAGCCCCCGCTTGCCGCAACTAGGCAAAGCCTGCGCATAGCAACGAAGACCCAACGCAGCCAAAAACAAATTAATTAATTAATTAGTTAACTATTTTAAACAAAAGTACTATATCCTTCTGTACAGCTTCTCTGGGAAGAACAGAGAGATGGCGTAGGAGAGTGAGAAAGACCAATATTTAGTGCACATCTCTCATGCAGCTGCTCTGCTGGCTCAGAGAGATTTATCCCCACTTTACAAAGGAGGAAATAATCTCAGAGAGGTTTAGTAATTTTCCCAAAGCCAAACAGCTATGGAGTGGCAGAACCAAGATCTGAACCAAGTCTGTTACCTTCAAAGCCTAAGTCCTCATCACAACAAAACTCAATTAATATTTACATTTATCGAATTACATTGCAACCTGGGGAGTTCTTGGCACAATCCTGAATAAGAGTGAGAAAGAAAGAAATAGCATTGTTCCTACAGTCAACCCAAATTTTTGGAGCAGCTGCTAGATGCCTGGCCCTTTTTGGGGTTCAGCAGTGGTCAAGACAGGAAGAGTCCTGCTTTCATGAACCACGTAGTGGGGAGGAGAGACGGGTGCAACTTGGGTGAGGGATTTCACCTTGCTGGACCTCTGTTTTGTCATCTGGAAAATGGGATGGGTGTTCCTCATTTTCTGGGATTGTCCAGCCCTCACATTCTCTGATTCCATAAGAAGCATTTGTTTTCCTGTTTCTTTAAAATTCATTCAGGCCGTGAGCTGTGATGAATGTTGTTAGCTGCTCCCCAAATCACTCTATTCCCAGCCTTTTCCTGTGATCAGGTCTTTCCCGAAACATGACTCACAGTCAGTCAAGTCACAGAACCTAAGGGGCACCCAGCAGAAAAATTCCAACCCTTGCTTCCCAGGAGCTCTGCGGTCTACCTGCCAGGTAAACTTAACTCACCTGGCACAAGGTGGCCATCCCTGGTTTCACATCAACATGATCTCAGGCACAAACCTCCTTGTCTTTCCATTTTGTCTTTAAGTTACTTGTTGAAACAACTGCACAAATATGACACAGATATAAAATCAGGCATCTTCTGCCCCCAGTGCCTACTAATAAATGATTTTCTGCCACTTTAATGATAAAGATAGAACATTTCAACATTCTGCTACCCTTATTATTTGTCATTTTTGTTGATATTTCTATTGACTACATCTTTCAATATTTTAACAATGGAACATTTATTTAGGGTGTTCCAGACCCAGCCTTTAGTGGTAAAGGTTTCGTTGTTATATTTCTATTATGTTTCCTTTCAAAATCATTATCCTATTTAAATGGATTAAGTCAATTCTATAGGCATTTATCTTATGATATTGATGAAATTGATACATAGAGGGCAGTAGTACAAGTTGATTGGACTTGAGAACCTCTATTAGCACAGTTAAGTATAAATATTATCTATATGTAAACCAAAGTACAGGCCGAGTGAGATTCTCTGACTTTTTTGCACTGTCTGCCCCTCAAGCCTGTGAGAAACGGACTATTTCTTGCCCTATCAGTAAACAAAGGATGTCACAGTCTTCAGCACTTGCAGCCCTCCAATGTGAGCCGGCGGGCCCTGAGGCACTCAGGATATGCAAATACAGAATGCAGGCCCCAGAGAGCTGAGGTGCATATCAAAGGAAGGAATTCAGTGAGCCCAGGCAAAGAAAAGCGCCGCATTCCTCACCTTGGGAGAGCTGGTTTTCCTTAGTTAACAATCACCTTTGGATGTTCCCCATTACCTGCGCCAGTTCCCTGCCCTGTACCCTCCCCCCGGTACTTTAGCTCAGGGAGGAAGGAGCGCAGAGGGACTCGGCTGAATAAGGGGCCTGCGCGCCTCGGGAGGAGTTTTCAGCCGCTTTCCCCGCAGTCGGGAAGAGGGGCGCTGACGCTGCAGCCGGACCCTGCGCCTCCCTTGACCCGTTTCCCCTCAGGACGCTCAGGCCGACCCCCTCCTCACGCCCACCAGGCCTCGCGAGCCAGGACGAGGGCAGGGGCGAGAGGACGGACCGAAGTTCCCGGGGACCAGACGCTGGAGGCCGCTCTTTCTGCACAGCAGCGACGGGTGGCAGCGAACCCCTGCCCCTCAGAAGCTGGTCTTGTGCTGCCGCCCGGGCACCGGACCAGGCGGAGGGTCGGCGCCCACTTACCCGGCCCGCCGTCCCCGCGACTGTCATGGCTTCGGCCGCCGGGGCACCTCCAGAGACGGCAGCCTCAGTGAGGTCGCCCTCCCCTCGGGCTCCGGGGCAGTTCCGTGAAGGCGGAGGGAAGAGACCCCGCCTGAGCCGGGAGTTCCAGCTCTGAGGAAACGCGGGCTCTGTTCAGCGCGCAGTGGGTGGGACCGCTCTGCCCCGAGGCCTTCCGGGAGGGAGCGGGGCGGCGGGGGAGGGAGCCGCCAGGAGCGCAGGGCCCCGTCGGGGGTCCTGGAGGGGCGGCCCGGCCTGGGGGCCACGCCCATTGTGGCCGCAGCCCAGGCCTTTTTCCTGGAATCCTACACAAAAAAATTAGAAAGATACACAGTCTATAGTAAATACTCACAAATGATTGTTGCTGCTGTGCTCACTATTCTATTAAAGGTGTAAATCGATAAAACACTTTAAGTTCAAAATTAAATGTGAATTTTTACCTTTCTAATTATGTCTCTGATATTCACAGTTGTGGTTAATGAATCAGAGACTGTGGCATCACTAGTTAAAAATCAGCTTGTTAAAAAAATAGAACTCAGGCCCACCGGACCTACTGAATCACAAGCTGCACTTTTACAATCTCCCCAGTGTACTCGTGTACCCATGAATAGTTGAAAGGTACATTTCTACCTCGACAGGTCTTTTCTCTATGAGAAATACACACATTTTATCCAGTTTGATATAAATTAAACACTCAAAAATGCATATGCCTGTGTTGAAACCATCATTTTATCATTTCTTTTCCAGACAAGTATAGTCTCTATACTGGTTTTGTGGATCACATGCCATACTCTTTTCTTGTAGTTAGAAATAAGGTAGAGAAAGTTACTTTGTAAAAAAAAAAATTATATATATATATATATATATATATATATATGTATATATATGTATTAGTGGATAATTGAAGAGACTCTTCTAAATTAAAACCTTCTCTTAACTTGCTGTTTTCTTCTTGGGTCATATTATGAACTCTTCCCGTGGCCACATGGCATGTGTACGTTTAATTTCAGGGACTGCTGACATTCCAGGATGTGGCCATAGATTTCTGTCAAGAGGAGTGAGAATGCCTGGGCCAAGATCAATGGGAATTGTACAGGGATGTGATGTTAGAGAAGTATAGGAACCTGCTCTCCTTGGGTGAGGATACCTTCCTTCCAGAATTCCTTATCCAACCACAGGGTTTGGAGTCCTTCATTTGTAGACTATCTCCTGGAATCTTCTGCTTCCTACAATAGGGTTTCAGATTGGAACGTTTCAGGAAAGATTGGGAGTTTGTGGGTATAATTTTTCTTATTCTTTTAAAATTGCAGCCTCCCTTTTAATATACTTTGTAACTGCTTGGGATGTGTCTATATGAACTGTGTACTATATGCTTCTGTTATAGTCCTTACAATATTTTATTGCCTTATTTTCTCTAACAATTTTCCATGGATTCTTTGGGCTTAAGGTATATTAAAAGGGAGACTGCGAATCTGGGACTTCCCTGGTGATGCAGTGATTAAGAATTCGCCTGCCAATGCAGGGGACCCGGTTCGATCCCCGGTCCGGGAAGATCTCACGTGCCACGGAACAACTAAGCCATTGGGCCACAACTACTGAGTCTGCACGCCACAACTACTGAAGCAGGTGTGTCTTGAGCCCATGCGCCATTTATTTTTGGGAGAATAAAACCGCTTCTGAGTGATTAAAATTTAGGCCAGCTAGTCAAAATGCTTTATCACCTGTTCTTCTAAAACACTGGTCAATGGAACAAGTTTTCCTAGGGATAACAGTGTAATTGTATTCTGGAGTTCATATGGGCAATATGGTTTATGACCTTGATGCTGGATCACGACATTTCAACGGTATAACTGCTATTAATTGTCTGTTTGTTCAACGATTAAAGTCTCACGTGATCTGAGTTCAGACTGGAGTCATCCTGGTTGGTTTCTGTCTATTGCAGATTTCTTCCAGTATGAAAGGACAAGAGCAATACGGCTTCCTTTACAAAATGTCTTCAAACTACATGATGATATAATCTACATTCAATTAATTTATACATACCCTACTGTAGAACAGGGTTCGTTACGCTGGCAGAGCCCGGTAATTATGTAAAACTGAAACTTTTTCTGCACTGGTTCAAGTCCTCTTCCTAAGACTATGTTTATAATCAACATTCTTTCACAAATTACCCAATTTAATTCACCATAGCATTCCTCAAATTAACCAAATGGAAAATCCTAGGCTATATACAAATCCAGAAAGGGCCAAAAATCATCAGCCCCCATGGATGATTACAACCCATTGCTGAGGCATTCAAATTACTTATTAAAGAACCACTATGTCCATCAACATCATCAATTTATATATTATTGCCCCAATGCTAGCCATAACCCTGCCTCTCACAACATGAATTCCTCTTCCCATATCTTATCCACTAATTAGTATAAATGTAGGCATATTATTTCTATTAGCCATATCACACCTAGCCATTTATTCCATCCTCAGATCTGGATGAACTTCACATTCAAAATACTCACTCACTGGAGCTCCAGGAACAATAGCACAGAGGATCATCTCATATTAAGTAATGTAGCAGTTATTCTATTCTCAGTCTTACTGGTAAATGGATCATTTACACTTTCAACAGTAATTACTACACAAGAACACCTATGACTAATTTTCTCCTGACCCCTACCCAGAATTTGATTATCTCCGCAGTAGCAGAAATCCAGTGAAGCCCCACTTGATTTAACAGAAGTAGAATCAAAACCTGTACATGTCTTCAATGTAGAAAATGTAGCAGGCCCATTCACCGCGTCCTTCCTAGAGAATATGTCAATTTCCCTATAATAAACGTTTCCACAGCAATCTGTTTTTAGGAGCATTCGACAATCCCTAGGTGCCAGAATTATAGATTCTTTCATCTTGTAAATATAGTTTTCTTTAAAAAATAATTTTTATAGTTTTACTACCTTTAAACAAAATGTACTCCATTGCTGTGGAATATTCCTTCATAGGAGCGTGCATGGTTCATTTCTGCATCCGTCTGTGATGGCCTTCAGGTTCCTTCAGGTTTGGCTCCTGTGGCTGCCAGTCCATGTCCGTGTGTCCTGGTGCAGGGCTGGTGGGTTTGTGTTCAACTGGGAGGAGCACTGTGGGTCTCTGTGCACGGACTTCGCTATCTGAGGCCCGATTGCTTCAGAAGTGGTTGCATCCCCCCGTTGCGTACCAGGCTTTCCATTGCTCCACATCCTGCTGATATTTGATACTATGTCTTTCATGTCTGCCATTCTGGTAGGTGTATGCACAGTATTTTTCTTATGGCTTTAATCCCTCTGTTGTTAGTGAAGTTGTGCATCTTGTGGTATTCATGGACTATTTCCTGTTGTTTTTGGAAAAGTTTTAAAAATTGTGGTCTGGTACACATAACATAAAATGTACTATCTTAACCATTTTTAAGTGCACATTTCAGGGTCGGGAAGTAATTCACACTGTTGTGCAAACCTGACCACCATCATCCTCCAGAACTTTTTCATCTTGCAAAATTGAAACAGTCCCCATTAAACACTCACTCCCCATTGTCCCTCCCTCAGCCTCTGGCCCTCAACATCCTACTTTATGTCTCTATATTTCCGACTGCTCTAGGGGCCTTGTATGAGTGGATCAAGCACTGTTTGTTTTTTTGTGTCTAGCTTACATCACTGAGCATAATGCCCTCAAGGTTCATCCCTGCTGCATCCTGTGTCAGAATTGACTTCCTTTTTAGGCTGAATAGCATTCCCTTCTATTGATGGACCGTGTTTTTCTTCTCCATTCTTCCATTAGTGGACACATGTAATATCTACATTCATTTCTGCTGTCATAATATTTGTGGAATAAAATCAGAAAGTCCTATGAATCAAAAGTCATTTGCCATTAACTTTTTTCTTAAACTTTTTGTTGTGGAAAACATCAAGGCTAAGAAAAGGGAAAAATACATGTCAGCTTCACTTGTGTTCAGGAATTAATGCTTTACGGATTCACTTTATTCCCTGTGTGTGTGCTATGCGTGTGCATGTGCCTGTTTGCATAAATATGCTGTGCATGTGGATAGGTATGTGAACTTGCACACATTAGTGTGTGCATGGGCATATGGGTGCATGTGTGTTCACATGCTAGTGAGTGAATATATTTGTGCTGTGCACGTGCATATGTTTGTGTGTGTGCTGTGCCTGCCTGTGCGCACACCTGTGTGTTTGCTGGAACCACTTGCAAGTTGGCTGCAGACTGAATTGTGCCCCAGATATATCCGCATGCAGCTGCTCTAACAATCCTGAGTAGCCACGTAAAGGTCACAGATCTCAGGGATTTAAATGGATGGAGCAGGATATCCTGACACAGAGTTTGTCTTCCAATGACTGTCACTGTCTCAGTAACATCCTTCACACCTTCTTTAAGCCGCATTCAGGGTCCAGTTTAGACTCCCATTACATTCAGTCACCTGTCCCAGGTCCCCTAAAGCAACAATGTCACCGTGGGAGAGCCCGGCCAAGGCTGGGGGTGCCCCTCCTGTTGGCCTGGCCTCCAGGCCCTGCCCTTGGCTCCTGTTTCCTCATATCTCAGCCAGGCCCCGACTTGGATCGGGCCGCCACCTCTTTCCTCACAGGGTCCCATCGCCCAGTCAAGGGGGTTCATTCTCCCCCTAAACACAGCATCAGGAGTTGGGGGCTGACAGTCCACACTGGGTCTCCTTCATGTGAGACCCTGTGCTGTTGAAAGAGCAGGCACCCTGCCCTCGGGGGTGGGGGACTGGGGGGCGACATGCGGCCCACGATGGGCAGGCGGGTCTCCGGGTGGGGCGAGCCAGTGTGCAAGGAGTTCCGCGGTGGGTTCTCCTCTCCAACGGCTTCTGTGCCCCTACCTCTCCCCGTGCCTCCCCTCGAAGACAGCGCGGTGCCCGGGTTGGGAACCATGGGAGCCGTCAGCCACCGCCCCCTCTACACACACACACACACACGCACACGCACACGCACACGCACACGCACACGCACACGCTGCAGGGAAGCAGGACCTGAGTGCAGGGCTCTCAGCGGCCCTGAGCGCCCCGCCCGGAATCGGCCAGCCGAATGGACAGACCGGATCTCCCGGCCCGGACCATGCAGGACTCTCCTGACCTGGCTTGCAGTGTGGCCGCCTCCTTCTGGAAGCCTGGGAGGCTGGAATCAGGCCACTTCTTGTCTGTCCTGGCAGCAGACTGGGCTGCACTCTAAGAAGTTCGTGGCTCGCCCGTGGATCCTGACCATCAGGTGGTCAGAGAAATTGGGAACATTTCTGTTTTACCTGTTGAAATGTTTAATGACAAAGATTTTGTTCAGTTTCCTGACGTGGGTGTCCAAAGATGAGAGACCCATGTGTGTGATCTGTACCCCCTATGAGATCAGCCCTAAGCTAGTTTAAACATGATCAAGTTGTGTCCACATGGTAGATTTAGACCTCTGCATGTCCTGTCTACTGATTATGTTTAGAGCTGACCATGTGTTGTCTATAATAAGAAGATTTAGACCTGACCAAGTTCTGTGTACGCTAGGACTATGGGGACCTGGGTAGAGACCCGGCCTGGCCTCAGTACTGGGAAGTTCCGTGCCTGCATCTGAATGTCAGTGCTTAGATGTCTGGGGTCTGGAGCTGAGGTGGGCTTGTCTACGTAACAGCCTCTCTTCTGAGTGTGGTGACCTGGTCCTCCCAAGGGTCAGTGCTATGGTCGGGGCCTTAGTCTTAATCCCTGCAAGGTTCACCTTCCCTGGGGTTCATGGAGAATCCTCAGGAGGACTACCTGGCAATAATTCCAATTTACCAGCACGTGCATGGTGCATAGGGAAGCAGGTTTAGCTTCTGAATTGATTGCAGGGCACGCAGATCGGGCAAAAGGCCGATGGGTGACAGCTGAGGCTGCTGCTGAGCTCTCCCTCCAGTCTACCGTCCCTACTCAGCAGAGTCCAGAGCTGCCCCTCGACTTTCAGCCCTGCTGTCCTGTGAGTTTTCTCAACATGTAAGTGAGACGAGAAAGGACTGAGCATGCCAGCACCAGGGTCGTGTGTTCAACTTTAGTATTAAAGCTGTACAAACAGTTAAAATCACACAGAACCAAAGTGAGAAGAGGAGGACTCCTCTGGGACAAGTGTGGGGAAAGGAGACCCACCTGACACTTTTTCCCATCCCAGGAGGTCCCAGGGACCCAGCTTGTTTCCACATTGGGGGAGCCCCTTGCAGAGCCATGGTGTCCTGACCAAGGGGACGTGTGACCCCAGGTGCAGGGTCTGGGGAGGTGAGGTCACCCTGGGACTGTGGACATGTGACCCAGGTGGAGGGGTCTGGGGAGGTGGGTCACCCTGGTGAGTGTGGATGTGTGGCCCCAGGTATAGGGTGCGGGGACTGTGTGGGTCTCACCATACCTGCATGGGTCAGGATCACATGGATGGGGAGACCGCATATGCGCTCTTTGCCTGCAGTGTGTCCTGTCCCCTTTGAGATTTCCAACCTCTGCATTAAGGGTGTTGTCCTGATTAACCTGTGGTTCCTTTTCTTCTCTTCATCTTGTCACAATCATATGAGGTCAGGCATGTTTGAGTGGGTTGCTGCTCTGTGTTCCGGTGAGTGACAACACTTGGTGGTGTCGTATTAATACTATAGCATATCATATGTCTAATCTATGGGGGTCACCACTGCCTGGGTCCCCCTGGACAGAGGTCAGGTGAGCACAGACTAGCCCCCCCTATGAATGGTCTCCCACGTGCTCTGTGAGGGTACCGTGATGGCCCCTAAGGTAGGGGACTGTGTCTGGGCCTCCGACATTTGTGATGAAGGGGAGTCGAAATGGAATCTCAATTAACAAGACATTATTTTAAGAATTTATTTTAAGTGAAATAAAACACACGTCACATACCCTTTACCATCATCACCATTTTAAGTGCACGTTTCTGAGGCATCAGATAGATTCACTTTCTCGTGGAGCCATCACCACCATCAGTAGAACTTTTCGTCCTGCAAAACCAAAATTCCACAACCATGAAAGTCTCATTCCCCATTCCCTCCCACTGCCCCTGGCACCGATATCCACTTCAGTCCCTGAGTTGTCGACTGCAGGGCACCCACTGGAGTGGAATCCTGCAGTGTTTGCTGACGGGTCATTTTGGAAGAGCTGACTTTCAGTCTGAAGCTCTGCCTGTTCGCATCTGAAGAATCTGCATTTAAGGAGAGGGTGTATGAGGAAGGGGGTGTATGCGGGACAAAGGTGTCCGGGGTGCAGGTGAGCCAGGACCTGACCAGCTGCCTTTTGGGTCCTCTGGTCCCATCTCTTGGTCTGTGCCTCATCTGCATCATCACTGTCCCCGCTGGCACCGCTGGGGTGTTGTTGTCTGAGTGAGAGTCCCCTGGTGTCCCTGCTCTCCTCCCCTCCTCCTGCTGGTTGGGGAGGGAACTGCTTGCTGTGTGGTCTCTACTCCTGAGGCATGAAGGACCCTGTAGCATGGACCTGCAGAGTGTGGGGTGTGGTCCCAAGAGCATGGGGCCCACATAGGACACGACATCGGGCCGTGACAGGTGCTAGGGCTGCCTCATCACTGACAGGGAATGTTGCCCAGATCCTGCTCCAGAGGGCATGGTGGGTGGCCTGGGACCCTAGAGGCCCCATTCCTATACTGGAGCTTGGAGAGTGCATCCCCATGGGCTGCAGATTCACCCCATATCTCAGACATATCCCTCTGTCCTGTCTTTGAACTCAGGAAAACGTGCTCTCTTGTCCACAACATAGGCCTGGTCCTGTTGATATTAGGATTCTTTAAGTTAGGCGTCCTGGGATAGCAGCTTCTTTTAGGCCTGAGAAGGAACAACTCCGGAGTGTACAACAATTTCAGATGAAACTAATATTCAATGACTATCCCTAACTACTCGGTTGTTGACTTCTATTAGTCATTATTCTCCTGGTTTTAGCTCTGATGTGGGGATTACAGAGGAGTCAACATTTAAATCTTCGTAATCTGTGTATTTGTAGCTTCAGTATCGTTACGGACCCATAGTTTTTTATGGTTTGGGAAGAGTTATTGATTTCATGTATCATGTAAAGGATTCACAATGATGATAGGGCAATTAAGATTACAATAATAGCTAGTAAATTGTTCACATTTTCTCTACCTGTGCATCTATTGTATGCATATGAGTTTAGATGTCAATATTAGTGAAATGATATAGAGGACTAGAGAACTTATTTTAAAAATCACCATTAATGTGTGATGAAGAAAATGTAAAAGTTCTTCCATAATCGGTGATGTTGTATCTTGAGAGCCTAGATGAAATTGATATGCCTTAGTCATATACAGGATTTTAGCCTATCATTTAACTTTGACAAAGCTACATCACTTTTTACTTTTATCTCATTTATTGAGGAAGACATAATTGTTATGGTGTTGGCTTGAAACTGGTTGAAAAGGACTTGAGTCCTTCCTTATTTTACATTTACATAGGTAGGATCTTGAAACGTAGGATATGGTGGAGGACATCCGTGTAACCATTCTAGGTTAGGAGTAGCAATTTCCACTGCTAAGACTTCTTGTTTAGACACAAATGCTTTTCAAAGTATGAAGATTATTAGCATTACTGCTGCTACTGAGATGAATGAGCCTAAAGACAAAATATTTCATGTTGTGTGTGCCTCAGGGTACTCAGACTAACGTAGTGACATCCCTGAGAGGCCACGAAAGTGCTGCAGGAAGTCATATTTACGACTACAAATATACTTGTGAAGTGAATTTTTGCTCATGCTGAGTTAACTGTATAACCTGAGAATAGTGGGAATCAGTGTAGAAAGCCTCCTATAATAGTGAAGACTGCTCCCATGGACATTAGGTCATGGAAGTGTGCTACTACATAGTATGTATCCTGGAGGACAATGTCTGGGGATGAGTTGACTAAGATGATTCCTGTCAAACCACCTACTGTAAAAAGAAAAACTAAAGCCTAAAACTCATAATATAGTGGGAGGTCATATAGTATTACCTCCGTGAACAGTTGCTAACCAGGGACTTCCCTGGTGACGCAGTGGTTAAGAATTCGTCTGCCAATGCAGGGAACACGGGTTCGAGCCCTTGTCTGGGAAGATCCCACATGCCGCGGAGCAAAAAGCCCGTGTGCCACAACTACTGAGCCTGCCCTCTAGAGCCCGCAAGCCACAACTACTGAAGCCCACGCGCCTAGAGGCCGTGCTCTGCAACAAGAGAAGCCACTGCAATGAAAGGGCCGCACACCGCAACGAAGAGTACCTGCCGCTCACCGCAACCAGAGAAAGCCCATGCGCAGCAACCAAGACCCAACTCAGCCAAAAAAAAAAAAAAAAAGAAAAGAAAAAGAAAAATTAAATAAAGAGTTGCTAATCAGCTAGATACTTTTACTCCTGTAGGGATAGAAGTAATTACGGTAGCTGATGCAAAGTATGCTCCTGAGTCCACAGCTATCCCTATGGTAAACATATGATGGGCCCACAAGAGAACTCCTAAAAAACCAGTGGACATGACTCATACTATTCCCAGATAGCTGAAAGGCAATTTTTGTCCTAAATAGTATGTAATGCTATGTGAGTTTATAAAAAACACTGTTAGGCCATGAATACAGACTTCAGGGTGAGCAAAGTATCAAAAGAGGTGTTGGTATAGGATTCGGTCTCCTCCTGAAGGGTCAAAGAAAGTAGTGTTTAGATTTCTATCTCTTAACAGCATGGCAATTCTGGCTGCTTGGACTGAGATTGGTAATTATAGTAATATGGCTATAGTTGGGGAAGATTAAACAAATAATGGTGTTTGGTATTGGGATATGACTGCTGGTTTTGTATTAAAGACTATAGTAATAAAAGTAATAATACCAAGAATTGAGGAGACACCTGCTAAATGTAAGGAGAAAACAGTTAGGTCGACAGAGGCTCCTGCATGGGCCAGATTGCAGGCTAGAGCTGAATACACCGTCCCACTGGTACCAGAACCAGCTTCTACTATTGGTGATATGAGTAGGAGTAAGAATGATGGGGGAAGTAGTCAAAAGTTTATATGATTTATTGGGGGAAATGCTACTTCAGGTGTCCGAGTTCTTAGTGGCCCAAGTCAGTTTTCAAAGCCTGCAATCATAACGGGTACAGTTATAAAGAAAATTATTAGAAGTGCAGGGACTGTTATGACAACCTTACAGATTTGGGCATCTCCAAGTAGCGGTCCAGGTCAGCATAGCTCAGCCTGGATTAATATAATTAAGGTGCTGCCTGCTACTCCAGCTCAAGCACCAAATAGTAAATATAAAATGGCGATATCTTTGTGATTTGTTGAAAATAATCAGCAGTGTATGAACAGAGGTAAAATGACTGAGTTAGCATTAGACTGTAAATCTAAAGACAGAGATTGAGCCCTCTTTCTGGCAAACCCTGTGGTGAATCAACAAATTGAATTGTAACTTCAGAGAAGCAGCTTCAATTCTGCCAGTGATTATCCTGCCTTTTTTTTTTTTTCTTTTTTTCTTTCTCAAATGAAGGAGAAGTAGACTGAAGTCAGTTGACTAGAGGATTTGCCTGTTAACTAAAGTTTCCTGGGGTTAAAACTCATCCATCTCGTAAAGATTTGGCTTCAATACAGTGTTTGCTTTACATTCAATTGATGTAGAATAAAGTCTTGCAATCCTTATTTTTAGGAATTAAGTAAATTTCACTTGTTTAGGGTTTTGAAAGCTCTTGGTCTGAACTAACCTAAATTCCTAGTCCAGCACCGATAGAATGGGTGTTGTGTGTAGTAACCGTGTGGGTATTATGATTGGTAATGATAGGAAGGTTATTTCTTTGTATGTTCAAATTGTTTTGTGTTTGTGTTGTTTAATGAAGGGAATATAGTTAGTGATGTGGAGTATGTTAGCTGCAAGTAGAAATATATGCTGAGGACTGCTATGATGGTTATTAGTGTTGGTAGAATGATGTTGTCGTTTTTGTTATCTCTTGGATAATTATTCATTTGGGTAGAAAGCCTGATAGTGATGGGCGATGTCCTAATGATACTATAATGGTGAGGAAAATGATTGTGATGGGAGGTGTTTTATCTCATGTGTGTGATAATGATACTCTTGTAGTACATGATCTGGGCATAAATAAGAAGAAGATAGTGTTGTTATGATATAAATTAGTATGTTTAGGATTGTTATAATCTGAATATACATTATAATAGCTGTTATTCATCCTATATGGGCAATTGATGAGGAGGGTGTAATATTTTCCAGGTGAGTATGGCGAAGTCTGCCTCAGCCTCCAGCTATGATTTATAATATCACTATGATTAATAGTATATTTAGGTTGATGGAAGGTGACCTGTGGTATAAAACTGATAGGGGTGCAATTTTGTCATGTTGATAGCATCAGGTCTGCTGTTCATGGGATGCCTCGTGTGACTTCAGGCACTCAGAAGTGAAATGGGGAAAGTCCTACTTTTGTGACAAGGGCGATTGTCATGAGGGTGGATGCTGCTGGATTAAAGATTCTTGTTATTCATTGTGCTCTTTGACCAGAGTATATTAGATTAATGATAATAGCCATTATAAGTAGTATTGATGTGGTGGACTGTTTTAGGAAATATTTGTTGGATGCTTCTGTAGCTTATGGGTTCATGTTTTTTATTAGAATGGGGATACCATTAACCAGTGTGAGCTTGTTATACAATTATATTTCCTGAGAAAATGGTCAGTAGAATGATGGTAAAAACAATGAGAGTTTATTAGCACAGGAAGGATATACAAAAATATTTTGGGGGTATGGGCCTGAAGCTTACTTAGAGAACTTTACTATATAGCATGTGGTGTAATGTGGTAGGTAGCATGGAGAATGTAAAATTATTAGGAAGAATTCAATTCCAGGAATAAGAGCATTGAAACCTCTGTGATTTACTCTATCAAAGTAACTCTTTTGTCAGACATATTTCTTAAATTTGTGGTGGGTTGCCTGGTATGATGACAATTAGTGAAAACTCTCATATACATAGGGTTAATGTTAGTCGTAAAATACTTTTTATAAGAGATGTATGCGTTGATCATATCAAAATTGTAGGTAGGAGGCTCAAATTCATAGAAAGGAGATTGTTAGATGTGTTTAATGATGACTTGGGCTGTATATAATTCTGGCACCTAGGGATTGTCGAATGCTCCTAAAAATAGATTGCTGTGGAAATGTTTATTATAGGGAAATTGACATATTCTCTAGGAGGGACGGGGTGAATGGGCCTGCTACATTTTCTACATTGAAGACATATACAGGTTTTGATGCTACTTCCGTTTAATCAAGTGGGGCTTCGTTGGATTTCGGCTACTGCCGAGATAATCAAATTCTGGGTAGGGGTCAGGAGAAAATTAGTCATAGGTGTTCTTGTGTAATAATTACTGTTGAAAGTGTAAATGATCCATTTATCAGTAAGACTGAGAATAGAATAACTGCTACATTACTTCATATGAGATGATTGTCTGTGCTATTGCTCCTAGAGCTCCAGTGAGTGAGTATTTTGAATGTGAAGTTCATCCACATCTGAGGATGGAGTAAATGGCTAGGTGTGATATGGCTAATAGAAATAACATGCCTACATTTATATTAATTAGTGGATAAGATATGGGAAGAGGAATTCATGTTGTGAGAGCCAGGGTTAAGGCTAGCATTGGGGTTAAGGCTAGCAAGAGAAGCCACCGCAATGAGAAGCCCACGCACCGCAACAAAGAGTAGCCCCCGCTTGCCGCAACTAGGCAAAGCCTGCGCATAGCAACGAAGACCCAACGCAGCCAAAAACAAATTAATTAATTAATTAGTTAACTATTTTAAACAAAAGTACTATATCCTTCTGTACAGCTTCTCTGGGAAGAACAGAGAGATGGCGTAGGAGAGTGAGAAAGACCAATATTTAGTGCACATCTCTCATGCAGCTGCTCTGCTGGCTCAGAGAGATTTATCCCCACTTTACAAAGGAGGAAATAATCTCAGAGAGGTTTAGTAATTTTCCCAAAGCCAAACAGCTATGGAGTGGCAGAACCAAGATCTGAACCAAGTCTGTTACCTTCAAAGCCTAAGTCCTCATCACAACAAAACTCAATTAATATTTACATTTATCGAATTACATTGCAACCTGGGGAGTTCTTGGCACAATCCTGAATAAGAGTGAGAAAGAAAGAAATAGCATTGTTCCTACAGTCAACCCAAATTTTTGGAGCAGCTGCTAGATGCCTGGCCCTTTTTGGGGTTCAGCAGTGGTCAAGACAGGAAGAGTCCTGCTTTCATGAACCACGTAGTGGGGAGGAGAGACGGGTGCAACTTGGGTGAGGGATTTCACCTTGCTGGACCTCTGTTTTGTCATCTGGAAAATGGGATGGGTGTTCCTCATTTTCTGGGATTGTCCAGCCCTCACATTCTCTGATTCCATAAGAAGCATTTGTTTTCCTGTTTCTTTAAAATTCATTCAGGCCGTGAGCTGTGATGAATGTTGTTAGCTGCTCCCCAAATCACTCTATTCCCAGCCTTTTCCTGTGATCAGGTCTTTCCCGAAACATGACTCACAGTCAGTCAAGTCACAGAACCTAAGGGGCACCCAGCAGAAAAATTCCAACCCTTGCTTCCCAGGAGCTCTGCGGTCTACCTGCCAGGTAAACTTAACTCACCTGGCACAAGGTGGCCATCCCTGGTTTCACATCAACATGATCTCAGGCACAAACCTCCTTGTCTTTCCATTTTGTCTTTAAGTTACTTGTTGAAACAACTGCACAAATATGACACAGATATAAAATCAGGCATCTTCTGCCCCCAGTGCCTACTAATAAATGATTTTCTGCCACTTTAATGATAAAGATAGAACATTTCAACATTCTGCTACCCTTATTATTTGTCATTTTTGTTGATATTTCTATTGACTACATCTTTCAATATTTTAACAATGGAACATTTATTTAGGGTGTTCCAGACCCAGCCTTTAGTGGTAAAGGTTTCGTTGTTATATTTCTATTATGTTTCCTTTCAAAATCATTATCCTATTTAAATGGATTAAGTCAATTCTATAGGCATTTATCTTATGATATTGATGAAATTGATACATAGAGGGCAGTAGTACAAGTTGATTGGACTTGAGAACCTCTATTAGCACAGTTAAGTATAAATATTATCTATATGTAAACCAAAGTACAGGCCGAGTGAGATTCTCTGACTTTTTTGCACTGTCTGCCCCTCAAGCCTGTGAGAAATGGACTATTTCTTGCCCTATCAGTAAACAAAGGATGTCACAGTCTTCAGCACTTGCAGCCCTCCAATGTGAGCCGGCGGGCCCTGAGGCACTCAGGATATGCAAATACAGAATGCAGGCCCCAGAGAGCTGAGGTGCATATCAAAGGAAGGAATTCAGTGAGCCCAGGCAAAGAAAAGCGCCGCATTCCTCACCTTGGGAGAGCTGGTTTTCCTTAGTTAACAATCACCTTTGGATGTTCCCCATTACCTGCGCCAGTTCCCTGCCCTGTACCCTCCCCCCGGTACTTTAGCTCAGGGAGGAAGGAGCGCAGAGGGACTCGGCTGAATAAGGGGCCTGCGCGCCTCGGGAGGAGTTTTCAGCCGCTTTCCCCGCAGTCGGGAAGAGGGGCGCTGACGCTGCAGCTGGACCCTGCGCCTCCCTTGCCCCGTTTCCCCTCAGGACGCTCAGGCCGACCCCCTCCTCACGCCCACCAGGCCTCGCGAGCCAGGACGAGGGCAGGGGCGAGAGGACGGACCGAAGTTCCCGGGGACCAGACGCTGGAGGCCGCTCTTTCTGCACAGCAGCGACGGGTGGCAGCGAACCCCTGCCCCTCAGAAGCTGGTCTTGTGCTGCCGCCCGGGCACCGGACCAGGCGGAGGGTCGGCGCCCACTTACCCGACCCGCCGTCCCCGCGACTGTCATGGCTTCGGCCGCCGGGGCACCTCCAGAGCCCGCAGCCTCAGTGAGGTCGCCCTCCCCTCGGGCTCCGGGGCAGTTCCGTGAAGGCGGAGGGAAGAGACCCCGCCTGAGCCGGGAGTTCCAGCTCTGAGGAAACGCGGGCTCTGTTCAGCGCGCAGTGGGTGGGACCGCTCTGCCCCGAGGCCTTCCGGGAGGGAGCGGGGCGGCGGGGGAGGGAGCCGCCAGGAGCGCAGGGCCCCGTCGGGGGTCCTGGAGGGGCGGCCCGGCCTGGGGGCCACGCCCATTGTGGCCGCAGCCCAGGCCTTTTTCCTGGAATCCTACACAAAAAAATTAGAAAGATACACAGTCTATAGTAAATACTCACAAATGATTGTTGCTGCTGTGCTCACTATTCTATTAAAGGTGTAAATCGATAAAACACTTTAAGTTCAAAATTAAATGTGAATTTTTACCTTTCTAATTATGTCTCTGATATTCACAGTTGTGGTTAATGAATCAGAGACTGTGGCATCACTAGTTAAAAATCAGCTTGTTAAAAAAATAGAACTCAGGCCCACCGGACCTACTGAATCACAAGCTGCACTTTTACAATCTCCCCAGTGTACTCGTGTACCCATGAATAGTTGAAAGGTACATTTCTACCTCGACAGGTCTTTTCTCTATGAGAAATACACACATTTTATCCAGTTTGATATAAATTAAACACTCAAAAATGCATATGCCTGTGTTGAAACCATCATTTTATCATTTCTTTTCCAGACAAGTATAGTCTCTATACTGGTTTTGTGGATCACATGCCATACTCTTTTCTTGTAGTTAGAAATAAGGTAGAGAAAGTTACTTTGTAAAAAAAAAAATTATATATATATATATATATATATATATATATGTATATATATGTATTAGTGGATAATTGAAGAGACTCTTCTAAATTAAAACCTTCTCTTAACTTGCTGTTTTCTTCTTGGGTCATATTATGAACTCTTCCCGTGGCCACATGGCATGTGTACGTTTAATTTCAGGGACTGCTGACATTCCAGGATGTGGCCATAGATTTCTGTCAAGAGGAGTGAGAATGCCTGGGCCAAGATCAATGGGAATTGTACAGGGATGTGATGTTAGAGAAGTATAGGAACCTGCTCTCCTTGGGTGAGGATACCTTCCTTCCAGAATTCCTTATCCAACCACAGGGTTTGGAGTCCTTCATTTGTAGACTATCTCCTGGAATCTTCTGCTTCCTACAATAGGGTTTCAGATTGGAACGTTTCAGGAAAGATTGGGAGTTTGTGGGTATAATTTTTCTTATTCTTTTAAAATTGCAGCCTCCCTTTTAATATACTTTGTAACTGCTTGGGATGTGTCTATATGAACTGTGTACTATATGCTTCTGTTATAGTCCTTACAATATTTTATTGCCTTATTTTCTCTAACAATTTTCCATGGATTCTTTGGGCTTAAGGTATATTAAAAGGGAGACTGCGAATCTGGGACTTCCCTGGTGATGCAGTGATTAAGAATTCGCCTGCCAATGCAGGGGACCCGGTTCGATCCCCGGTCCGGGAAGATCTCACGTGCCACGGAACAACTAAGCCATTGGGCCACAACTACTGAGTCTGCACGCCACAACTACTGAAGCAGGTGTGTCTTGAGCCCATGCGCCATTTATTTTTGGGAGAATAAAACCGCTTCTGAGTGATTAAAATTTAGGCCAGCTAGTCAAAATGCTTTATCACCTGTTCTTCTAAAACACTGGTCAATGGAACAAGTTTTCCTAGGGATAACAGTGTAATTGTATTCTGGAGTTCATATGGGCAATATGGTTTATGACCTTGATGCTGGATCACGACATTTCAACGGTATAACTGCTATTAATTGTCTGTTTGTTCAACGATTAAAGTCTCACGTGATCTGAGTTCAGACTGGAGTCATCCTGGTTGGTTTCTGTCTATTGCAGATTTCTTCCAGTATGAAAGGACAAGAGCAATACGGCTTCCTTTACAAAATGTCTTCAAACTACATGATGATATAATCTACATTCAATTAATTTATACATACCCTACTGTAGAACAGGGTTCGTTACGCTGGCAGAGCCCGGTAATTATGTAAAACTGAAACTTTTTCTGCACTGGTTCAAGTCCTCTTCCTAAGAATATGTTTATAATCAACATTCTTTCACAAATTACCCAATTTAATTCACCATAGCATTCCTCAAATTAACCAAATGGAAAATCCTAGGCTATATACAAATCCAGAAAGGGCCAAAAATCATCAGCCCCCATGGATGATTACAACCCATTGCTGAGGCATTCAAATTACTTATTAAAGAACCACTATGTCCATCAACATCATCAATTTATATATTATTGCCCCAATGCTAGCCATAACCCTGCCTCTCACAACATGAATTCCTCTTCCCATATCTTATCCACTAATTAGTATAAATGTAGGCATATTATTTCTATTAGCCATATCACACCTAGCCATTTATTCCATCCTCAGATCTGGATGAACTTCACATTCAAAATACTCACTCACTGGAGCTCCAGGAACAATAGCACAGAGGATCATCTCATATGAAGTAATGTAGCAGTTATTCTATTCTCAGTCTTACTGGTAAATGGATCATTTACACTTTCAACAGTAATTACTACACAAGAACACCTATGACTAATTTTCTCCTGACCCCTACCCAGAATTTGATTATCTCCGCAGTAGCAGAAATCCAGTGAAGCCCCACTTGATTTAACAGAAGTAGAATCAAAACCTGTACATGTCTTCAATGTAGAAAATGTAGCAGGCCCATTCACCGCGTCCTTCCTAGAGAATATGTCAATTTCCCTATAATAAACGTTTCCACAGCAATCTGTTTTTAGGAGCATTCGACAATCCCTAGGTGCCAGAATTATAGATTCTTTCATCTTGTAAATATAGTTTTCTTTAAAAAATAATTTTTATAGTTTTACTACCTTTAAACAAAATGTACTCCATTGCTGTGGAATATTCCTTCATAGGAGCGTGCATGGTTCATTTCTGCATCCGTCTGTGATGGCCTTCAGGTTCCTTCAGGTTTGGCTCCTGTGGCTGCCAGTCCATGTCCGTGTGTCCTGGTGCAGGGCTGGTGGGTTTGTGTTCAACTGGGAGGAGCACTGTGGGTCTCTGTGCACGGACTTCGCTATCTGAGGCCCGATTGCTTCAGAAGTGGTTGCATCCCCCCGTTGCGTACCAGGCTTTCCATTGCTCCACATCCTGCTGATATTTGATACTATGTCTTTCATGTCTGCCATTCTGGTAGGTGTATGCACAGTATTTTTCTTATGGCTTTAATCCCTCTGTTGTTAGTGAAGTTGTGCATCTTGTGGTATTCATGGACTATTTCCTGTTGTTTTTGGAAAAGTTTTAAAAATTGTGGTCTGGTACACATAACATAAAATGTACTATCTTAACCATTTTTAAGTGCACATTTCAGGGTCGGGAAGTAATTCACACTGTTGTGCAAACCTGACCACCATCATCCTCCAGAACTTTTTCATCTTGCAAAATTGAAACAGTCCCCATTAAACACTCACTCCCCATTGTCCCTCCCTCAGCCTCTGGCCCTCAACATCCTACTTTATGTCTCTATATTTCCGACTGCTCTAGGGGCCTTGTATGAGTGGATCAAGCACTGTTTGTTTTTTTGTGTCTAGCTTACATCACTGAGCATAATGCCCTCAAGGTTCATCCCTGCTGCATCCTGTGTCAGAATTGACTTCCTTTTTAGGCTGAATAGCATTCCCTTCTATTGATGGACCGTGTTTTTCTTCTCCATTCTTCCATTAGTGGACACATGTAATATCTACATTCATTTCTGCTGTCATAATATTTGTGGAATAAAATCAGAAAGTCCTATGAATCAAAAGTCATTTGCCATTAACTTTTTTCTTAAACTTTTTGTTGTGGAAAACATCAAGGCTAAGAAAAGGGAAAAATACATGTCAGCTTCACTTGTGTTCAGGAATTAATGCTTTACGGATTCACTTTATTCCCTGTGTGTGTGCTATGCGTGTGCATGTGCCTGTTTGCATAAATATGCTGTGCATGTGGATAGGTATGTGAACTTGCACACATTAGTGTGTGCATGGGCATATGGGTGCATGTGTGTTCACATGCTAGTGTGTGAATATATTTGTGCTGTGCACGTGCATATGTTTGTGTGTGTGCTGTGCCTGCCTGTGCGCACACCTGTGTGTTTGCTGGAACCACTTGCAAGTTGGCTGCAGACTGAATTGTGCCCCAGATATATCCGCACGCAGCTGCTCTAACAATCCTGCGTAGCCACGTAAAGGTCACAGATCTCAGGGATTTAAATGGATGGAGCAGGATATCCTGACACAGAGTTTGTCTTCCAATGACTGTCACTGTCTCAGTAACATCCTTCACACCTTCTTTAAGCCGCATTCAGGGTCCAGTTTAGACTCCCATTACATTCAGTCACCTGTCCCAGGTCCCCTAAAGCAACAATGTCACCGTGGGAGAGCCCGGCCAAGGCTGGGGGTGCCCCTCCTGTTGGCCTGGCCTCCAGGCCCTGCCCTTGGCTCCTGTTTCCTCATATCTCAGCCAGGCCCCGACTTGGATCGGGCCGCCACCTCTTTCCTCACAGGGTCCCATCGCCCAGTCAAGGGGGTTCATTCTCCCCCTAAACACAGCATCAGGAGTTGGGGGCTGACAGTCCACACTGGGTCTCCTTCATGTGAGACCCTGTGCTGTTGAAAGAGCAGGCACCCTGCCCTCGGGGGTGGGGGACTGGGGGGCGACATGCGGCCCACGATGGGCAGGCGGGTCTCCGGGTGGGGCGAGCCAGTGTGCAAGGAGTTCCGCGGTGGGTTCTCCTCTCCAACGGCTTCTGTGCCCCTACCTCTCCCCGTGCCTCCCCTCGAAGACAGCGCGGTGCCCGGGTTGGGAACCATGGGAGCCGTCAGCCACCGCCCCTCTACACACACACGCACACGCACACGCACACGCACACGCACACGCTGCAGGGAAGCAGGACCTGAGTGCAGGGCTCTCAGCGGCCCTGAGCGCCCCGCCCGGAATCGGCCAGCCGAATGGACAGACCGGATCTCCCGGCCCGGACCATGCAGGACTCTCCTGACCTGGCTTGCAGTGTGGCCGCCTCCTTCTGGAAGCCTGGGAGGCTGGAATCAGGCCACTTCTTGTCTGTCCTGGCAGCAGACTGGGCTGCACTCTAAGAAGTTCGTGGCTCGCCCGTGGATCCTGACCATCAGGTGGTCAGAGAAATTGGGAACATTTCTGTTTTACCTGTTGAAATGTTTAATGACAAAGATTTTGTTCAGTTTCCTGACGTGGGTGTCCAAAGATGAGAGACCCATGTGTGTGATCTGTACCCCCTATGAGATCAGCCCTAAGCTAGTTTAAACATGATCAAGTTGTGTCCACATGGTAGATTTAGACCTCTGCATGTCCTGTCTACTGATTATGTTTAGAGCTGACCATGTGTTGTCTATAATAAGAAGATTTAGACCTGACCAAGTTCTGTGTACGCTAGGACTATGGGGACCTGGGTAGAGACCCGGCCTGGCCTCAGTACTGGGAAGTTCCGTGCCTGCATCTGAATGTCAGTGCTTAGATGTCTGGGGTCTGGAGCTGAGGTGGGCTTGTCTACGTAACAGCCTCTCTTCTGAGTGTGGTGACCTGGTCCTCCCAAGGGTCAGTGCTATGGTCGGGGCCTTAGTCTTAATCCCTGCAAGGTTCACCTTCCCTGGGGTTCATGGAGAATCCTCAGGAGGACTACCTGGCAATAATTCCAATTTACCAGCACGTGCATGGTGCATAGGGAAGCAGGTTTAGCTTCTGAATTGATTGCAGGGCACGCAGATCGGGCAAAAGGCCGATGGGTGACAGCTGAGGCTGCTGCTGAGCTCTCCCTCCAGTCTACCGTCCCTACTCAGCAGAGTCCAGAGCTGCCCCTCGACTTTCAGCCCTGCTGTCCTGTGAGTTTTCTCAACATGTAAGTGAGACGAGAAAGGACTGAGCATGCCAGCACCAGGGTCGTGTGTTCAACTTTAGTATTAAAGCTGTACAAACAGTTAAAATCACACAGAACCAAAGTGAGGAGAGGAGGACTCCTCTGGGACAAGTGTGGGGAAAGGAGACCCACCTGACACTTTTTCCCATCCCAGGAGGTCCCAGGGACCCAGCTTGTTTCCACATTGGGGGAGCCCCTTGCAGAGCCATGGTGTCCTGACCAAGGGGACGTGTGACCCCAGGTGCAGGGTCTGGGGAGGTGAGGTCACCCTGGGACTGTGGACATGTGACCCAGGTGGAGGGGTCTGGGGAGGTGGGTCACCCTGGTGAGTGTGGATGTGTGGCCCCAGGTATAGGGTGCGGGGACTGTGTGGGTCTCACCATACCTGCATGGGTCAGGATCACATGGATGGGGAGACCGCATATGCGCTCTTTGCCTGCAGTGTGTCCTGTCCCCTTTGAGATTTCCAACCTCTGCATTAAGGGTGTTGTCCTGATTAACCTGTGGTTCCTTTTCTTCTCTTCATCTTGTCACAATCATATGAGGTCAGGCATGTTTGAGTGGGTTGCTGCTCTGTGTTCCGGTGAGTGACAACACTTGGTGGTGTCGTATTAATACTATAGCATATCATATGTCTAATCTATGGGGGTCACCACTGCCTGGGTCCCCCTGGACAGAGGTCAGGTGAGCACAGACTAGCCCCCCCTATGAATGGTCTCCCACGTGCTCTGTGAGGGTACCGTGATGGCCCCTAAGGTAGGGGACTGTGTCTGGGCCTCCGACATTTGTGATGAAGGGGAGTCGAAATGGAATCTCAATTAACAAGACATTATTTTAAGAATTTATTTTAAGTGAAATAAAACACACGTCACATACCCTTTACCATCATCACCATTTTAAGTGCACGTTTCTGAGGCATCAGATAGATTCACTTTCTCGTGGAGCCATCACCACCATCAGTAGAACTTTTCGTCCTGCAAAACCAAAATTCCACAACCATGAAAGTCTCATTCCCCATTCCCTCCCACTGCCCCTGGCACCGATATCCACTTCAGTCCCTGAGTTGTCGACTGCAGGGCACCCACTGGAGTGGAATCCTGCAGTGTTTGCTGACGGGTCATTTTGGAAGAGCTGACTTTCAGTCTGAAGCTCTGCCTGTTCGCATCTGAAGAATCTGCATTTAAGGAGAGGGTGTATGAGGAAGGGGGTGTATGCGGGACAAAGGTGTCCGGGGTGCAGGTGAGCCAGGACCTGACCAGCTGCCTTTTGGGTCCTCTGGTCCCATCTCTTGGTCTGTGCCTCATCTGCATCATCACTGTCCCCGCTGGCACCGCTGGGGTGTTGTTGTCTGAGTGAGAGTCCCCTGGTGTCCCTGCTCTCCTCCCCTCCTCCTGCTGGTTGGGGAGGGAACTGCTTGCTGTGTGGTCTCTACTCCTGAGGCATGAAGGACCCTGTAGCATGGACCTGCAGAGTGTGGGGTGTGGTCCCAAGAGCATGGGGCCCACATAGGACACGACATCGGGCCGTGACAGGTGCTAGGGCTGCCTCATCACTGACAGGGAATGTTGCCCAGATCCTGCTCCAGAGGGCATGGTGGGTGGCCTGGGACCCTAGAGGCCCCATTCCTATACTGGAGCTTGGAGAGTGCATCCCCATGGGCTGCAGATTCACCCCATATCTCAGACATATCCCTCTGTCCTGTCTTTGAACTCAGGAAAACGTGCTCTCTTGTCCACAACATAGGCCTGGTCCTGTTGATATTAGGATTCTTTAAGTTAGGCGTCCTGGGATAGCAGCTTCTTTTAGGCCTGAGAAGGAACAACTCCGGAGTGTACAACAATTTCAGATGAAACTAATATTCAATGACTATCCCTAACTACTCGGTTGTTGACTTCTATTAGTCATTATTCTCCTGGTTTTAGCTCTGATGTGGGGATTACAGAGGAGTCAACATTTAAATCTTCGTAATCTGTGTATTTGTAGCTTCAGTATCGTTACGGACCCATAGTTTTTTATGGTTTGGGAAGAGTTATTGATTTCATGTATCATGTAAAGGATTCACAATGATGATAGGGCAATTAAGATTACAATAATAGCTAGTAAATTGTTCACATTTTCTCTACCTGTGCATCTATTGTATGCATATGAGTTTAGATGTCAATATTAGTGAAATGATATAGAGGACTAGAGAACTTATTTTAAAAATCACCATTAATGTGTGATGAAGAAAATGTAAAAGTTCTTCCATAATCGGTGATGTTGTATCTTGAGAGCCTAGATGAAATTGATATGCCTTAGTCATATACAGGATTTTAGCCTATCATTTAACTTTGACAAAGCTACATCACTTTTTACTTTTATCTCATTTATTGAGGAAGACATAATTGTTATGGTGTTGGCTTGAAACTGGTTGAAAAGGACTTGAGTCCTTCCTTATTTTACATTTACATAGGTAGGATCTTGAAACGTAGGATATGGTGGAGGACATCCGTGTAACCATTCTAGGTTAGGAGTAGCAATTTCCACTGCTAAGACTTCTTGTTTAGACACAAATGCTTTTCAAAGTATGAAGATTATTAGCATTACTGCTGCTACTGAGATGAATGAGCCTAAAGACAAAATATTTCATGTTGTGTGTGCCTCAGGGTACTCAGACTAACGTAGTGACATCCCTGAGAGGCCACGAAAGTGCTGCAGGAAGTCATATTTACGACTACAAATATACTTGTGAAGTGAATTTTTGCTCATGCTGAGTTAACTGTATAACCTGAGAATAGTGGGAATCAGTGTAGAAAGCCTCCTATAATAGTGAAGACTGCTCCCATGGACATTAGGTCATGGAAGTGTGCTACTACATAGTATGTATCCTGGAGGACAATGTCTGGGGATGAGTTGACTAAGATGATTCCTGTCAAACCACCTACTGTAAAAAGAAAAACTAAAGCCTAAAACTCATAATATAGTGGGAGGTCATATAGTATTACCTCCGTGAACAGTTGCTAACCAGGGACTTCCCTGGTGACGCAGTGGTTAAGAATTCGTCTGCCAATGCAGGGAACACGGGTTCGAGCCCTTGTCTGGGAAGATCCCACATGCCGCGGAGCAAAAAGCCCGTGTGCCACAACTACTGAGCCTGCCCTCTAGAGCCCGCAAGCCACAACTACTGAAGCCCACGCGCCTAGAGGCCGTGCTCTGCAACAAGAGAAGCCACTGCAATGAAAGGGCCGCACACCGCAACGAAGAGTACCTGCCGCTCACCGCAACCAGAGAAAGCCCATGCGCAGCAACCAAGACCCAACTCAGCCAAAAAAAAAAAAAAAAAAGAAAAGAAAAAGAAAAATTAAATAAAGAGTTGCTAATCAGCTAGATACTTTTACTCCTGTAGGGATAGAAGTAATTACGGTAGCTGATGCAAAGTATGCTCCTGAGTCCACAGCTATCCCTATGGTAAACATATGATGGACCCACAAGAGAACTCCTAAAAAACCAGTGGACATGACTCATACTATTCCCAGATAGCTGAAAGGCAATTTTTGTCCTAAATAGTATGTAATGCTATGTGAGTTTATAAAAAACACTGTTAGGCCATGAATACAGACTTCAGGGTGAGCAAAGTATCAAAAGAGGTGTTGGTATAGGATTCGGTCTCCTCCTGAAGGGTCAAAGAAAGTAGTGTTTAGATTTCTATCTCTTAACAGCATGGCAATTCTGGCTGCTTGGACTGAGATTGGTAATTATAGTAATATGGCTATAGTTGGGGAAGATTAAACAAATAATGGTGTTTGGTATTGGGATATGACTGCTGGTTTTGTATTAAAGACTATAGTAATAAAAGTAATAATACCAAGAATTGAGGAGACACCTGCTAAATGTAAGGAGAAAACAGTTAGGTCGACAGAGGCTCCTGCATGGGCCAGATTGCAGGCTAGAGCTGAATACACCGTCCCACTGGTACCAGAACCAGCTTCTACTATTGGTGATATGAGTAGGAGTAAGAATGATGGGGGAAGTAGTCAAAAGTTTATATGATTTATTGGGGGAAATGCTACTTCAGGTGTCCGAGTTCTTAGTGGCCCAAGTCAGTTTTCAAAGCCTGCAATCATAACGGGTACAGTTATAAAGAAAATTATTAGAAGTGCAGGGACTGTTATGACAACCTTACAGATTTGGGCATCTCCAAGTAGCGGTCCAGGTCAGCATAGCTCAGCCTGGATTAATATAATTAAGGTGCTGCCTGCTACTCCAGCTCAAGCACCAAATAGTAAATATAAAATGCCGATATCTTTGTGATTTGTTGAAAATAATCAGCAGTGTATGAACAGAGGTAAAATGACTGAGTTAGCATTAGACTGTAAATCTAAAGACAGAGATTGAGCCCTCTTTCTGGCAAACCCTGTGGTGAATCAACAAATTGACTTGTAACTTCAGAGAAGCAGCTTCAATTCTGCCAGTGATTATCCTGCCTTTTTTTTTTTCTTTTTTTCTTTCTCAAATGAAGGAGAAGTAGACTGAAGTCAGTTGACTAGAGGATTTGCCTGTTAACTAAAGTTTCCTGGGGTTAAAACTCATCCATCTCGTAAAGATTTGGCTTCAATACAGTGTTTGCTTTACATTCAATTGATGTAGAATAAAGTCTTGCAATCCTTATTTTTAGGAATTAAGTAAATTTCACTTGTTTAGGGTTTTGAAAGCTCTTGGTCTGAACTAACCTAAATTCCTAGTCCAGCACCGATAGAATGGGTGTTGTGTGTAGTAACCGTGTGGGTATTATGATTGGTAATGATAGGAAGGTTATTTCTTTGTATGTTCAAATTGTTTTGTGTTTGTGTTGTTTAATGAAGGGAATATAGTTAGTGATGTGGAGTATGTTAGCTGCAAGTAGAAATATATGCTGAGGACTGCTATGATGGTTATTAGTGTTGGTAGAATGATGTTGTCGTTTTTGTTATCTCTTGGATAATTATTCATTTGGGTAGAAAGCCTGATAGTGATGGGCGATGTCCTAATGATACTATAATGGTGAGGAAAATGATTGTGATGGGAGGTGTTTTATCTCATGTGTGTGATAATGATACTCTTGTAGTACATGATCTGGGCATAAATAAGAAGAAGATAGTGTTGTTATGATATAAATTAGTATGTTTAGGATTGTTATAATCTGAATATACATTATAATAGCTGTTATTCATCCTATATGGGCAATTGATGAGGAGGGTGTAATATTTTCCAGGTGAGTATGGCGAAGTCTGCCTCAGCCTCCAGCTATGATTTATAATATCACTATGATTAATAGTATATTTAGGTTGATGGAAGGTGACCTGTGGTATAAAACTGATAGGGGTGCAATTTTGTCATGTTGATAGCATCAGGTCTGCTGTTCATGGGATGCCTCGTGTGACTTCAGGCACTCAGAAGTGAAATGGGGAAAGTCCTACTTTTGTGACAAGGGCGATTGTCATGAGGGTGGATGCTGCTGGATTAAAGATTCTTGTTATTCATTGTGCTCTTTGACCAGAGTATATTAGATTAATGATAATAGCCATTATAAGTAGTATTGATGTGGTGGACTGTTTTAGGAAATATTTGTTGGATGCTTCTGTAGCTTATGGGTTCATGTTTTTTATTAGAATGGGGATACCATTAACCAGTGTGAGCTTGTTATACAATTATATTTCCTGAGAAAATGGTCAGTAGAATGATGGTAAAAACAATGAGAGTTTATTAGCACAGGAAGGATATACAAAAATATTTTGGGGGTATGGGCCTGAAGCTTACTTAGAGAACTTTACTATATAGCATGTGGTGTAATGTGGTAGGTAGCATGGAGAATGTAAAATTATTAGGAAGAATTCAATTCCAGGAATAAGAGCATTGAAACCTCTGTGATTTACTCTATCAAAGTAACTCTTTTGTCAGACATATTTCTTAAATTTGTGGTGGGTTGCCTGGTATGATGACAATTAGTGAAAACTCTCATATACATAGGGTTAATGTTAGTCGTAAAATACTTTTTATAAGAGATGTATGCGTTGATCATATCAAAATTGTAGGTAGGAGGCTCAAATTCATAGAAAGGAGATTGTTAGATGTGTTTAATGATGACTTGGGCTGTATATAATTCTGGCACCTAGGGATTGTCGAATGCTCCTAAAAATAGATTGCTGTGGAAATGTTTATTAAAGGGAAATTGACATATTCTCTAGGAGGGACGGGGTGAATGGGCCTGCTTCATTTTCTACATTGAAGACATATACAGGTTTTGATGCTACTTCCGTTTAATCAAGTGGGGCTTCGTTGGATTTCGGCTACTGCGGAGATAATCAAATTCTGGGTAGGGGTCAGGAGAAAATTAGTCATAGGTGTTCTTGTGTAATAATTACTGTTGAAAGTGTAAATGATCCATTTATCAGTAAGACTGAGAATAGAATAACTGCTACATTACTTCATATGAGATGATTGTCTGTGCTATTGCTCCTAGAGCTCCAGTGAGTGAGTATTTTGAATGTGAAGTTCATCCAGATCTGAGGATGGAGTAAATGGCTAGGTGTGATATGGCTAATAGAAATAACATGCCTACATTTATATTAATTAGTGGATAAGATATGGGAAGAGGAATTCATGTTGTGAGAGCCAGGGTTAAGGCTAGCATTGGGGTTAAGGCTAGCAAGAGAAGCCACCGCAATGAGAAGCCCACGCACCGCAACAAAGAGTAGCCCCCGCTTGCCGCAACTAGGCAAAGCCTGCGCATAGCAACGAAGACCCAACGCAGCCAAAAACAAATTAATTAATTAATTCGTTAACTATTTTAAACAAAAGTACTATATCCTTCTGTACAGCTTCTCTGGGAAGAACAGAGAGATGGCGTAGGAGAGTGAGAAAGACCAATATTTAGTGCACATCTCTCATGCAGCTGCTCTGCTGGCTCAGAGAGATTTATCCCCACTTTACAAAGGAGGAAATAATCTCAGAGAGGTTTAGTAATTTTCCCAAAGCCAAACAGCTATGGAGTGGCAGAACCAGGATCTGAACCAAGTCTGTTACCTTCAAAGCCTAAGTCCTCATCACAACAAAACTCAATTAATATTTACATTTATCGAATTACATTGCAACCTGGGGAGTTCTTGGCACAATCCTGAATAAGAGTGAGAAAGAAAGAAATAGCATTGTTCCTACAGTCAACCCAAATTTTTGGAGCAGCTGCTAGATGCCTGGCCCTTTTTGGGGTTCAGCAGTGGTCAAGACAGGAAGAGTCCTGCTTTCATGAACCACGTAGTGGGGAGGAGAGACGGGTGCAACTTGGGTGAGGGATTTCACCTTGCTGGACCTCTGTTTTGTCATCTGGAAAATGGGATGGGTGTTCCTCATTTTCTGGGATTGTCCAGCCCTCACATTCTCTGATTCCATAAGAAGCATTTGTTTTCCTGTTTCTTTAAAATTCATTCAGGCCGTGAGCTGTGATGAATGTTGTTAGCTGCTCCCCAAATCACTCTATTCCCAGCCTTTTCCTGTGATCAGGTCTTTCCCGAAACATGACTCACAGTCAGTCAAGTCACAGAACCTAAGGGGCACCCAGCAGAAAAATTCCAACCCTTGCTTCCCAGGAGCTCTGCGGTCTACCTGCCAGGTAAACTTAACTCACCTGGCACAAGGTGGCCATCCCTGGTTTCACATCAACATGATCTCAGGCACAAACCTCCTTGTCTTTCCATTTTGTCTTTAAGTTACTTGTTGAAACAACTGCACAAATATGACACAGATATAAAATCAGGCATCTTCTGCCCCCAGTGCCTACTAATAAATGATTTTCTGCCACTTTAATGATAAAGATAGAACATTTCAACATTCTGCTACCCTTATTATTTGTCATTTTTGTTGATATTTCTATTGACTACATCTTTCAATATTTTAACAATGGAACATTTATTTAGGGTGTTCCAGACCCAGCCTTTAGTGGTAAAGGTTTCGTTGTTATATTTCTATTATGTTTCCTTTCAAAATCATTATCCTATTTAAATGGATTAAGTCAATTCTATAGGCATTTATCTTATGATATTGATGAAATTGATACATAGAGGGCAGTAGTACAAGTTGATTGGACTTGAGAACCTCTATTAGCACAGTTAAGTATAAATATTATCTATATGTAAACCAAAGTACAGGCCGAGTGAGATTCTCTGACTTTTTTCCACTGTCTGCCCCTCAAGCCTGTGAGAAATGGACTATTTATTGCCCTATCAGTAAACAAAGGATGTCACAGTCTTCAGCACTTGCAGCCCTCCAATGTGAGCCGGCGGGCCCTGAGGCACTCAGGATATGCAAATACAGAATGCAGGCCCCAGAGAGCTGAGGTGCATATCAAAGGAAGGAATTCAGTGAGCCCAGGCAAAGAAAAGCGCCGCATTCCTCACCTTGGGAGAGCTGGTTTTCCTTAGTTAACAATCACCTTTGGATGTTCCCCATTACCTGCGCCAGTTCCCTGCCCTGTACCCTCCCCCCGGTACTTTAGCTCAGGGAGGAAGGAGCGCAGAGGGACTCGGCTGAATAAGGGGCCTGCGCGCCTCGGGAGGAGTTTTCAGCCGCTTTCCCCGCAGTCGGGAAGAGGGGCGCTGACGCTGCAGCCGGACCCTGCGCCTCCCTTGCCCCGTTTCCCCTCAGGACGCTCAGGCCGACCCCCTCCTCACGCCCACCAGGCCTCGCGAGCCAGGACGAGGGCAGGGGCGAGAGGACGGACCGAAGTTCCCGGGGACCAGACGCTGGAGGCCGCTCTTTCTGCACAGCAGCGACGGGTGGCAGCGAACCCCTGCCCCTCAGAAGCTGGTCTTGTGCTGCCGCCCGGGCACCGGACCAGGCGGAGGGTCGGCGCCCACTTACCCGGCCCGCCGTCCCCGCGACTGTCATGGCTTCGGCCGCCGGGGCACCTCCAGAGACGGCAGCCTCAGTGAGGTCGCCCTCCCCTCGGGCTCCGGGGCAGTTCCGTGAAGGCGGAGGGAAGAGACCCCGCCTGAGCCGGGAGTTCCAGCTCTGAGGAAACGCGGGCTCTGTTCAGCGCGCAGTGGGTGGGACCGCTCTGCCCCGAGGCCTTCCGGGAGGGAGCGGGGCGGCGGGGGAGGGAGCCGCCAGGAGCGCAGGGTCCCGTCGGGGGTCCTGGAGGGGCGGCCCGGCCTGGGGGCCACGCCCATTGTGGCCGCAGCCCAGGCCTTTTTCCTGGAATCCTACACAAAAAAATTAGAAAGATACACAGTCTATAGTAAATACTCACAAATGATTGTTGCTGCTGTGCTCACTATTCTATTAAAGGTGTAAATCGATAAAACACTTTAAGTTCAAAATTAAATGTGAATTTTTACCTTTCTAATTATGTCTCTGATATTCACAGTTGTGGTTAATGAATCAGAGACTGTGGCATCACTAGTTAAAAATCAGCTTGTTAAAAAAATAGAACTCAGGCCCACCGGACCTACTGAATCACAAGCTGCACTTTTACAATCTCCCCAGTGTACTCGTGTACCCATGAATAGTTGAAAGGTACATTTCTACCTCGACAGGTCTTTTCTCTATGAGAAATACACACATTTTATCCAGTTTGATATAAATAAAACACTCAAAAATGCATATGCCTGTGTTGAAACCATCATTTTATCATTTCTTTTCCAGACAAGTATAGTCTCTATACTGGTTTTGTGGATCACATGCCATACTCTTTTCTTGTAGTTAGAAATAAGGTAGAGAAAGTTACTTTGTAAAAAAAAAAATTATATATATATATATATATATATATATATGTATATATATGTATTAGTGGATAATTGAAGAGACTCTTCTAAATTAAAACCTTCTCTTAACTTGCTGTTTTCTTCTTGGGTCATATTATGAACTCTTCCCGTGGCCACATGGCATGTGTACGTTTAATTTCAGGGACTGCTGACATTCCAGGATGTGGCCATAGATTTCTGTCAAGAGGAGTGAGAATGCCTGGACCAAGATCAATGGGAATTGTACAGGGATGTGATGTTAGAGAAGTATAGGAACCTGCTCTCCTTGGGTGAGGATACCTTCCTTCCAGAATTCCTTATCCAACCACAGGGTTTGGAGTCCTTCATTTGTAGACTATCTCCTGGAATCTTCTGCTTCCTACAATAGGGTTTCAGATTGCAAGGTTTCAGGAAAGATTGGGAGTTTGTGGGTATAATTTTTCTTATTCTTTTAAAATTGCAGCCTCCCTTTTAATATACTTTGTAACTGCTTGGGATGTGTCTATATGAACTGTGTACTATATGCTTCTGTTATAGTCCTTACAATATTTTATTGCCTTATTTTCTCTAACAATTTTCCATGGATTCTTTGGGCTTAAGGTATATTAAAAGGGAGACTGCGAATCTGGGACTTCCCTGGTGATGCAGTGATTAAGAATTCGCCTGCCAATGCAGGGGACCCGGTTCGATCCCCGGTCCGGGAAGATCTCACGTGCCACGGAACAACTAAGCCATTGGGCCACAACTACTGAGTCTGCACGCCACAACTACTGAAGCAGGTGTGTCTTGAGCCCATGCGCCATTTATTTTTGGGAGAATAAAACCGCTTCTGAGTGATTAAAATTTAGGCCAGCTAGTCAAAATGCTTTATCACCTGTTCTTCTAAAACACTGGTCAATGGAACAAGTTTTCCTAGGGATAACAGTGTAATTGTATTCTGGAGTTCATATGGGCAATATGGTTTATGACCTTGATGCTGGATCACGACATTTCAACGGTATAACTGCTATTAATTGTCTGTTTGTTCAACGATTAAAGTCTCACGTGATCTGAGTTCAGACTGGAGTCATCCTGGTTGGTTTCTGTCTATTGCAGATTTCTTCCAGTATGAAAGGACAAGAGCAATACGGCTTCCTTTACAAAATGTCTTCAAACTACATGATGATATAATCTACATTCAATTAATTTATACATACCCTACTGTAGAACAGGGTTCGTTACGCTGGCAGAGCCCGGTAATTATGTAAAACTGAAACTTTTTCTGCACTGGTTCAAGTCCTCTTCCTAAGAATATGTTTATAATCAACATTCTTTCACAAATTACCCAATTTAATTCACCATAGCATTCCTCAAATTAACCAAATGGAAAATCCTAGGCTATATACAAATCCAGAAAGGGCCAAAAATCATCAGCCCCCATGGATGATTACAACCCATTGCTGAGGCATTCAAATTACTTATTAAAGAACCACTATGTCCATCAACATCATCAATTTATATATTATTGCCCCAATGCTAGCCATAACCCTGCCTCTCACAACATGAATTCCTCTTCCCATATCTTATCCACTAATTAGTATAAATGTAGGCATATTATTTCTATTAGCCATATCACACCTAGCCATTTATTCCATCCTCAGATCTGGATGAACTTCACATTCAAAATACTCACTCACTGGAGCTCCAGGAACAATAGCACAGAGGATCATCTCATATGAAGTAATGTAGCAGTTATTCTATTCTCAGTCTTACTGGTAAATGGATCATTTACACTTTCAACAGTAATTACTACACAAGAACACCTATGACTAATTTTCTCCTGACCCCTACCCAGAATTTGATTATCTCCGCAGTAGCAGAAATCCAGTGAAGCCCCACTTGATTTAACAGAAGTAGAATCAAAACCTGTACATGTCTTCAATGTAGAAAATGTAGCAGGCCCATTCACCGCGTCCTTCCTAGAGAATATGTCAATTTCCCTATAATAAACGTTTCCACAGCAATCTGTTTTTAGGAGCATTCGACAATCCCTAGGTGCCAGAATTATAGATTCTTTCATCTTGTAAATATAGTTTTCTTTAAAAAATAATTTTTATAGTTTTACTACCTTTAAACAAAATGTACTCCATTGCTGTGGAATATTCCTTCATAGGAGCGTGCATGGTTCATTTCTGCATCCGTCTGTGATGGCCTTCAGGTTCCTTCAGGTTTGGCTCCTGTGGCTGCCAGTCCATGTCCGTGTGTCCTGGTGCAGGGCTGGTGGGTTTGTGTTCAACTGGGAGGAGCACTGTGGGTCTCTGTGCACGGACTTCGCTATCTGAGGCCCGATTGCTTCAGAAGTGGTTGCATCCCCCCGTTGCGTACCAGGCTTTCCATTGCTCCACATCCTGCTGATATTTGATACTATGTCTTTCATGTCTGCCATTCTGGTAGGTGTATGCACAGTATTTTTCTTATGGCTTTAATCCCTCTGTTGTTAGTGAAGTTGTGCATCTTGTGGTATTCATGGACTATTTCCTGTTGTTTTCGGAAAAGTTTTAAAAATTGTGGTCTGGTACACATAACATAAAATGTACTATCTTAACCATTTTTAAGTGCACATTTCAGGGTCGGGAAGTAATTCACACTGTTGTGCAAACCTGACCACCATCATCCTCCAGAACTTTTTCATCTTGCAAAATTGAAACAGTCCCCATTAAACACTCACTCCCCATTGTCCCTCCCTCAGCCTCTGGCCCTCCACATCCTACTTTATGTCTCTATATTTCCGACTGCTCTAGGGGCCTTGTATGAGTGGATCAAGCACTGTTTGTTTTTTTGTGTCTAGCTTACATCACTGAGCATAATGCCCTCAAGGTTCATCCCTGCTGCATCCTGTGTCAGAATTGACTTCCTTTTTAGGCTGAATAGCATTCCCTTCTATTGATGGACCGTGTTTTTCTTCTCCATTCTTCCATTAGTGGACACATGTAATATCTACATTCATTTCTGCTGTCATAATATTTGTGGAATAAAATCAGAAAGTCCTATGAATCAAAAGTCATTTGCCATTAACTTTTTTCTTAAACTTTTTGTTGTGGAAAACATCAAGGCTAAGAAAAGGGAAAAATACATTTCAGCTTCACTTGTGTTCAGGAATTAATGCTTTACGGATTCACTTTATTCCCTGTGTGTGTGCTATGCGTGTGCATGTGCCTGTTTGCATAAATATGCTGTGCATGTGGATAGGTATGTGAACTTGCACACATTAGTGTGTGCATGGGCATATGGGTGCATGTGTGTTCACATGCTAGTGAGTGAATATATTTGTGCTGTGCACGTGCATATGTTTGTGTGTGTGCTGTGCCTGCCTGTGCGCACACCTGTGTGTTTGCTGGAACCACTTGCAAGTTGGCTGCAGACTGAATTGTGCCCCAGATATATTCGCACGCAGCTGCTCTAACAATCCTGAGTAGCCACGTAAAGGTCACAGATCTCAGGGATTTAAATGGATGGAGCAGGATATCCTGACACAGAGTTTGTCTTCCAATGACTGTCACTGTCTCAGTAACATCCTTCACACCTTCTTTAAGCTGCATTCAGGGTCCAGTTTAGACTCCCATTACATTCAGTCACCTGTCCCAGGTCCCCTAAAGCAACAATGTCACCGTTGGAGAGCCCGGCCAAGGCTGGGGGTGCCCCTCCTGTTGGCCTGGCCTCCAGGCCCTGCCCTTGGCTCCTGTTTCCTCATATCTCAGCCAGGCCCCGACTTGGATCGGGCCGCCACCTCTTTCCTCACAGGGTCCCATCGCCCAGTCAAGGGGGTTCATTCTCCCCCTAAACACAGCATCAGGAGTTGGGGGCTGACAGTCCACATTGGGTCTCCTTCATGTGAGACCCTGTGCTGTTGAAAGAGCAGGCACCCTGCCCTCGGGGGTGGGGGACTGGGGGGCGACATGCGGCCCACGATGGGCAGGCGGGTCTCCGGGTGGGGCGAGCCAGTGTGCAAGGAGTTCCGCGGTGGGTTCTCCTCTCCAACGGCTTCTGTGCCCCTAACTCTCCCCGTGCCTCCCCTCGAAGACAGCGCGGTGCCCGGGTTGGGAACCATGGGAGCCGTCAGCCACCGCCCCCTCTACACACACACACACACGCACACGCACACGCACACGCACACGCTGCAGGGAAGCAGGACCTGAGTGCAGGGCTCTCAGCGGCCCTGAGCGCCCCGCCCGGAATCGGCCAGCCGAATGGACAGACCGGATCTCCCGGCCCGGACCATGCAGGACTCTCCTGACCTGGCTTGCAGTGTGGCCGCCTCCTTCTGGAAGCCTGGGAGGCTGGAATCAGGCCACTTCTTGTCTGTCCTGGCAGCAGACTGGGCTGCACTCTAAGAAGTTCGTGGCTCGCCCGTGGATCCTGACCATCAGGTGGTCAGAGAAATTGGGAACATTTCTGTTTTACCTGTTGAAATGTTTAATGACAAAGATTTTGTTCAGTTTCCTGACGTGGGTGTCCAAAGATGAGAGACCCATGTGTGTGATCTGTACCCCCTATGAGATCAGCCCTAAGCTACTTTAAACATGATCAAGTTGTGTCTACATGGTAGATTTAGACCTCTGCATGTCCTGTCTACTGATTATGTTTAGAGCTGACCATGTGTTGTCTATAATAAGAAGATTTAGACCTGACCAAGTTCTGTGTACGCTAGGACTATGGGGACCTGGGTAGAGACCCGGCCTGGCCTCAGTACTGGGAAGTTCCGTGCCTGCATCTGAATGTCAGTGCTTAGATGTCTGGGGTCTGGAGCTGAGGTGGGCTTGTCTACGTAACAGCCTCTCTTCTGAGTGTGGTGACCTGGTCCTCCCAAGGGTCAGTGCTATGGTCGGGGCCTTAGTCTTAATCCCTGCAAGGTTCACCTTCCCTGGGGTTCATGGAGAATCCTCAGGAGGACTACCTGGCAATAATTCCAATTTACCAGCACGTGCATGGTGCATAGGGAAGCAGGTTTAGCTTCTGAATTGATTGCAGGGCACGCAGATCGGGCAAAAAGCCGATGGGTGACAGCTGAGGCTGCTGCTGAGCTCTCCCTCCAGTCTACCGTCCCTACTCAGCAGAGTCCAGAGCTGCCCCTCGACTTTCAGCCCTGCTGTCCTGTGAGTTTTCTCAACATGTAAGTGAGACGAGAAAGGACTGAGCATGCCAGCACCAGGGTCGTGTGTTCAACTTTAGTATTAAAGCTGTACAAACAGTTAAAATCACACAGAACCAAAGTGAGAAGAGGAGGACTCCTCTGGGACAAGTGTGGGGAAAGGAGACACACCTGACACTTTTTCCCATCCCAGGAGGTCCCAGGGACCCAGCTTGTTTCCACATTGGGGGAGCCCCTTGCAGAGCCATGGTGTCCTGACCAAGGGGACGTGTGACCCCAGGTGCAGGGTCTGGGGAGGTGAGGTCACCCTGGGACTGTGGACATGTGACCCAGGTGGAGGGGTCTGGGGAGGTGGGTCACCCTGGTGAGTGTGGATGTGTGGCCCCAGGTATAGGGTGCGGGGACTGTGTGGGTCTCACCATACCTGCATGGGTCAGGATCACATGGATGGGGAGACCGCATATGCGCTCTTTGCCTGCAGTGTGTCCTGTCCCCTTTGAGATTTCCAACCTCTGCATTAAGGGTGTTGTCCTGATTAACCTGTGGTTCCTTTTCTTCTCTTCATCTTGTCACAATCATATGAGGTCAGGCATGTTTGAGTGGGTTGCTGCTCTGTGTTCCGGTGAGTGACAACACTTGGTGGTGTCGTATTAATACTATAGCATATCATATGTCTAATCTATGGGGGTCACCACTGCCTGGGTCCCCCTGGACAGAGGTCAGGTGAGCACAGACTAGCCCCCCCTATGAATGGTCTCCCACGTGCTCTGTGAGGGTACCGTGATGGCCCCTAAGGTAGGGGACTGTGTCTGGGCCTCCGACATTTGTGATGAAGGGGAGTCGAAATGGAATCTCAATTAACAAGACATTATTTTAAGAATTTATTTTAAGTGAAATAAAACACACGTCACATACCCTTTACCATCATCACCATTTTAAGTGCACGTTTCTGAGGCATCAGATAGATTCACTTTCTCGTGGAGCCATCACCACCATCAGTAGAACTTTTCGTCCTGCAAAACCAAAATTCCACAACCATGAAAGTCTCATTCCCCATTCCCTCCCACTGCCCCTGGCACCGATATCCACTTCAGTCCCTGAGTTGTCGACTGCAGGGCACCCACTGGAGTGGAATCCTGCAGTGTTTGCTGACGGGTCATTTTGGAAGAGCTGACTTTCAGTCTGAAGCTCTGCCTGTTCGCATCTGAAGAATCTGCATTTAAGGAGAGGGTGTATGAGGAAGGGGGTGTATGCGGGACAAAGGTGTCCGGGGTGCAGGTGAGCCAGGACCTGACCAGCTGCCTTTTGGGTCCTCTGGTCCCATCTCTTGGTCTGTGCCTCATCTGCATCATCACTGTCCCCGCTGGCACCGCTGGGGTGTTGTTGTCTGAGTGAGAGTCCCCTGGTGTCCCTGCTCTCCTCCCCTCCTCCTGCTGGTTGGGGAGGGAACTGCTTGCTGTGTGGTCTCTACTCCTGAGGCATGAAGGACCCTGTAGCATGGACCTGCAGAGTGTGGGGTGTGGTCCCAAGAGCATGGGGCCCACATAGGACACGACATCGGGCCGTGACAGGTGCTAGGGCTGCCTCATCACTGACAGGGAATGTTGCCCAGATCCTGCTCCAGAGGGCATGGTGGGTGGCCTGGGACCCTAGAGGCCCCATTCCTATACTGGAGCTTGGAGAGTGCATCCCCATGGGCTGCAGATTCACCCCATATCTCAGACATATCCCTCTGTCCTGTCTTTGAACTCAGGAAAACGTGCTCTCTTGTCCACAACATAGGCCTGGTCCTGTTGATATTAGGATTCTTTAAGTTAGGCGTCCTGGGATAGCAGCTTCTTTTAGGCCTGAGAAGGAACAACTCCGGAGTGTACAACAATTTCAGATGAAACTAATATTCAATGACTATCCCTAACTACTCGGTTGTTGACTTCTATTAGTCATTATTCTCCTGGTTTTAGCTCTGATGTGGGGATTACAGAGGAGTCAACATTTAAATCTTCGTAATCTGTGTATTTGTAGCTTCAGTATCGTTACGGACCCATAGTTTTTTATGGTTTGGGAAGAGTTATTGATTTCATGTATCATGTAAAGGATTCACAATGATGATAGGGCAATTAAGATTACAATAATAGCTAGTAAATTGTTCACATTTTCTCTACCTGTGCATCTATTGTATGCATATGAGTTTAGATGTCAATATTAGTGAAATGATATAGAGGACTAGAGAACTTATTTTAAAAATCACCATTAATGTGTGATGAAGAAAATGTAAAAGTTCTTCCATAATCGGTGATGTTGTATCTTGAGAGCCTAGATGAAATTGATATGCCTTAGTCATATACAGGATTTTAGCCTATCATTTAACTTTGACAAAGCTACATCACTTTTTACTTTTATCTCATTTATTGAGGAAGACATAATTGTTATGGTGTTGGCTTGAAACTGGTTGAAAAGGACTTGAGTCCTTCCTTATTTTACATTTACATAGGTAGGATCTTGAAACGTAGGATATGGTGGAGGACATCCGTGTAACCATTCTAGGTTAGGAGTAGCAATTTCCACTGCTAAGACTTCTTGTTTAGACACAAATGCTTTTCAAAGTATGAAGATTATTAGCATTACTGCTGCTACTGAGATGAATGAGCCTAAAGACAAAATATTTCATGTTGTGTGTGCCTCAGGGTACTCAGACTAACGTAGTGACATCCCTGAGAGGCCACGAAAGTGCTGCAGGAAGTCATATTTACGACTACAAATATACTTGTGAAGTGAATTTTTGCTCATGCTGAGTTAACTGTATAACCTGAGAATAGTGGGACTCAGTGTAGAAAGCCTCCTATAATAGTGAAGACTGCTCCCATGGACATTAGGTCATGGAAGTGTGCTACTACATAGTATGTATCCTGGAGGACAATGTCTGGGGATGAGTTGACTAAGATGATTCCTGTCAAACCACCTACTGTAAAAAGAAAAACTAAAGCCTAAAACTCATAATATAGTGGGAGGTCATATAGTATTACCTCCGTGAACAGTTGCTAACCAGGGACTTCCCTGGTGACGCAGTGGTTAAGAATTCGTCTGCCAATGCAGGGAACACGGGTTCGAGCCCTTGTCTGGGAAGATCCCACATGCCGCGGAGCAAAAAGCCCGTGTGCCACAACTACTGAGCCTGCCCTCTAGAGCCCGCAAGCCACAACTACTGAAGCCCACGCGCCTAGAGGCCGTGCTCTGCAACAAGAGAAGCCACTGCAATGAAAGGGCCGCACACCGCAACGAAGAGTACCTGCCGCTCACCGCAACCAGAGAAAGCCCATGCGCAGCAACCAAGACCCAACTCAGCCAAAAAAAAAAAAAAAAAAGAAAAGAAAAAGAAAAATTAAATAAAGAGTTGCTAATCAGCTAGATACTTTTACTCCTGTAGGGATAGAAGTAATTACGGTAGCTGATGCAAAGTATGCTCCTGAGTCCACAGCTATCCCTATGGTAAACATATGATGGGCCCACAAGAGAACTCCTAAAAAACCAGTGGACATGACTCATACTATTCCCAGATAGCTGAAAGGCAATTTTTGTCCTAAATAGTATGTAATGCTATGTGAGTTTATAAAAAACACTGTTAGGCCATGAATACAGACTTCAGGGTGAGCAAAGTATCAAAAGAGGTGTTGGTATAGGATTCGGTCTCCTCCTGAAGGGTCAAAGAAAGTAGTGTTTAGATTTCTATCTCTTAACAGCATGGCAATTCTGGCTGCTTGGACTGAGATTGGTAATTATAGTAATATGGCTATAGTTGGGGAAGATTAAACAAATAATGGTGTTTGGTATTGGGATATGACTGCTGGTTTTGTATTAAAGACTATAGTAATAAAAGTAATAATACCAAGAATTGAGGAGACACCTGCTAAATGTAAGGAGAAAACAGTTAGGTCGACAGAGGCTCCTGCATGGGCCAGATTGCAGGCTAGAGCTGAATACACCGTCCCACTGGTACCAGAACCAGCTTCTACTATTGGTGATATGAGTAGGAGTAAGAATGATGGGGGAAGTAGTCAAAAGTTTATATGATTTATTGGGGGAAATGCTACTTCAGGTGTCCGAGTTCTTAGTGGCCCAAGTCAGTTTTCAAAGCCTGCAATCATAACGGGTACAGTTATAAAGAAAATTATTAGAAGTGCAGGGACTGTTATGACAACCTTACAGATTTGGGCATCTCCAAGTAGCGGTCCAGGTCAGCATAGCTCAGCCTGGATTAATATAATTAAGGTGCTGCCTGCTACTCCAGCTCAAGCACCAAATAGTAAATATAAAATGGCGATATCTTTGTGATTTGTTGAAAATAATCAGCAGTGTATGAACAGAGGTAAAATGACTGAGTTAGCATTAGACTGTAAATCTAAAGACAGAGATTGAGCCCTCTTTCTGGCAAACCCTGTGGTGAATCAACAAATTGACTTGTAACTTCAGAGAAGCAGCTTCAATTCTGCCAGTGATTATCCTGCCTTTTTTTTTTTTTCTTTTTTTCTTTCTCAAATGAAGGAGAAGTAGACTGAAGTCAGTTGACTAGAGGATTTGCCTGTTAACTAAAGTTTCCTGGGGTTAAAACTCATCCATCTCGTAAAGATTTGGCTTCAATACAGTGTTTGCTTTACATTCAATTGATGTAGAATAAAGTCTTGCAATCCTTATTTTTAGGAATTAAGTAAATTTCACTTGTTTAGGGTTTTGAAAGCTCTTGGTCTGAACTAACCTAAATTCCTAGTCCAGCACCGATAGAATGGGTGTTGTGTGTAGTAACCGTGTGGGTATTATGATTGGTAATGATAGGAAGGTTATTTCTTTGTATGTTCAAATTGTTTTGTGTTTGTGTTGTTTAATGAAGGGAATATAGTTAGTGATGTGGAGTATGTTAGCTGCAAGTAGAAATATATGCTGAGGACTGCTATGATGGTTATTAGTGTTGGTAGAATGATGTTGTCGTTTTTGTTATCTCTTGGATAATTATTCATTTGGGTAGAAAGCCTGATAGTGATGGGCGATGTCCTAATGATACTATAATGGTGAGGAAAATGATTGTGATGGGAGGTGTTTTATCTCATGTGTGTGATAATGATACTCTTGTAGTACATGATCTGGGCATAAATAAGAAGAAGATAGTGTTGTTATGATATAAATTAGTATGTTTAGGATTGTTATAATCTGAATATACATTATAATAGCTGTTATTCATCCTATATGGGCAATTGATGAGGAGGGTGTAATATTTTCCAGGTGAGTATGGCGAAGTCTGCCTCAGCCTCCAGCTATGATTTATAATATCACTATGATTAATAGTATATTTAGGTTGATGGAAGGTGACCTGTGGTATAAAACTGATAGGGGTGCAATTTTGTCATGTTGATAGCATCAGGTCTGCTGTTCATGGGATGCCTCGTGTGACTTCAGGCACTCAGAAGTGAAATGGGGAAAGTCCTACTTTTGTGACAAGGGCGATTGTCATGAGGGTGGATGCTGCTGGATTAAAGATTCTTGTTATTCATTGTGCTCTTTGACCAGAGTATATTAGATTAATGATAATAGCCATTATAAGTAGTATTGATGTGGTGGACTGTTTTAGGAAATATTTGTTGGATGCTTCTGTAGCTTATGGGTTCATGTTTTTTATTAGAATGGGGATACCATTAACCAGTGTGAGCTTGTTATACAATTATATTTCCTGAGAAAATGGTCAGTAGAATGATGGTAAAAACAATGAGAGTTTATTAGCACAGGAAGGATATACAAAAATATTTTGGGGGTATGGGCCTGAAGCTTACTTAGAGAACTTTACTATATAGCATGTGGTGTAATGTAGTAGGTAGCATGGAGAATGTAAAATTATTAGGAAGAATTCAATTCCAGGAATAAGAGCATTGAAACCTCTGTGATTTACTCTATCAAAGTAACTCTTTTGTCAGACATATTTCTTAAATTTGTGGTGGGTTGCCTGGTATGATGACAATTAGTGAAAACTCTCATATACATAGGGTTAATGTTAGTCGTAAAATACTTTTTATAAGAGATGTATGCGTTGATCATATCAAAATTGTAGGTAGGAGGCTCAAATTCATAGAAAGGAGATTGTTAGATGTGTTTAATGATGACTTGGGCTGTATATAATTCTGGCACCTAGGGATTGTCGAATGCTCCTAAAAATAGATTGCTGTGGAAATGTTTATTATAGGGAAATTGACATATTCTCTAGGAGGGACGGGGTGAATGGGCCTGCTACATTTTCTACATTGAAGACATATACAGGTTTTGATGCTACTTCCGTTTAATCAAGTGGGGCTTCGTTGGATTTCGGCTACTGCCGAGATAATCAAATTCTGGGTAGGGGTCAGGAGAAAATTAGTCATAGGTGTTCTTGTGTAATAATTACTGTTGAAAGTGTAAATGATCCATTTATCAGTAAGACTGAGAATAGAATAACTGCTACATTACTTCATATGAGATGATTGTCTGTGCTATTGCTCCTAGAGCTCCAGTGAATGAGTATTTTGAATGTGAAGTTCATCCACATCTGAGGATGGAGTAAATGGCTAGGTGTGATATGGCTAATAGAAATAACATGCCTACATTTATATTAATTAGTGGATAAGATATGGGAAGAGGAATTCATGTTGTGAGAGCCAGGGTTAAGGCTAGCATTGGGGTTAAGGCTAGCAAGAGAAGCCACCGCAATGAGAAGCCCGCGCACCGCAACAAAGAGTAGCCCCCGCTTGCCGCAACTAGGCAAAGCCTGCGCATAGCAACGAAGACCCAACGCAGCCAAAAACAAATTAATTAATTAATTAGTTAACTATTTTAAACAAAAGTACTATATCCTTCTGTACAGCTTCTCTGGGAAGAACAGAGAGATGGCGTAGGAGAGTGAGAAAGACCAATATTTAGTGCACATCTCTCATGCAGCTGCTCTGCTGGCTCAGAGAGATTTATCCCCACTTTACAAAGGAGGAAATAATCTCAGAGAGGTTTAGTAATTTTCCCAAAGCCAAACAGCTATGGAGTGGCAGAACCAAGATCTGAACCAAGTCTGTTACCTTCAAAGCCTAAGTCCTCATCACAACAAAACTCAATTAATATTTACATTTATCGAATTACATTGCAACCTGGGGAGTTCTTGGCACAATCCTGAATAAGAGTGAGAAAGAAAGAAATAGCATTGTTCCTACAGTCAACCCAAATTTTTGGAGCAGCTGCTAGATGCCTGGCCCTTTTTGGGGTTCAGCAGTGGTCAAGACAGGAAGAGTCCTGCTTTCATGAACCACGTAGTGGGGAGGAGAGACGGGTGCAACTTGGGTGAGGGATTTCACCTTGCTGGACCTCTGTTTTGTCATCTGGAAAATGGGATGGGTGTTCCTCATTTTCTGGGATTGTCCAGCCCTCACATTCTCTGATTCCATAAGAAGCCTTTGTTTTCCTGTTTCTTTAAAATTCATTCAGGCCGTGAGCTGTGATGAATGTTGTTAGCTGCTCCCCAAATCACTCTATTCCCAGCCTTTTCCTGTGATCAGGTCTTTCCCGAAACATGACTCACAGTCAGTCAAGTCACAGAACCTAAGGGGCACCCAGCAGAAAAATTCCAACCCTTGCTTCCCAGGAGCTCTGCGGTCTACCTGCCAGGTAAACTTAACTCACCTGGCACAAGGTGGCCATCCCTGGTTTCACATCAACATGATCTCAGGCACAAACCTCCTTGTCTTTCCATTTTGTCTTTAAGTTACTTGTTGAAACAACTGCACAAATATGACACAGATATAAAATCAGGCATCTTCTGCCCCCAGTGCCTACTAATAAATGATTTTCTGCCACTTTAATGATAAAGATAGAACATTTCAACATTCTGCTACCCTTATTATTTGTCATTTTTGTTGATATTTCTATTGACTACATCTTTCAATATTTTAACAATGGAACATTTATTTAGGGTGTTCCAGACCCAGCCTTTAGTGGTAAAGGTTTCGTTGTTATATTTCTATTATGTTTCCTTTCAAAATCATTATCCTATTTAAATGGATTAAGTCAATTCTATAGGCATTTATCTTATGATATTGATGAAATTGATACATAGAGGGCAGTAGTACAAGTTGATTGGACTTGAGAACCTCTATTAGCACAGTTAAGTATAAATATTATCTATATGTAAACCAAAGTACAGGCCGAGTGAGATTCTCTGACTTTTTTCCACTGTCTGCCCCTCAAGCCTGTGAGAAATGGACTATTTATTGCCCTATCAGTAAACAAAGGATGTCACAGTCTTCAGCACTTGCAGCCCTCCAATGTGAGCCGGCGGGCCCTGAGGCACTCAGGATATGCAAATACAGAATGCAGGCCCCAGAGAGCTGAGGTGCATATCAAAGGAAGGAATTCAGTGAGCCCAGGCAAAGAAAAGCGCCGCATTCCTCACCTTGGGAGAGCTGGTTTTCCTTAGTTAACAATCACCTTTGGATGTTCCCCATTACCTGCGCCAGTTCCCTGCCCTGTACCCTCCCCCCGGTACTTTAGCTCAGGGAGGAAGGAGCGCAGAGGGACTCGGCTGAATAAGGGGCCTGCGCGCCTCGGGAGGAGTTTTCAGCCGCTTTCCCCGCAGTCGGGAAGAGGGGCGCTGACGCTGCAGCCGGACCCTGCGCCTCCCTTGCCCCGTTTCCCCTCAGGACGCTCAGGCCGACCCCCTCCTCACGCCCACCAGGCCTCGCGAGCCAGGACGAGGGCAGGGGCGAGAGGACGGACCGAAGTTCCCGGGGACCAGACGCTGGAGGCCGCTCTTTCTGCACAGCAGCGACGGGTGGCAGCGAACCCCTGCCCCTCAGAAGCTGGTCTTGTGCTGCCGCCCGGGCACCGGACCAGGCGGAGGGTCGGCGCCCACTTACCCGACCCGCCGTCCCCGCGACTGTCATGGCTTCGGCCGCCGGGGCACCTCCAGAGCCCGCAGCCTCAGTGAGGTCGCCCTCCCCTCGGGCTCCGGGGCAGTTCCGTGAAGGCGGAGGGAAGAGACCCCGCCTGAGCCGGGAGTTCCAGCTCTGAGGAAACGCGGGCTCTGTTCAGCGCGCAGTGGGTGGGACCGCTCTGCCCCGAGGCCTTCCGGGAGGGAGCGGGGCGGCGGGGGAGGGAGCCGCCAGGAGCGCAGGGCCCCGTCGGGGGTCCTGGAGGGGCGGCCCGGCCTGGGGGCCACGCCCATTGTGGCCGCAGCCCAGGCCTTTTTCCTGGAATCCTACACAAAAAAATTAGAAAGATACACAGTCTATAGTAAATACTCACAAATGATTGTTGCTGCTGTGCTCACTATTCTATTAAAGGTGTAAATCGATAAAACACTTTAAGTTCAAAATTAAATGTGAATTTTTACCTTTCTAATTATGTCTCTGATATTCACAGTTGTGGTTAATGAATCAGAGACTGTGGCATCACTAGTTAAAAATCAGCTTGTTAAAAAAATAGAACTCAGGCCCACCGGACCTACTGAATCACAAGCTGCACTTTTACAATCTCCCCAGTGTACTCGTGTACCCATGAATAGTTGAAAGGTACATTTCTACCTCGACAGGTCTTTTCTCTATGAGAAATACACACATTTTATCCAGTTTGATATAAATAAAACACTCAAAAATGCATATGCCTGTGTTGAAACCATCATTTTATCATTTCTTTTCCAGACAAGTATAGTCTCTATACTGGTTTTGTGGATCACATGCCATACTCTTTTCTTGTAGTTAGAAATAAGGTAGAGAAAGTTACTTTGTAAAAAAAAAAATTATATATATATATATATATATATATATATATATGTATATATATGTATTAGTGGATAATTGAAGAGACTCTTCTAAATTAAAACCTTCTCTTAACTTGCTGTTTTCTTCTTGGGTCATATTATGAACTCTTCCCGTGGCCACATGGCATGTGTACGTTTAATTTCAGGGACTGCTGACATTCCAGGATGTGGCCATAGATTTCTGTCAAGAGGAGTGAGAATGCCTGGACCAAGATCAATGGGAATTGTACAGGGATGTGATGTTAGAGAAGTATAGGAACCTGCTCTCCTTGGGTGAGGATACCTTCCTTCCAGAATTCCTTATCCAACCACAGGGTTTGGAGTCCTTCATTTGTAGACTATCTCCTGGAATCTTCTGCTTCCTACAATAGGGTTTCAGATTGCAACGTTTCAGGAAAGATTGGGAGTTTGTGGGTATAATTTTTCTTATTCTTTTAAAATTGCAGCCTCCCTTTTAATATACTTTGTAACTGCTTGGGATGTGTCTATATGAACTGTGTACTATATGCTTCTGTTATAGTCCTTACAATATTTTATTGCCTTATTTTCTCTAACAATTTTCCATGGATTCTTTGGGCTTAAGGTATATTAAAAGGGAGACTGCGAATCTGGGACTTCCCTGGTGATGCAGTGATTAAGAATTCGCCTGCCAATGCAGGGGACCCGGTTCGATCCCCGGTCCGGGAAGATCTCACGTGCCACGGAACAACTAAGCCATTGGGCCACAACTACTGAGTCTGCACGCCACAACTACTGAAGCAGGTGTGTCTTGAGCCCATGCGCCATTTATTTTTGGGAGAATAAAACCGCTTCTGAGTGATTAAAATTTAGGCCAGCTAGTCAAAATGCTTTATCACCTGTTCTTCTAAAACACTGGTCAATGGAACAAGTTTTCCTAGGGATAACAGTGTAATTGTATTCTGGAGTTCATATGGGCAATATGGTTTATGACCTTGATGCTGGATCACGACATTTCAACGGTATAACTGCTATTAATTGTCTGTTTGTTCAACGATTAAAGTCTCACGTGATCTGAGTTCAGACTGGAGTCATCCTGGTTGGTTTCTGTCTATTGCAGATTTCTTCCAGTATGAAAGGACAAGAGCAATACGGCTTCCTTTACAAAATGTCTTCAAACTACATGATGATATAATCTACATTCAATTAATTTATACATACCCTACTGTAGAACAGGGTTCGTTACGCTGGCAGAGCCCGGTAATTATGTAAAACTGAAACTTTTTCTGCACTGGTTCAAGTCCTCTTCCTAAGAATATGTTTATAATCAACATTCTTTCACAAATTACCCAATTTAATTCACCATAGCATTCCTCAAATTAACCAAATGGAAAATCCTAGGCTATATACAAATCCAGAAAGGGCCAAAAATCATCAGCCCCCATGGATGATTACAACCCATTGCTGAGGCATTCAAATTACTTATTAAAGAACCACTATGTCCATCAACATCATCAATTTATATATTATTGCCCCAATGCTAGCCATAACCCTGCCTCTCACAACATGAATTCCTCTTCCCATATCTTATCCACTAATTAGTATAAATGTAGGCATATTATTTCTATTAGCCATATCACACCTAGCCATTTATTCCATCCTCAGATCTGGATGAACTTCACATTCAAAATACTCACTCACTGGAGCTCCAGGAACAATAGCACAGAGGATCATCTCATATGAAGTAATGTAGCAGTTATTCTATTCTCAGTCTTACTGGTAAATGGATCATTTACACTTTCAACAGTAATTACTACACAAGAACACCTATGACTAATTTTCTCCTGACCCCTACCCAGAATTTGATTATCTCCGCAGTAGCAGAAATCCAGTGAAGCCCCACTTGATTTAACAGAAGTAGAATCAAAACCTGTACATGTCTTCAATGTAGAAAATGTAGCAGGCCCATTCACCGCGTCCTTCCTAGAGAATATGTCAATTTCCCTATAATAAACGTTTCCACAGCAATCTGTTTTTAGGAGCATTCGACAATCCCTAGGTGCCAGAATTATAGATTCTTTCATCTTGTAAATATAGTTTTCTTTAAAAAATAATTTTTATAGTTTTACTACCTTTAAACAAAATGTACTCCATTGCTGTGGAATATTCCTTCATAGGAGCGTGCATGGTTCATTTCTGCATCCGTCTGTGATGGCCTTCAGGTTCCTTCAGGTTTGGCTCCTGTGGCTGCCAGTCCATGTCCGTGTGTCCTGGTGCAGGGCTGGTGGGTTTGTGTTCAACTGGGAGGAGCACTGTGGGTCTCTGTGCACGGACTTCGCTATCTGAGGCCCGATTGCTTCAGAAGTGGTTGCATCCCCCCGTTGCGTACCAGGCTTTCCATTGCTCCACATCCTGCTGATATTTGATACTATGTCTTTCATGTCTGCCATTCTGGTAGGTGTATGCACAGTATTTTTCTTATGGCTTTAATCCCTCTGTTGTTAGTGAAGTTGTGCATCTTGTGGTATTCATGGACTATTTCCTGTTGTTTTTGGAAAAGTTTTAAAAATTGTGGTCTGGTACACATAACATAAAATGTACTATCTTAACCATTTTTAAGTGCACATTTCAGGGTCGGGAAGTAATTCACACTGTTGTGCAAACCTGACCACCATCATCCTCCAGAACTTTTTCATCTTGCAAAATTGAAACAGTCCCCATTAAACACTCACTCCCCATTGTCCCTCCCTCAGCCTCTGGCCCTCAACATCCTACTTTATGTCTCTATATTTCCGACTGCTCTAGGGGCCTTGTATGAGTGGATCAAGCACTGTTTGTTTTTTTGTGTCTAGCTTACATCACTGAGCATAATGCCCTCAAGGTTCATCCCTGCTGCATCCTGTGTCAGAATTGACTTCCTTTTTAGGCTGAATAGCATTCCCTTCTATTGATGGACCGTGTTTTTCTTCTCCATTCTTCCATTAGTGGACACATGTAATATCTACATTCATTTCTGCTGTCATAATATTTGTGGAATAAAATCAGAAAGTCCTATGAATCAAAAGTCATTTGCCATTAACTTTTTTCTTAAACTTTTTGTTGTGGAAAACATCAAGGCTAAGAAAAGGGAAAAATACATGTCAGCTTCACTTGTGTTCAGGAATTAATGCTTTACGGATTCACTTTATTCCCTGTGTGTGTGCTATGCGTGTGCATGTGCCTGTTTGCATAAATATGCTGTGCATGTGGATAGGTATGTGAACTTGCACACATTAGTGTGTGCATGGGCATATGGGTGCATGTGTGTTCACATGCTAGTGTGTGAATATATTTGTGCTGTGCACGTGCATATGTTTGTGTGTGTGCTGTGCCTGCCTGTGCGCACACCTGTGTGTTTGCTGGAACCACTTGCAAGTTGGCTGCAGACTGAATTGTGCCCCAGATATATCCGCACGCAGCTGCTCTAACAATCCTGCGTAGCCACGTAAAGGTCACAGATCTCAGGGATTTAAATGGATGGAGCAGGATATCCTGACACAGAGTTTGTCTTCCAATGACTGTCACTGTCTCAGTAACATCCTTCACACCTTCTTTAAGCCGCATTCAGGGTCCAGTTTAGACTCCCATTACATTCAGTCACCTGTCCCAGGTCCCCTAAAGCAACAATGTCACCGTGGGAGAGCCCGGCCAAGGCTGGGGGTGCCCCTCCTGTTGGCCTGGCCTCCAGGCCCTGCCCTTGGCTCCTGTTTCCTCATATCTCAGCCAGGCCCCGACTTGGATCGGGCCGCCACCTCTTTCCTCACAGGGTCCCATCGCCCAGTCAAGGGGGTTCATTCTCCCCCTAAACACAGCATCAGGAGTTGGGGGCTGACAGTCCACACTGGGTCTCCTTCATGTGAGACCCTGTGCTGTTGAAAGAGCAGGCACCCTGCCCTCGGGGGTGGGGGACTGGGGGGCGACATGCGGCCCACGATGGGCAGGCGGGTCTCCGGGTGGGGCGAGCCAGTGTGCAAGGAGTTCCGCGGTGGGTTCTCCTCTCCAACGGCTTCTGTGCCCCTACCTCTCCCCGTGCCTCCCCTCGAAGACAGCGCGGTGCCCGGGTTGGGAACCATGGGAGCCGTCAGCCACCGCCCCTCTACACACACACGCACACGCACACGCACACGCACACGCACACGCTGCAGGGAAGCAGGACCTGAGTGCAGGGCTCTCAGCGGCCCTGAGCGCCCCGCCCGGAATCGGCCAGCCGAATGGACAGACCGGATCTCCCGGCCCGGACCATGCAGGACTCTCCTGACCTGGCTTGCAGTGTGGCCGCCTCCTTCTGGAAGCCTGGGAGGCTGGAATCAGGCCACTTCTTGTCTGTCCTGGCAGCAGACTGGGCTGCACTCTAAGAAGTTCGTGGCTCGCCCGTGGATCCTGACCATCAGGTGGTCAGAGAAATTGGGAACATTTCTGTTTTACCTGTTGAAATGTTTAATGACAAAGATTTTGTTCAGTTTCCTGACGTGGGTGTCCAAAGATGAGAGACCCATGTGTGTGATCTGTACCCCCTATGAGATCAGCCCTAAGCTAGTTTAAACATGATCAAGTTGTGTCTACATGGTAGATTTAGACCTCTGCATGTCCTGTCTACTGATTATGTTTAGAGCTGACCATGTGTTGTCTATAATAAGAAGATTTAGACCTGACCAAGTTCTGTGTACGCTAGGACTATGGGGACCTGGGTAGAGACCCGGCCTGGCCTCAGTACTGGGAAGTTCCGTGCCTGCATCTGAATGTCAGTGCTTAGATGTCTGGGGTCTGGAGCTGAGGTGGGCTTGTCTACGTAACAGCCTCTCTTCTGAGTGTGGTGACCTGGTCCTCCCAAGGGTCAGTGCTATGGTCGGGGCCTTAGTCTTAATCCCTGCAAGGTTCACCTTCCCTGGGGTTCATGGAGAATCCTCAGGAGGACTACCTGGCAATAATTCCAATTTACCAGCACGTGCATGGTGCATAGGGAAGCAGGTTTAGCTTCTGAATTGATTGCAGGGCACGCAGATCGGGCAAAAGGCCGATGGGTGACAGCTGAGGCTGCTGCTGAGCTCTCCCTCCAGTCTACCGTCCCTACTCAGCAGAGTCCAGAGCTGCCCCTCGGCTTTCAGCCCTGCTGTCCTGTGAGTTTTCTCAACATGTAAGTGAGACGAGAAAGGACTGAGCATGCCAGCACCAGGGTCGTGTGTTCAACTTTAGTATGAAAGCTGTACAAACAGTTAAAATCACACAGAACCAAAGTGAGAAGAGGAGGACTCCTCTGGGACAAGTGTGGGGAAAGGAGACCCACCTGACACTTTTTCCCATCCCAGGAGGTCCCAGGGACCCAGCTTGTTTCCACATTGGGGGAGCCCCTTGCAGAGCCATGGTGTCCTGACCAAGGGGACGTGTGACCCCAGGTGCAGGGTCTGGGGAGGTGAGGTCACCCTGGGACTGTAGACATGTGACCCAGGTGGAGGGGTCTGGGGAGGTGGGTCACCCTGGTGAGTGTGGATGTGTGGCCCCAGGTATAGGGTGCGGGGACTGTGTGGGTCTCACCATACCTGCATGGGTCAGGATCACATGGATGGGGAGACCGCATATGCGCTCTTTGCCTGCAGTGTGTCCTGTCCCCTTTGAGATTTCCAACCTCTGCATTAAGGGTGTTGTCCTGATTAACCTGTGGTTCCTTTTCTTCTCTTCATCTTGTCACAATCATATGAGGTCAGGCATGTTTGAGTGGGTTGCTGCTCTGTGTTCCGGTGAGTGACAACACTTGGTGGTGTCGTATTAATACTATAGCATATCATATGTCTAATCTATGGGGGTCACCACTGCCTGGGTCCCCCTGGACAGAGGTCAGGTGAGCACAGACTAGCCCCCCCTATGAATGGTCTCCCACGTGCTCTGTGAGGGTACCGTGATGGCCCCTAAGGTAGGGGACTGTGTCTGGGCCTCCGACATTTGTGATGAAGGGGAGTCGAAATGGAATCTCAATTAACAAGACATTATTTTAAGAATTTATTTTAAGTGAAATAAAACACACGTCACATACCCTTTACCATCATCACCATTTTAAGTGCACGTTTCTGAGGCATCAGATAGATTCACTTTCTCGTGGAGCCATCACCACCATCAGTAGAACTTTTCGTCCTGCAAAACCAAAATTCCACAACCATGAAAGTCTCATTCCCCATTCCCTCCCACTGCCCCTGGCACCGATATCCACTTCAGTCCCTGAGTTGTCGACTGCAGGGCACCCACTGGAGTGGAATCCTGCAGTGTTTGCTGACGGGTCATTTTGGAAGAGCTGACTTTCAGTCTGAAGCTCTGCCTGTTCGCATCTGAAGAATCTGCATTTAAGGAGAGGGTGTATGAGGAAGGGGGTGTATGCGGGACAAAGGTGTCCGGGGTGCAGGTGAGCCAGGACCTGACCAGCTGCCTTTTGGGTCCTCTGGTCCCATCTCTTGGTCTGTGCCTCATCTGCATCATCACTGTCCCCGCTGGCACCGCTGGGGTGTTGTTGTCTGAGTGAGAGTCCCCTGGTGTCCCTGCTCTCCTCCCCTCCTCCTGCTGGTTGGGGAGGGAACTGCTTGCTGTGTGGTCTCTACTCCTGAGGCATGAAGGACCCTGTAGCATGGACCTGCAGAGTGTGGGGTGTGGTCCCAAGAGCATGGGGCCCACATAGGACACGACATCGGGCCGTGACAGGTGCTAGGGCTGCCTCATCACTGACAGGGAATGTTGCCCAGATCCTGCTCCAGAGGGCATGGTGGGTGGCCTGGGACCCTAGAGGCCCCATTCCTATACTGGAGCTTGGAGAGTGCATCCCCATGGGCTGCAGATTCACCCCATATCTCAGACATATCCCTCTGTCCTGTCTTTGAACTCAGGAAAACGTGCTCTCTTGTCCACAACATAGGCCTGGTCCTGTTGATATTAGGATTCTTTAAGTTAGGCGTCCTGGGATAGCAGCTTCTTTTAGGCCTGAGAAGGAACAACTCCGGAGTGTACAACAATTTCAGATGAAACTAATATTCAATGACTATCCCTAACTACTCGGTTGTTGACTTCTATTAGTCATTATTCTCCTGGTTTTAGCTCTGATGTGGGGATTACAGAGGAGTCAACATTTAAATCTTCGTAATCTGTGTATTTGTAGCTTCAGTATCGTTACGGACCCATAGTTTTTTATGGTTTGGGAAGAGTTATTGATTTCATGTATCATGTAAAGGATTCACAATGATGATAGGGCAATTAAGATTACAATAATAGCTAGTAAATTGTTCACATTTTCTCTACCTGTGCATCTATTGTATGCATATGAGTTTAGATGTCAATATTAGTGAAATGATATAGAGGACTAGAGAACTTATTTTAAAAATCACCATTAATGTGTGATGAAGAAAATGTAAAAGTTCTTCCATAATCGGTGATGTTGTATCTTGAGAGCCTAGATGAAATTGATATGCCTTAGTCATATACAGGATTTTAGCCTATCATTTAACTTTGACAAAGCTACATCACTTTTTACTTTTATCTCATTTATTGAGGAAGACATAATTGTTATGGTGTTGGCTTGAAACTGGTTGAAAAGGACTTGAGTCCTTCCTTATTTTACATTTACATAGGTAGGATCTTGAAACGTAGGATATGGTGGAGGACATCCGTGTAACCATTCTAGGTTAGGAGTAGCAATTTCCACTGCTAAGACTTCTTGTTTAGACACAAATGCTTTTCAAAGTATGAAGATTATTAGCATTACTGCTGCTACTGAGATGAATGAGCCTAAAGACAAAATATTTCATGTTGTGTGTGCCTCAGGGTACTCAGACTAACGTAGTGACATCCCTGAGAGGCCACGAAAGTGCTGCAGGAAGTCATATTTACGACTACAAATATACTTGTGAAGTGAATTTTTGCTCATGCTGAGTTAACTGTATAACCTGAGAATAGTGGGAATCAGTGTAGAAAGCCTCCTATAATAGTGAAGACTGCTCCCATGGACATTAGGTCATGGAAGTGTGCTACTACATAGTATGTATCCTGGAGGACAATGTCTGGGGATGAGTTGACTAAGATGATTCCTGTCAAACCACCTACTGTAAAAAGAAAAACTAAAGCCTAAAACTCATAATATAGTGGGAGGTCATATAGTATTACCTCCGTGAACAGTTGCTAACCAGGGACTTCCCTGGTGACGCAGTGGTTAAGAATTCGTCTGCCAATGCAGGGAACACGGGTTCGAGCCCTTGTCTGGGAAGATCCCACATGCCGCGGAGCAAAAAGCCCGTGTGCCACAACTACTGAGCCTGCCCTCTAGAGCCCGCAAGCCACAACTACTGAAGCCCACGCGCCTAGAGGCCGTGCTCTGCAACAAGAGAAGCCACTGCAATGAAAGGGCCGCACACCGCAACGAAGAGTACCTGCCGCTCACCGCAACCAGAGAAAGCCCATGCGCAGCAACCAAGACCCAACTCAGCCAAAAAAAAAAAAAAAAAAGAAAAGAAAAAGAAAAATTAAATAAAGAGTTGCTAATCAGCTAGATACTTTTACTCCTGTAGGGATAGAAGTAATTACGGTAGCTGATGCAAAGTATGCTCCTGAGTCCACAGCTATCCCTATGGTAAACATATGATGGGCCCACAAGAGAACTCCTAAAAAACCAGTGGACATGACTCATACTATTCCCAGATAGCTGAAAGGCAATTTTTGTCCTAAATACTATGTAATGCTATGTGAGTTTATAAAAAACACTGTTAGGCCATGAATACAGACTTCAGGGTGAGCAAAGTATCAAAAGAGGTGTTGGTATAGGATTCGGTCTCCTCCTGAAGGGTCAAAGAAAGTAGTGTTTAGATTTCTATCTCTTAACAGCATGGCAATTCTGGCTGCTTGGACTGAGATTGGTAATTATAGTAATATGGCTATAGTTGGGGAAGATTAAACAAATAATGGTGTTTGGTATTGGGATATGACTGCTGGTTTTGTATTAAAGACTATAGTAATAAAAGTAATAATACCAAGAATTGAGGAGACACCTGCTAAATGTAAGGAGAAAACAGTTAGGTCGACAGAGGCTCCTGCATGGGCCAGATTGCAGGCTAGAGCTGAATACACCGTCCCACTGGTACCAGAACCAGCTTCTACTATTGGTGATATGAGTAGGAGTAAGAATGATGGGGGAAGTAGTCAAAAGTTTATATGATTTATTGGGGGAAATGCTACTTCAGGTGTCCGAGTTCTTAGTGGCCCAAGTCAGTTTTCAAAGCCTGCAATCATAACGGGTACAGTTATAAAGAAAATTATTAGAAGTGCAGGGACTGTTATGACAACCTTACAGATTTGGGCATCTCCAAGTAGCGGTCCAGGTCAGCATAGCTCAGCCTGGATTAATATAATTAAGGTGCTGCCTGCTACTCCAGCTCAAGCACCAAATAGTAAATATAAAATGGCGATATCTTTGTGATTTGTTGAAAATAATCAGCAGTGTATGAACAGAGGTAAAATGACTGAGTTAGCATTAGACTGTAAATCTAAAGACAGAGATTGAGCCCTCTTTCTGGCAAACCCTGTGGTGAATCAACAAATTGACTTGTAACTTCAGAGAAGCAGCTTCAATTCTGCCAGTGATTATCCTGCCTTTTTTTTTTTTTCTTTTTTTCTTTCTCAAATGAAGGAGAAGTAGACTGAAGTCAGTTGACTAGAGGATTTGCCTGTTAACTAAAGTTTCCTGGGGTTAAAACTCATCCATCTCGTAAAGATTTGGCTTCAATACAGTGTTTGCTTTACATTCAATTGATGTAGAATAAAGTCTTGCAATCCTTATTTTTAGGAATTAAGTAAATTTCACTTGTTTAGGGTTTTGAAAGCTCTTGGTCTGAACTAACCTAAATTCCTAGTCCAGCACCGATAGAATGGGTGTTGTGTGTAGTAACCGTGTGGGTATTATGATTGGTAATGATAGGAAGGTTATTTCTTTGTATGTTCAAATTGTTTTGTGTTTGTGTTGTTTAATGAAGGGAATATAGTTAGTGATGTGGAGTATGTTAGCTGCAAGTAGAAATATATGCTGAGGACTGCTATGATGGTTATTAGTGTTGGTAGAATGATGTTGTCGTTTTTGTTATCTCTTGGATAATTATTCATTTGGGTAGAAAGCCTGATAGTGATGGGCGATGTCCTAATGATACTATAATGGTGAGGAAAATGATTGTGATGGGAGGTGTTTTATCTCATGTGTGTGATAATGATACTCTTGTAGTACATGATCTGGGCATAAATAAGAAGAAGATAGTGTTGTTATGATATAAATTAGTATGTTTAGGATTGTTATAATCTGAATATACATTATAATAGCTGTTATTCATCCTATATGGGCAATTGATGAGGAGGGTGTAATATTTTCCAGGTGAGTATGGCGAAGTCTGCCTCAGCCTCCAGCTATGATTTATAATATCACTATGATTAATAGTATATTTAGGTTGATGGAAGGTGACCTGTGGTATAAAACTGATAGGGGTGCAATTTTGTCATGTTGATAGCATCAGGTCTGCTGTTCATGGGATGCCTCGTGTGACTTCAGGCACTCAGAAGTGAAATGGGGAAAGTCCTACTTTTGTGACAAGGGCGATTGTCATGAGGGTGGATGCTGCTGGATTAAAGATTCTTGTTATTCATTGTGCTCTTTGACCAGAGTATATTAGATTAATGATAATAGCCATTATAAGTAGTATTGATGTGGTGGACTGTTTTAGGAAATATTTGTTGGATGCTTCTGTAGCTTATGGGTTCATGTTTTTTATTAGAATGGGGATACCATTAACCAGTGTGAGCTTGTTATACAATTATATTTCCTGAGAAAATGGTCAGTAGAATGATGGTAAAAACAATGAGAGTTTATTAGCACAGGAAGGATATACAAAAATATTTTGGGGGTATGGGCCTGAAGCTTACTTAGAGAACTTTACTATATAGCATGTGGTGTAATGTAGTAGGTAGCATGGAGAATGTAAAATTATTAGGAAGAATTCAATTCCAGGAATAAGAGCATTGAAACCTCTGTGATTTACTCTATCAAAGTAACTCTTTTGTCAGACATATTTCTTAAATTTGTGGTGGGTTGCCTGGTATGATGACAATTAGTGAAAACTCTCATATACATAGGGTTAATGTTAGTCGTAAAATACTTTTTATAAGAGATGTATGCGTTGATCATATCAAAATTGTAGGTAGGAGGCTCAAATTCATAGAAAGGAGATTGTTAGATGTGTTTAATGATGACTTGGGCTGTATATAATTCTGGCACCTAGGGATTGTCGAATGCTCCTAAAAATAGATTGCTGTGGAAATGTTTATTATAGGGAAATTGACATATTCTCTAGGAGGGACGGGGTGAATGGGCCTGCTACATTTTCTACATTGAAGACATATACAGGTTTTGATGCTACTTCCGTTTAATCAAGTGGGGCTTCGTTGGATTTCGGCTACTGCCGAGATAATCAAATTCTGGGTAGGGGTCAGGAGAAAATTAGTCATAGGTGTTCTTGTGTAATAATTACTGTTGAAAGTGTAAATGATCCATTTATCAGTAAGACTGAGAATAGAATAACTGCTACATTACTTCATATGAGATGATTGTCTGTGCTATTGCTCCTAGAGCTCCAGTGAATGAGTATTTTGAATGTGAAGTTCATCCACATCTGAGGATGGAGTAAATGGCTAGGTGTGATATGGCTAATAGAAATAACATGCCTACATTTATATTAATTAGTGGATAAGATATGGGAAGAGGAATTCATGTTGTGAGAGCCAGGGTTAAGGCTAGCATTGGGGTTAAGGCTAGCAAGAGAAGCCACCGCAATGAGAAGCCCGCGCACCGCAACAAAGAGTAGCCCCCGCTTGCCGCAACTAGGCAAAGCCTGCGCATAGCAACGAAGACCCAACGCAGCCAAAAACAAATTAATTAATTAATTAGTTAACTATTTTAAACAAAAGTACTATATCCTTCTGTACAGCTTCTCTGGGAAGAACAGAGAGATGGCGTAGGAGAGTGAGAAAGACCAATATTTAGTGCACATCTCTCATGCAGCTGCTCTGCTGGCTCAGAGAGATTTATCCCCACTTTACAAAGGAGGAAATAATCTCAGAGAGGTTTAGTAATTTTCCCAAAGCCAAACAGCTATGGAGTGGCAGAACCAAGATCTGAACCAAGTCTGTTACCTTCAAAGCCTAAGTCCTCATCACAACAAAACTCAATTAATATTTACATTTATCGAATTACATTGCAACCTGGGGAGTTCTTGGCACAATCCTGAATAAGAGTGAGAAAGAAAGAAATAGCATTGTTCCTACAGTCAACCCAAATTTTTGGAGCAGCTGCTAGATGCCTGGCCCTTTTTGGGGTTCAGCAGTGGTCAAGACAGGAAGAGTCCTGCTTTCATGAACCACGTAGTGGGGAGGAGAGACGGGTGCAACTTGGGTGAGGGATTTCACCTTGCTGGACCTCTGTTTTGTCATCTGGAAAATGGGATGGGTGTTCCTCATTTTCTGGGATTGTCCAGCCCTCACATTCTCTGATTCCATAAGAAGCCTTTGTTTTCCTGTTTCTTTAAAATTCATTCAGGCCGTGAGCTGTGATGAATGTTGTTAGCTGCTCCCCAAATCACTCTATTCCCAGCCTTTTCCTGTGATCAGGTCTTTCCCGAAACATGACTCACAGTCAGTCAAGTCACAGAACCTAAGGGGCACCCAGCAGAAAAATTCCAACCCTTGCTTCCCAGGAGCTCTGCGGTCTACCTGCCAGGTAAACTTAACTCACCTGGCACAAGGTGGCCATCCCTGGTTTCACATCAACATGATCTCAGGCACAAACCTCCTTGTCTTTCCATTTTGTCTTTAAGTTACTTGTTGAAACAACTGCACAAATATGACACAGATATAAAATCAGGCATCTTCTGCCCCCAGTGCCTACTAATAAATGATTTTCTGCCACTTTAATGATAAAGATAGAACATTTCAACATTCTGCTACCCTTATTATTTGTCATTTTTGTTGATATTTCTATTGACTACATCTTTCAATATTTTAACAATGGAACATTTATTTAGGGTGTTCCAGACCCAGCCTTTAGTGGTAAAGGTTTCGTTGTTATATTTCTATTATGTTTCCTTTCAAAATCATTATCCTATTTAAATGGATTAAGTCAATTCTATAGGCATTTATCTTATGATATTGATGAAATTGATACATAGAGGGCAGTAGTACAAGTTGATTGGACTTGAGAACCTCTATTAGCACAGTTAAGTATAAATATTATCTATATGTAAACCAAAGTACAGGCCGAGTGAGATTCTCTGACTTTTTTCCACTGTCTGCCCCTCAAGCCTGTGAGAAATGGACTATTTATTGCCCTATCAGTAAACAAAGGATGTCACAGTCTTCAGCACTTGCAGCCCTCCAATGTGAGCCGGCGGGCCCTGAGGCACTCAGGATATGCAAATACAGAATGCAGGCCCCAGAGAGCTGAGGTGCATATCAAAGGAAGGAATTCAGTGAGCCCAGGCAAAGAAAAGCGCCGCATTCCTCACCTTGGGAGAGCTGGTTTTCCTTAGTTAACAATCACCTTTGGATGTTCCCCATTACCTGCGCCAGTTCCCTGCCCTGTACCCTCCCCCCGGTACTTTAGCTCAGGGAGGAAGGAGCGCAGAGGGACTCGGCTGAATAAGGGGCCTGCGCGCCTCGGGAGGAGTTTTCAGCCGCTTTCCCCGCAGTCGGGAAGAGGGGCGCTGACGCTGCAGCCGGACCCTGCGCCTCCCTTGCCCCGTTTCCCCTCAGGACGCTCAGGCCGACCCCCTCCTCACGCCCACCAGGCCTCGCGAGCCAGGACGAGGGCAGGGGCGAGAGGACGGACCGAAGTTCCCGGGGACCAGACGCTGGAGGCCGCTCTTTCTGCACAGCAGCGACGGGTGGCAGCGAACCCCTGCCCCTCAGAAGCTGGTCTTGTGCTGCCGCCCGGGCACCGGACCAGGCGGAGGGTCGGCGCCCACTTACCCGACCCGCCGTCCCCGCGACTGTCATGGCTTCGGCCGCCGGGGCACCTCCAGAGCCCGCAGCCTCAGTGAGGTCGCCCTCCCCTCGGGCTCCGGGGCAGTTCCGTGAAGGCGGAGGGAAGAGACCCCGCCTGAGCCGGGAGTTCCAGCTCTGAGGAAACGCGGGCTCTGTTCAGCGCGCAGTGGGTGGGACCGCTCTGCCCCGAGGCCTTCCGGGAGGGAGCGGGGCGGCGGGGGAGGGAGCCGCCAGGAGCGCAGGGCCCCGTCGGGGGTCCTGGAGGGGCGGCCCGGCCTGGGGGCCACGCCCATTGTGGCCGCAGCCCAGGCCTTTTTCCTGGAATCCTACACAAAAAAATTAGAAAGATACACAGTCTATAGTAAATACTCACAAATGATTGTTGCTGCTGTGCTCACTATTCTATTAAAGGTGTAAATCGATAAAACACTTTAAGTTCAAAATTAAATGTGAATTTTTACCTTTCTAATTATGTCTCTGATATTCACAGTTGTGGTTAATGAATCAGAGACTGTGGCATCACTAGTTAAAAATCAGCTTGTTAAAAAAATAGAACTCAGGCCCACCGGACCTACTGAATCACAAGCTGCACTTTTACAATCTCCCCAGTGTACTCGTGTACCCATGAATAGTTGAAAGGTACATTTCTACCTCGACAGGTCTTTTCTCTATGAGAAATACACACATTTTATCCAGTTTGATATAAATAAAACACTCAAAAATGCATATGCCTGTGTTGAAACCATCATTTTATCATTTCTTTTCCAGACAAGTATAGTCTCTATACTGGTTTTGTGGATCACATGCCATACTCTTTTCTTGTAGTTAGAAATAAGGTAGAGAAAGTTACTTTGTAAAAAAAAAAATTATATATATATATATATATATATATATATATATGTATATATATGTATTAGTGGATAATTGAAGAGACTCTTCTAAATTAAAACCTTCTCTTAACTTGCTGTTTTCTTCTTGGGTCATATTATGAACTCTTCCCGTGGCCACATGGCATGTGTACGTTTAATTTCAGGGACTGCTGACATTCCAGGATGTGGCCATAGATTTCTGTCAAGAGGAGTGAGAATGCCTGGACCAAGATCAATGGGAATTGTACAGGGATGTGATGTTAGAGAAGTATAGGAACCTGCTCTCCTTGGGTGAGGATACCTTCCTTCCAGAATTCCTTATCCAACCACAGGGTTTGGAGTCCTTCATTTGTAGACTATCTCCTGGAATCTTCTGCTTCCTACAATAGGGTTTCAGATTGCAAGGTTTCAGGAAAGATTGGGAGTTTGTGGGTATAATTTTTCTTATTCTTTTAAAATTGCAGCCTCCCTTTTAATATACTTTGTAACTGCTTGGGATGTGTCTATATGAACTGTGTACTATATGCTTCTGTTATAGTCCTTACAATATTTTATTGCCTTATTTTCTCTAACAATTTTCCATGGATTCTTTGGGCTTAAGGTATATTAAAAGGGAGACTGCGAATCTGGGACTTCCCTGGTGATGCAGTGATTAAGAATTCGCCTGCCAATGCAGGGGACCCGGTTCGATCCCCGGTCCGGGAAGATCTCACGTGCCACGGAACAACTAAGCCATTGGGCCACAACTACTGAGTCTGCACGCCACAACTACTGAAGCAGGTGTGTCTTGAGCCCATGCGCCATTTATTTTTGGGAGAATAAAACCGCTTCTGAGTGATTAAAATTTAGGCCAGCTAGTCAAAATGCTTTATCACCTGTTCTTCTAAAACACTGGTCAATGGAACAAGTTTTCCTAGGGATAACAGTGTAATTGTATTCTGGAGTTCATATGGGCAATATGGTTTATGACCTTGATGCTGGATCACGACATTTCAACGGTATAACTGCTATTAATTGTCTGTTTGTTCAACGATTAAAGTCTCACGTGATCTGAGTTCAGACTGGAGTCATCCTGGTTGGTTTCTGTCTATTGCAGATTTCTTCCAGTATGAAAGGACAAGAGCAATACGGCTTCCTTTACAAAATGTCTTCAAACTACATGATGATATAATCTACATTCAATTAATTTATACATACCCTACTGTAGAACAGGGTTCGTTACGCTGGCAGAGCCCGGTAATTATGTAAAACTGAAACTTTTTCTGCACTGGTTCAAGTCCTCTTCCTAAGAATATGTTTATAATCAACATTCTTTCACAAATTACCCAATTTAATTCACCATAGCATTCCTCAAATTAACCAAATGGAAAATCCTAGGCTATATACAAATCCAGAAAGGGCCAAAAATCATCAGCCCCCATGGATGATTACAACCCATTGCTGAGGCATTCAAATTACTTATTAAAGAACCACTATGTCCATCAACATCATCAATTTATATATTATTGCCCCAATGCTAGCCATAACCCTGCCTCTCACAACATGAATTCCTCTTCCCATATCTTATCCACTAATTAGTATAAATGTAGGCATATTATTTCTATTAGCCATATCACACCTAGCCATTTATTCCATCCTCAGATCTGGATGAACTTCACATTCAAAATACTCACTCACTGGAGCTCCAGGAACAATAGCACAGAGGATCATCTCATATGAAGTAATGTAGCAGTTATTCTATTCTCAGTCTTACTGGTAAATGGATCATTTACACTTTCAACAGTAATTACTACACAAGAACACCTATGACTAATTTTCTCCTGACCCCTACCCAGAATTTGATTATCTCCGCAGTAGCAGAAATCCAGTGAAGCCCCACTTGATTTAACAGAAGTAGAATCAAAACCTGTACATGTCTTCAATGTAGAAAATGTAGCAGGCCCATTCACCGCGTCCTTCCTAGAGAATATGTCAATTTCCCTATAATAAACGTTTCCACAGCAATCTGTTTTTAGGAGCATTCGACAATCCCTAGGTGCCAGAATTATAGATTCTTTCATCTTGTAAATATAGTTTTCTTTAAAAAATAATTTTTATAGTTTTACTACCTTTAAACAAAATGTACTCCATTGCTGTGGAATATTCCTTCATAGGAGCGTGCATGGTTCATTTCTGCATCCGTCTGTGATGGCCTTCAGGTTCCTTCAGGTTTGGCTCCTGTGGCTGCCAGTCCATGTCCGTGTGTCCTGGTGCAGGGCTGGTGGGTTTGTGTTCAACTGGGAGGAGCACTGTGGGTCTCTGTGCACGGACTTCGCTATCTGAGGCCCGATTGCTTCAGAAGTGGTTGCATCCCCCCGTTGCGTACCAGGCTTTCCATTGCTCCACATCCTGCTGATATTTGATACTATGTCTTTCATGTCTGCCATTCTGGTAGGTGTATGCACAGTATTTTTCTTATGGCTTTAATCCCTCTGTTGTTAGTGAAGTTGTGCATCTTGTGGTATTCATGGACTATTTCCTGTTGTTTTTGGAAAAGTTTTAAAAATTGTGGTCTGGTACACATAACATAAAATGTACTATCTTAACCATTTTTAAGTGCACATTTCAGGGTCGGGAAGTAATTCACACTGTTGTGCAAACCTGACCACCATCATCCTCCAGAACTTTTTCATCTTGCAAAATTGAAACAGTCCCCATTAAACACTCACTCCCCATTGTCCCTCCCTCAGCCTCTGGCCCTCAACATCCTACTTTATGTCTCTATATTTCCGACTGCTCTAGGGGCCTTGTATGAGTGGATCAAGCACTGTTTGTTTTTTTGTGTCTAGCTTACATCACTGAGCATAATGCCCTCAAGGTTCATCCCTGCTGCATCCTGTGTCAGAATTGACTTCCTTTTTAGGCTGAATAGCATTCCCTTCTATTGATGGACCGTGTTTTTCTTCTCCATTCTTCCATTAGTGGACACATGTAATATCTACATTCATTTCTGCTGTCATAATATTTGTGGAATAAAATCAGAAAGTCCTATGAATCAAAAGTCATTTGCCATTAACTTTTTTCTTAAACTTTTTGTTGTGGAAAACATCAAGGCTAAGAAAAGGGAAAAATACATGTCAGCTTCACTTGTGTTCAGGAATTAATGCTTTACGGATTCACTTTATTCCCTGTGTGTGTGCTATGCGTGTGCATGTGCCTGTTTGCATAAATATGCTGTGCATGTGGATAGGTATGTGAACTTGCACACATTAGTGTGTGCATGGGCATATGGGTGCATGTGTGTTCACATGCTAGTGAGTGAATATATTTGTGCTGTGCACGTGCATATGTTTGTGTGTGTGCTGTGCCTGCCTGTGCGCACACCTGTGTGTTTGCCTGAACCACTTGCAAGTTGGCTGCAGACTGAATTGTGCCCCAGATATATCCGCACGCAGCTGCTCTAACAATCCTGAGTAGCCACGTAAAGGTCACAGATCTCAGGGATTTAAATGGATGGAGCAGGATATCCTGACACAGAGTTTGTCTTCCAATGACTGTCACTGTCTCAGTAACATCCTTCACACCTTCTTTAAGCCGCATTCAGGGTCCAGTTTAGACTCCCATTACATTCAGTCACCTGTCCCAGGTCCCCTAAAGCAACAATGTCACCGTGGGAGAGCCCGGCCAAGGCTGGGGGTGCCCCTCCTGTTGGCCTGGCCTCCAGGCCCTGCCCTTGGCTCCTGTTTCCTCATATCTCAGCCAGGCCCCGACTTGGATCGGGCCGCCACCTCTTTCCTCACAGGGTCCCATCGCCCAGTCAAGGGGGTTCATTCTCCCCCTAAACACAGCATCAGGAGTTGGGGGCTGACAGTCCACACTGGGTCTCCTTCATGTGAGACCCTGTGCTGTTGAAAGAGCAGGCACCCTGCCCTCGGGGGTGGGGGACTGGGGGGCGACATGCGGCCCACGATGGGCAGGCGGGTCTCCGGGTGGGGCGAGCCAGTGTGCAAGGAGTTCCGCGGTGGGTTCTCCTCTCCAACGGCTTCTGTGCCCCTACCTCTCCCCGTGCCTCCCCTCGAAGACAGCGCGGTGCCCGGGTTGGGAACCATGGGAGCCGTCAGCCACCGCCCCCTCTACACACACACACACACACGCACACGCACACGCACACGCACACGCACACGCTGCAGGGAAGCAGGACCTGAGTGCAGGGCTCTCAGCGGCCCTGAGCGCCCCGCCCGGAATCGGCCAGCCGAATGGACAGACCGGATCTCCCGGCCCGGACCATGCAGGACTCTCCTGACCTGGCTTGCAGTGTGGCCGCCTCCTTCTGGAAGCCTGGGAGGCTGGAATCAGGCCACTTCTTGTCTGTCCTGGCAGCAGACTGGGCTGCACTCTAAGAAGTTCGTGGCTCGCCCGTGGATCCTGACCATCAGGTGGTCAGAGAAATTGGGAACATTTCTGTTTTACCTGTTGAAATGTTTAATGACAAAGATTTTGTTCAGTTTCCTGACGTGGGTGTCCAAAGATGAGAGACCCATGTGTGTGATCTGTACCCCCTATGAGATCAGCCCTAAGCTACTTTAAACATGATCAAGTTGTGTCTACATGGTAGATTTAGACCTCTGCATGTCCTGTCTACTGATTATGTTTAGAGCTGACCATGTGTTGTCTATAATAAGAAGATTTAGACCTGACCAAGTTCTGTGTACGCTAGGACTATGGGGACCTGGGTAGAGACCCGGCCTGGCCTCAGTACTGGGAAGTTCCGTGCCTGCATCTGAATGTCAGTGCTTAGATGTCTGGGGTCTGGAGCTGAGGTGGGCTTGTCTACGTAACAGCCTCTCTTCTGAGTGTGGTGACCTGGTCCTCCCAAGGGTCAGTGCTATGGTCGGGGCCTTAGTCTTAATCCCTGCAAGGTTCACCTTCCCTGGGGTTCATGGAGAATCCTCAGGAGGACTACCTGGCAATAATTCCAATTTACCAGCACGTGCATGGTGCATAGGGAAGCAGGTTTAGCTTCTGAATTGATTGCAGGGCACGCAGATCGGGCAAAAGGCCGATGGGTGACAGCTGAGGCTGCTGCTGAGCTCTCCCTCCAGTCTACCGTCCCTACTCAGCAGAGTCCAGAGCTGCCCCTCGACTTTCAGCCCTGCTGTCCTGTGAGTTTTCTCAACATGTAAGTGAGACGAGAAAGGACTGAGCATGCCAGCACCAGGGTCGTGTGTTCAACTTTAGTATTAAAGCTGTACAAACAGTTAAAATCACACAGAACCAAAGTGAGAAGAGGAGGACTCCTCTGGGACAAGTGTGGGGAAAGGAGACCCACCTGACACTTTTTCCCATCCCAGGAGGTCCCAGGGACCCAGCTTGTTTCCACATTGGGGGAGCCCCTTGCAGAGCCATGGTGTCCTGACCAAGGGGACGTGTGACCCCAGGTGCAGGGTCTGGGGAGGTGAGGTCACCCTGGGACTGTGGACATGTGACCCAGGTGGAGGGGTCTGGGGAGGTGGGTCACCCTGGTGAGTGTGGATGTGTGGCCCCAGGTATAGGGTGCGGGGACTGTGTGGGTCTCACCATACCTGCATGGGTCAGGATCACATGGATGGGGAGACCGCATATGCGCTCTTTGCCTGCAGTGTGTCCTGTCCCCTTTGAGATTTCCAACCTCTGCATTAAGGGTGTTGTCCTGATTAACCTGTGGTTCCTTTTCTTCTCTTCATCTTGTCACAATCATATGAGGTCAGGCATGTTTGAGTGGGTTGCTGCTCTGTGTTCCGGTGAGTGACAACACTTGGTGGTGTCGTATTAATACTATAGCATATCATATGTCTAATCTATGGGGGTCACCACTGCCTGGGTCCCCCTGGACAGAGGTCAGGTGAGCACAGACTAGCCCCCCCTATGAATGGTCTCCCACGTGCTCTGTGAGGGTACCGTGATGGCCCCTAAGGTAGGGGACTGTGTCTGGGCCTCCGACATTTGTGATGAAGGGGAGTCGAAATGGAATCTCAATTAACAAGACATTATTTTAAGAATTTATTTTAAGTGAAATAAAACACACGTCACATACCCTTTACCATCATCACCATTTTAAGTGCACGTTTCTGAGGCATCAGATAGATTCACTTTCTCGTGGAGCCATCACCACCATCAGTAGAACTTTTCGTCCTGCAAAACCAAAATTCCACAACCATGAAAGTCTCATTCCCCATTCCCTCCCACTGCCCCTGGCACCGATATCCACTTCAGTCCCTGAGTTGTCGACTGCAGGGCACCCACTGGAGTGGAATCCTGCAGTGTTTGCTGACGGGTCATTTTGGAAGAGCTGACTTTCAGTCTGAAGCTCTGCCTGTTCGCATCTGAAGAATCTGCATTTAAGGAGAGGGTGTATGAGGAAGGGGGTGTATGCGGGACAAAGGTGTCCGGGGTGCAGGTGAGCCAGGACCTGACCAGCTGCCTTTTGGGTCCTCTGGTCCCATCTCTTGGTCTGTGCCTCATCTGCATCATCACTGTCCCCGCTGGCACCGCTGGGGTGTTGTTGTCTGAGTGAGAGTCCCCTGGTGCCCCTGCTCTCCTCCCCTCCTCCTGCTGGTTGGGGAGGGAACTGCTTGCTGTGTGGTCTCTACTCCTGAGGCATGAAGGACCCTGTAGCATGGACCTGCAGAGTGTGGGGTGTGGTCCCAAGAGCATGGGGCCCACATAGGACACGACATCGGGCCGTGACAGGTGCTAGGGCTGCCTCATCACTGACAGGGAATGTTGCCCAGATCCTGCTCCAGAGGGCATGGTGGGTGGCCTGGGACCCTAGAGGCCCCATTCCTATACTGGAGCTTGGAGAGTGCATCCCCATGGGCTGCAGATTCACCCCATATCTCAGACATATCCCTCTGTCCTGTCTTTGAACTCAGGAAAACGTGCTCTCTTGTCCACAACATAGGCCTGGTCCTGTTGATATTAGGATTCTTTAAGTTAGGCGTCCTGGGATAGCAGCTTCTTTTAGGCCTGAGAAGGAACAACTCCGGAGTGTACAACAATTTCAGATGAAACTAATATTCAATGACTATCCCTAACTACTCGGTTGTTGACTTCTATTAGTCATTATTCTCCTGGTTTTAGCTCTGATGTGGGGATTACAGAGGAGTCAACATTTAAATCTTCGTAATCTGTGTATTTGTAGCTTCAGTATCGTTACGGACCCATAGTTTTTTATGGTTTGGGAAGAGTTATTGATTTCATGTATCATGTAAAGGATTCACAATGATGATAGGGCAATTAAGATTACAATAATAGCTAGTAAATTGTTCACATTTTCTCTACCTGTGCATCTATTGTATGCATATGAGTTTAGATGTCAATATTAGTGAAATGATATAGAGGACTAGAGAACTTATTTTAAAAATCACTATTAATGTGTGATGAAGAAAATGTAAAAGTTTTTCCATAATCGGTGATGTTGTATCTTGAGAGCCTAGATGAAATTGATATGCCTTAGTCATATACAGGATTTTAGCCTATCATTTAACTTTGACAAAGCTACATCACTTTTTACTTTTATCTCATTTATTGAGGAAGACATAATTGTTATGGTGTTGGCTTGAAACTGGTTGAAAAGGACTTGAGTCCTTCCTTATTTTACATTTACATAGGTAGGATCTTGAAACGTAGGATATGGTGGAGGACATCCGTGTAACCATTCTAGGTTAGGAGTAGCAATTTCCACTGCTAAGACTTCTTGTTTAGACACAAATGCTTTTCAAAGTATGAAGATTATTAGCATTACTGCTGCTACTGAGATGAATGAGCCTAAAGACAAAATATTTCATGTTGTGTGTGCCTCAGGGTACTCAGACTAACGTAGTGACATCCCTGAGAGGCCACGAAAGTGCTGCAGGAAGTCATATTTACGACTACAAATATACTTGTGAAGTGAATTTTTGCTCATGCTGAGTTAACTGTATAACCTGAGAATAGTGGGACTCAGTGTAGAAAGCCTCCTATAATAGTGAAGACTGCTCCCATGGACATTAGGTCATGGAAGTGTGCTACTACATAGTATGTATCCTGGAGGACAATGTCTGGGGATGAGTTGACTAAGATGATTCCTGTCAAACCACCTACTGTAAAAAGAAAAACTAAAGCCTAAAACTCATAATATAGTGGGAGGTCATATAGTATTACCTCCGTGAACAGTTGCTAACCAGGGACTTCCCTGGTGACGCAGTGGTTAAGAATTCGTCTGCCAATGCAGGGAACACGGGTTCGAGCCCTTGTCTGGGAAGATCCCACATGCCGCGGAGCAAAAAGCCCGTGTGCCACAACTACTGAGCCTGCCCTCTAGAGCCCGCAAGCCACAACTACTGAAGCCCACGCGCCTAGAGGCCGTGCTCTGCAACAAGAGAAGCCACTGCAATGAAAGGGCCGCACACCGCAACGAAGAGTACCTGCCGCTCACCGCAACCAGAGAAAGCCCATGCGCAGCAACCAAGACCCAACTCAGCCAAAAAAAAAAAAAAAAAAGAAAAGAAAAAGAAAAATTAAATAAAGAGTTGCTAATCAGCTAGATACTTTTACTCCTGTAGGGATAGAAGTAATTACGGTAGCTGATGCAAAGTATGCTCCTGAGTCCACAGCTATCCCTATGGTAAACATATGATGGGCCCACAAGAGAACTCCTAAAAAACCAGTGGACATGACTCATACTATTCCCAGATAGCTGAAAGGCAATTTTTGTCCTAAATAGTATGTAATGCTATGTGAGTTTATAAAAAACACTGTTAGGCCATGAATACAGACTTCAGGGTGAGCAAAGTATCAAAAGAGGTGTTGGTATAGGATTCGGTCTCCTCCTGAAGGGTCAAAGAAAGTAGTGTTTAGATTTCTATCTCTTAACAGCATGGCAATTCTGGCTGCTTGGACTGAGATTGGTAATTATAGTAATATGGCTATAGTTGGGGAAGATTAAACAAATAATGGTGTTTGGTATTGGGATATGACTGCTGGTTTTGTATTAAAGACTATAGTAATAAAAGTAATAATACCAAGAATTGAGGAGACACCTGCTAAATGTAAGGAGAAAACAGTTAGGTCGACAGAGGCTCCTGCATGGGCCAGATTGCAGGCTAGAGCTGAATACACCGTCCCACTGGTACCAGAACCAGCTTCTACTATTGGTGATATGAGTAGGAGTAAGAATGATGGGGGAAGTAGTCAAAAGTTTATATGATTTATTGGGGGAAATGCTACTTCAGGTGTCCGAGTTCTTAGTGGCCCAAGTCAGTTTTCAAAGCCTGCAATCATAACGGGTACAGTTATAAAGAAAATTATTAGAAGTGCAGGGACTGTTATGACAACCTTACAGATTTGGGCATCTCCAAGTAGCGGTCCAGGTCAGCATAGCTCAGCCTGGATTAATATAATTAAGGTGCTGCCTGCTACTCCAGCTCAAGCACCAAATAGTAAATATAAAATGGCGATATCTTTGTGATTTGTTGAAAATAATCAGCAGTGTATGAACAGAGGTAAAATGACTGAGTTAGCATTAGACTGTAAATCTAAAGACAGAGATTGAGCCCTCTTTCTGGCAAACCCTGTGGTGAATCAACAAATTGAATTGTAACTTCAGAGAAGCAGCTTCAATTCTGCCAGTGATTATCCTGCCTTTTTTTTTTTCTTTTTTTCTTTCTCAAATGAAGGAGAAGTAGACTGAAGTCAGTTGACTAGAGGATTTGCCTGTTAACTAAAGTTTCCTGGGGTTAAAACTCATCAATCTCGTAAAGATTTGGCTTCAATACAGTGTTTGCTTTACATTCAATTGATGTAGAATAAAGTCTTGCAAACCTTATTTTTAGGAATTAAGTAAATTTCACTTGTTTAGGGTTTTGAAAGCTCTTGGTCTGAACTAACCTAAATTCCTAGTCCAGCACCGATAGAATGGGTGTTGTGTGTAGTAACCGTGTGGGTATTATGATTGGTAATGATAGGAAGGTTATTTCTTTGTATGTTCAAATTGTTTTGTGTTTGTGTTGTTTAATGAAGGGAATATAGTTAGTGATGTGGAGTATGTTAGCTGCAAGTAGAAATATATGCTGAGGACTGCTATGATGGTTATTAGTGTTGGTAGAATGATGTTGTCGTTTTTGTTATCTCTTGGATAATTATTCATTTGGGTAGAAAGCCTGATAGTGATGGGCGATGTCCTAATGATACTATAATGGTGAGGAAAATGATTGTGATGGGAGGTGTTTTATCTCATGTGTGTGATAATGATACTCTTGTAGTACATGATCTGGGCATAAATAAGAAGAAGATAGTGTTGTTATGATATAAATTAGTATGTTTAGGATTGTTATAATCTGAATATACATTATAATAGCTGTTATTCATCCTATATGGGCAATTGATGAGGAGGGTGTAATATTTTCCAGGTGAGTATGGCGAAGTCTGCCTCAGCCTCCAGCTATGATTTATAATATCACTATGATTAATAGTATATTTAGGTTGATGGAAGGTGACCTGTGGTATAAAACTGATAGGGGTGCAATTTTGTCATGTTGATAGCATCAGGTCTGCTGTTCATGGGATGCCTCGTGTGACTTCAGGCACTCAGAAGTGAAATGGGGAAAGTCCTACTTTTGTGACAAGGGCGATTGTCATGAGGGTGGATGCTGCTGGATTAAAGATTCTTGTTATTCATTGTGCTCTTTGACCAGAGTATATTAGATTAATGATAATAGCCATTATAAGTAGTATTGATGTGGTGGACTGTTTTAGGAAATATTTGTTGGATGCTTCTGTAGCTTATGGGTTCATGTTTTTTATTAGAATGGGGATACCATTAACCAGTGTGAGCTTGTTATACAATTATATTTCCTGAGAAAATGGTCAGTAGAATGATGGTAAAAACAATGAGAGTTTATTAGCACAGGAAGGATATACAAAAATATTTTGGGGGTATGGGCCTGAAGCTTACTTAGAGAACTTTACTATATAGCATGTGGTGTAATGTAGTAGGTAGCATGGAGAATGTAAAATTATTAGGAAGAATTCAATTCCAGGAATAAGAGCATTGAAACCTCTGTGATTTACTCTATCAAAGTAACTCTTTTGTCAGACATATTTCTTAAATTTGTGGTGGGTTGCCTGGTATGATGACAATTAGTGAAAACTCTCATATACATAGGGTTAATGTTAGTCGTAAAATACTTTTTATAAGAGATGTATGCGTTGATCATATCAAAATTGTAGGTAGGAGGCTCAAATTCATAGAAAGGAGATTGTTAGATGTGTTTAATGATGACTTGGGCTGTATATAATTCTGGCACCTAGGGATTGTCGAATGCTCCTAAAAATAGATTGCTGTGGAAATGTTTATTATAGGGAAATTGACATATTCTCTAGGAGGGACGGGGTGAATGGGCCTGCTACATTTTCTACATTGAAGACATATACAGGTTTTGATGCTACTTCCGTTTAATCAAGTGGGGCTTCGTTGGATTTCGGCTACTGCCGAGATAATCAAATTCTGGGTAGGGGTCAGGAGAAAATTAGTCATAGGTGTTCTTGTGTAATAATTACTGTTGAAAGTGTAAATGATCCATTTATCAGTAAGACTGAGAATAGAATAACTGCTACATTACTTCATATGAGATGATTGTCTGTGCTATTGCTCCTAGAGCTCCAGTGAGTGAGTATTTTGAATGTGAAGTTCATCCACATCTGAGGATGGAGTAAATGGCTAGGTGTGATATGGCTAATAGAAATAACATGCCTACATTTATATTAATTAGTGGATAAGATATGGGAAGAGGAATTCATGTTGTGAGAGCCAGGGTTAAGGCTAGCATTGGGGTTAAGGCTAGCAAGAGAAGCCACCGCAATGAGAAGCCCGCGCACCGCAACAAAGAGTAGCCCCCGCTTGCCGCAACTAGGCAAAGCCTGCGCATAGCAACGAAGACCCAACGCAGCCAAAAACAAATTAATTAATTAATTAGTTAACTATTTTAAACAAAAGTACTATATCCTTCTGTACAGCTTCTCTGGGAAGAACAGAGAGATGGCGTAGGAGAGTGAGAAAGACCAATATTTAGTGCACATCTCTCATGCAGCTGCTCTGCTGGCTCAGAGAGATTTATCCCCACTTTACAAAGGAGGAAATAATCTCAGAGAGGTTTAGTAATTTTCCCAAAGCCAAACAGCTATGGAGTGGCAGAACCAAGATCTGAACCAAGTCTGTTACCTTCAAAGCCTAAGTCCTCATCACAACAAAACTCAATTAATATTTACATTTATCGAATTACATTGCAACCTGGGGAGTTCTTGGCACAATCCTGAATAAGAGTGAGAAAGAAAGAAATAGCATTGTTCCTACAGTCAACCCAAATTTTTGGAGCAGCTGCTAGATGCCTGGCCCTTTTTGGGGTTCAGCAGTGGTCAAGACAGGAAGAGTCCTGCTTTCATGAACCACGTAGTGGGGAGGAGAGACGGGTGCAACTTGGGTGAGGGATTTCACCTTGCTGGACCTCTGTTTTGTCATCTGGAAAATGGGATGGGTGTTCCTCATTTTCTGGGATTGTCCAGCCCTCACATTCTCTGATTCCATAAGAAGCATTTGTTTTCCTGTTTCTTTAAAATTCATTCAGGCCGTGAGCTGTGATGAATGTTGTTAGCTGCTCCCCAAATCACTCTATTCCCAGCCTTTTCCTGTGATCAGGTCTTTCCCGAAACATGACTCACAGTCAGTCAAGTCACAGAACCTAAGGGGCACCCAGCAGAAAAATTCCAACCCTTGCTTCCCAGGAGCTCTGCGGTCTACCTGCCAGGTAAACTTAACTCACCTGGCACAAGGTGGCCATCCCTGGTTTCACATCAACATGATCTCAGGCACAAACCTCCTTGTCTTTCCATTTTGTCTTTAAGTTACTTGTTGAAACAACTGCACAAATATGACACAGATATAAAATCAGGCATCTTCTGCCCCCAGTGCCTACTAATAAATGATTTTCTGCCACTTTAATGATAAAGATAGAACATTTCAACATTCTGCTACCCTTATTATTTGTCATTTTTGTTGATATTTCTATTGACTACATCTTTCAATATTTTAACAATGGAACATTTATTTAGGGTGTTCCAGACCCAGCCTTTAGTGGTAAAGGTTTCGTTGTTATATTTCTATTATGTTTCCTTTCAAAATCATTATCCTATTTAAATGGATTAAGTCAATTCTATAGGCATTTATCTTATGATATTGATGAAATTGATACATAGAGGGCAGTAGTACAAGTTGATTGGACTTGAGAACCTCTATTAGCACAGTTAAGTATAAATATTATCTATATGTAAACCAAAGTACAGGCCGAGTGAGATTCTCTGACTTTTTTCCACTGTCTGCCCCTCAAGCCTGTGAGAAATGGACTATTTATTGCCCTATCAGTAAACAAAGGATGTCACAGTCTTCAGCACTTGCAGCCCTCCAATGTGAGCCGGCGGGCCCTGAGGCACTCAGGATATGCAAATACAGAATGCAGGCCCCAGAGAGCTGAGGTGCATATCAAAGGAAGGAATTCAGTGAGCCCAGGCAAAGAAAAGCGCCGCATTCCTCACCTTGGGAGAGCTGGTTTTCCTTAGTTAACAATCACCTTTGGATGTTCCCCATTACCTGCGCCAGTTCCCTGCCCTGTACCCTCCCCCCGGTACTTTAGCTCAGGGAGGAAGGAGCGCAGAGGGACTCGGCTGAATAAGGGGCCTGCGCGCCTCGGGAGGAGTTTTCAGCCGCTTTCCCCGCAGTCGGGAAGAGGGGCGCTGACGCTGCAGCCGGACCCTGCGCCTCCCTTGCCCCGTTTCCCCTCAGGACGCTCAGGCCGACCCCCTCCTCACGCCCACCAGGCCTCGCGAGCCAGGACGAGGGCAGGGGCGAGAGGACGGACCGAAGTTCCCGGGGACCAGACGCTGGAGGCCGCTCTTTCTGCACAGCAGCGACGGGTGGCAGCGAACCCCTGCCCCTCAGAAGCTGGTCTTGTGCTGCCGCCCGGGCACCGGACCAGGCGGAGGGTCGGCGCCCACTTACCCGACCCGCCGTCCCCGCGACTGTCATGGCTTCGGCCGCCGGGGCACCTCCAGAGCCGGCAGCCTCAGTGAGGTCGCCCTCCCCTCGGGCTCCGGGGCAGTTCCGTGAAGGCGGAGGGAAGAGACCCCGCCTGAGCCGGGAGTTCCAGCTCTGAGGAAACGCGGGCTCTGTTCAGCGCGCAGTGGGTGGGACCGCTCTGCCCCGAGGCCTTCCGGGAGGGAGCGGGGCGGCGGGGGAGGGAGCCGCCAGGAGCGCAGGGCCCCGTCGGGGGTCCTGGAGGGGCGGCCCGGCCTGGGGGCCACGCCCATTGTGGCCGCAGCCCAGGCCTTTTTCCTGGAATCCTACACAAAAAAATTAGAAAGATACACAGTCTATAGTAAATACAAATGATTGTTGCTGCTGTGCTCACTATTCTATTAAAGGTGTAAATCGATAAAACACTTTAAGTTCAAAATTAAATGTGAATTTTTACCTTTCTAATTATGTCTCTGATATTCACAGTTGTGGTTAATGAATCAGAGACTGTGGCATCACTAGTTAAAAATCAGCTTGTTAAAAAAATAGAACTCAGGCCCACCGGACCTACTGAATCACAAGCTGCACTTTTACAATCTCCCCAGTGTACTCGTGTACCCATGAATAGTTGAAAGGTACATTTCTACCTCGACAGGTCTTTTCTCTATGAGAAATACACACATTTTATCCAGTTTGATATAAATAAAACACTCAAAAATGCATATGCCTGTGTTGAAACCATCATTTTATCATTTCTTTTCCAGACAAGTATAGTCTCTATACTGGTTTTGTGGATCACATGCCATACTCTTTTCTTGTAGTTAGAAATAAGGTAGAGAAAGTTACTTTGTAAAAAAAAAAATTATATATATATATATATATATATATATATATATATATATATATATATATATATGTATTAGTGGATAATTGAAGAGACTCTTCTAAATTAAAACCTTCTCTTAACTTGCTGTTTTCTTCTTGGGTCATATTATGAACTCTTCCCGTGGCCACATGGCATGTGTACGTTTAATTTCAGGGACTGCTGACATTCCAGGATGTGGCCATAGATTTCTGTCAAGAGGAGTGAGAATGCCTGGACCAAGATCAATGGGAATTGTACAGGGATGTGATGTTATAGAAGTATAGGAACCTGCTCTCCTTGGGTGAGGATACCTTCCTTCCAGAATTCCTTATCCAACCACAGGGTTTGGAGTCCTTCATTTGTAGACTATCTCCTGGAATCTTCTGCTTCCTACAATAGGGTTTCAGATTGCAAGGTTTCAGGAAAGATTGGGAGTTTGTGGGTATAATTTTTCTTATTCTTTTAAAATTGCAGCCTCCCTTTTAATATACTTTGTAACTGCTTGGGATGTGTCTATATGAACTGTGTACTATATGCTTCTGTTATAGTCCTTACAATATTTTATTGCCTTATTTTCTCTAACAATTTTCCATGGATTCTTTGGGCTTAAGGTATATTAAAAGGGAGACTGCGAATCTGGGACTTCCCTGGTGATGCAGTGATTAAGAATTCGCCTGCCAATGCAGGGGACCCGGTTCGATCCCCGGTCCGGGAAGATCTCACGTGCCACGGAACAACTAAGCCATTGGGCCACAACTACTGAGTCTGCACGCCACAACTACTGAAGCAGGTGTGTCTTGAGCCCATGCGCCATTTATTTTTGGGAGAATAAAACCGCTTCTGAGTGATTAAAATTTAGGCCAGCTAGTCAAAATGCTTTATCACCTGTTCTTCTAAAACACTGGTCAATGGAACAAGTTTTCCTAGGGATAACAGTGTAATTGTATTCTGGAGTTCATATGGGCAATATGGTTTATGACCTTGATGCTGGATCACGACATTTCAACGGTATAACTGCTATTAATTGTCTGTTTGTTCAACGATTAAAGTCTCACGTGATCTGAGTTCAGACTGGAGTCATCCTGGTTGGTTTCTGTCTATTGCAGATTTCTTCCAGTATGAAAGGACAAGAGCAATACGGCTTCCTTTACAAAATGTCTTCAAACTACATGATGATATAATCTACATTCAATTAATTTATACATACCCTACTGTAGAACAGGGTTCGTTACGCTGGCAGAGCCCGGTAATTATGTAAAACTGAAACTTTTTCTGCACTGGTTCAAGTCCTCTTCCTAAGAATATGTTTATAATCAACATTCTTTCACAAATTACCCAATTTAATTCACCATAGCATTCCTCAAATTAACCAAATGGAAAATCCTAGGCTATATACAAATCCAGAAAGGGCCAAAAATCATCAGCCCCCATGGATGATTACAACCCATTGCTGAGGCATTCAAATTACTTATTAAAGAACCACTATGTCCATCAACATCATCAATATATATATTATTGCCCCAATGCTAGCCATAACCCTGCCTCTCACAACATGAATTCCTCTTCCCATATCTTATCCACTAATTAGTATAAATGTAGGCATATTATTTCTATTAGCCATATCACACCTAGCCATTTATTCCATCCTCAGATCTGGATGAACTTCACATTCAAAATACTCACTCACTGGAGCTCCAGGAACAATAGCACAGAGGATCATCTCATATGAAGTAATGTAGCAGTTATTCTATTCTCAGTCTTACTGGTAAATGGATCATTTACACTTTCAACAGTAATTACTACACAAGAACACCTATGACTAATTTTCTCCTGACCCCTACCCAGAATTTGATTATCTCCGCAGTAGCAGAAATCCAGTGAAGCCCCACTTGATTTAACAGAAGTAGAATCAAAACCTGTACATGTCTTCAATGTAGAAAATGTAGCAGGCCCATTCACCGCGTCCTTCCTAGAGAATATGTCAATTTCCCTATAATAAACGTTTCCACAGCAATCTATTTTTAGGAGCATTCGACAATCCCTAGGTGCCAGAATTATAGATTCTTTCATCTTGTAAATATAGTTTTCTTTAAAAAATAATTTTTATAGTTTTACTACCTTTAAACAAAATGTACTCCATTGCTGTGGAATATTCCTTCATAGGAGCGTGCATGGTTCATTTCTGCATCCGTCTGTGATGGCCTTCAGGTTCCTTCAGGTTTGACTCCTGTGGCTGCCAGTCCATTTCTGTGTGTCCTGGTGCAGGGCTGGTGGGTTTGTGTTCAACTGGGAGGAGCACTGTGGGTCTCTGTGCACGGACTTCGCTATCTGAGGCCCGATTGCTTCAAAAGTGGTTGCATCCCCCCGTTGCGTACCAGGCTTTCCATTGCTCCACATCCTGCTGATATTTGATACTATGTCTTTCATGTCTGCCATTCTGGTAGGTGTATGCACAGTATTTTTCTTATGGCTTTAATCCCTCTGTTGTTAGTGAAGTTGTGCATCTTGTGGTATTCATGGACTATTTCCTGTTGTTTTCGGAAAAGTTTTAAAAATTGTGGTCTGGTACACATAACATAAAATGTACTATCTTAACCATTTTTAAGTGCACATTTCAGGGTCGGGAAGTAATTCACACTGTTGTGCAAACCTGACCACCATCATCCTCCAGAACTTTTTCATCTTGCAAAATTGAAACAGTCCCCATTAAACACTCACTCCCCATTGTCCCTCCCTCAGCCTCTGGCCCTCCACATCCTACTTTATGTCTCTATATTTCCGACTGCTCTAGGGGCCTTGTATGAGTGGATCAAGCACTGTTTGTTTTTTTGTGTCTAGCTTACATCACTGAGCATAATGCCCTCAAGGTTCATCCCTGCTGCATCCTGTGTCAGAATTGACTTCCTTTTTAGGCTGAATAGCATTCCCTTCTATTGATGGACCGTGTTTTTCTTCTCCATTCTTCCATTAGTGGACACATGTAATATCTACATTCATTTCTGCTGTCATAATATTTGTGGAATAAAATCAGAAAGTCCTATGAATCAAAAGTCATTTGCCATTAACTTTTTTCTTAAACTTTTTGTTGTGGAAAACATCAAGGCTAAGAAAAGGGAAAAATACATGTCAGCTTCACTTGTGTTCAGGAATTAATGCTTTACGGATTCACTTTATTCCCTGTGTGTGTGCTATGCGTGTGCATGTGCCTGTTTGCATAAATATGCTGTGCATGTGGATAGGTATGTGAACTTGCACACATTAGTGTGTGCATGGGCATATGGGTGCATGTGTGTTCACATGCTAGTGAGTGAATATATTTGTGCTGTGCACGTGCATATGTTTCTGTGTGTGCTGTGCCTGCCTGTGCGCACACCTGTGTGTTTGCTGGAACCACTTGCAAGTTGGCTGCAGACTGAATTGTGCCCCAGATATATCCGCACGCAGCTGCTCTAACAATCCTGAGTAGCCACGTAAAGGTCACAGATCTCAGGGATTTAAATGGATGGAGCAGGATATCCTGACACAGAGTTTGTCTTCCAATGACTGTCACTGTCTCAGTAACATCCTTCACACCTTCTTTAAGCTGCATTCAGGGTCCAGTTTAGACTCCCATTACATTCAGTCACCTGTCCTAGGTCCCCTAAAGCAACAATGTCACCGTTGGAGAGCCCGGCCAAGGCTGGGGGTGCCCCTCCTCTTTGCCTGGCCTCCAGGCCCTGCCCTTGGCTCCTGTTTTCTCATATCTCAGCCAGGCCCCGACTTGGATCGGGCCGCTACCTCTTTCCTCACAGGGTCTCATCACCCAGTCAAGGGGGTTCATTCTCCCCAAACACAGCATCAGGAGTTGGGGGCTAACAGTCCCCACTGGGTCTCCTTCATGTGAGACCCTGTGCTGTTGAAAGAGCAGTCACCCTGCCCTCGGGGCCGGGGGACTGGGAGACGACATGCGGCCCACGATAGGCAGGCGGGTCTCCGGGTGGGGCGAGCCAGTTTGCAAGGAGTTCCGCGGTGGGTTCTCCTCTCCAACGGCTTCTGTGCCCCTACCTCTCCCCGTGCCTCCCGTCGAAGACAGCGCGGTGCCCGGGTTGGGAACCATGGGAGCCGTCAGCCACTGCCCCCTCTACACACACACACACACACGCACACGCACACGCACACGCACACGCTGCAGGGAAGCAGGACCTGAGTGCAGGGCTCTCAGCGGCCCTGAGCGCCCCGCCCGGAATCGGCCAGCCGAATGGACAGACCGGATCTCTCGGCCCGGACCATGCAGGACTCTCCTGACCTGGCTTGCAGTGTGGCCGCCTCCTTCTGGAAGCCTGGGAGGCTGGAATCAGGCCACTTCTTGTCTGTCCTGGCAGCAGACTGGGCTGCACTCTAAGAAGTTCGTGGCTCGCCCGTGGATCCTGACCATCAGGTGGCCAGAGAAATTGGGAACATTTCTGTTTTACCTGTTGAAATGTTTAATGACAAAGATTTTGTTCAGTTTCCTGATGTGGGTGTCCAAAGATGAGAGACCCATGTGTGTGATCTGTACCCCCTATGAGATCAGCCCTAAGCTAGTTTAAACATGATCAAGTTGTGTCTACATGGTAGATTTAGACCTCTGCATGTCCTGTCTACTGATTATGTTTAGAGCTGACCATGTGTTGTGTATAATAAGAAGATTTAGACCTGACCATGTTCTGTGTACGCTAGGACTATGGGGACCTGGGTAGAGACCCGGCCTGGCCTCAGTACTGGGAAGCTCCGTGCCTGCATCTGAATGTCAGTGCTTGGATGTCTGGGGTCTGGAGCTGAGGTGGGCTTGTCTACGTAACAGCCTCTCTTCTGAGTGTGGTGACCTGGTCCTCCCAAGGGTCAGTGCTATGGTCGGGGCCTTAGTCTTAATCCCTGCAAGGTTCACCTTCCCTGGGGCTCATGGAGAATCCTCAGGAGGACTACCTGGCAATAATTCCAATTTACCAGCACGTGCATGGTGCATAGGGAAGCAGGTTTAGCTGCTGAATTGATTGCAGGGCACGCAGATCGGGCAAAAGGCCGATGGGTGACAGCTGAGGCTGCTGCTGAGCTCTCCCTCCAGTCTACCGTCCCTACGCAGCAGAGTCCAGAGCTGCCCCTCGGCTTTCAGCCCTGCTGTCCTATATGTTTTCTCAACATGTAAGTGAGACGAGAAAGGACTGAGCATGCCAGCACCAGGGTCGTGTGTTCAACTCTAGTATGAAAGCTGTACAAACAGTTAAAATCACACAGAACCAAAGTGAGGAGAGGAGGACTCCTCTGGGACAAGTGTGGGGAAAGGAGACACACCTGACACTTTTTCCCATCCCAGGAGGTCCCAGGGACCCAGCTTGTTTCCACATTGGGGGAGCCCCCTGCAGAGCCATGGTGTCCTGACCAAGGGGACGTGTGACCCCAGGTGCAGGGTCTGGGGAGGTGAGGTCACCCTGGGACTGTGGACATGTGACCCAGGTGGAGGGCTCTGGGGAGGTGGGTCACCCTGGTGAGTGTGGATGTGTGGCCCCAGGTATAGGGTGCGGGGACTGTGTGGGTCTCACCATACCTGCATGGGTCAGGATCACATAGATGGGGAGACCGCATATGCGCTCTTTGCCTGCAGTGTGTCCTGTCCCCTTTGAGATTTCCAACCTCTGCATTAAGGGTGTTGTCCTGATTAACCTGTGGTTCCTTTTCTTCTCTTCATCTTGTCACAATCATATGAGGTCAGGCATGTTTGAGTGGGTTGCTGCTCTGTGTTCCGGTGAGTGACAACACTTGGTGGTGTCGTATTAATACTATAGCATATCATATGTCTAATCTATGGGGGTCACCACTGCCTGGGTCCCCCTGGACAGAGGTCAGGTGAGCACAGACTAGCCCCCCCTATGAATGGTCTCCCACGTGCTCTGTGAGGGTACCGTGATGGCCCCTAAGGTAGGGGACTGTGTCTGGGCCTCCGACATTTGTGATGAAGGGGAGTCGAAATGGAATCTCAATTAACAAGACATTATTTTAAGAATTTATTTTAAGTGAAATAAAACACACGTCACATACCCTTTACCATCATCACCATTTTAAGTGCACGTTTCTGAGGCATCAGATAGATTCACTTTCTCGTGGAGCCATCACCACCATCAGTAGAACTTTTCGTCCTGCAAAACCAAAATTCCACAACCATGAAAGTCTCATTCCCCATTCCCTCCCACTGCCCCTGGCACCGATATCCACTTCAGTCCCTGAGTTGTCGACTGCAGGGCACCCACTGGAGTGGAATCCTGCAGTGTTTGCTGACGGGTCATTTTGGAAGAGCTGACTTTCAGTCTGAAGCTCTGCCTGTTCGCATCTGAAGAATCTGCATTTAAGGAGAGGGTGTATGAGGAAGGGGGTGTATGCGGGACAAAGGTGTCCGGGGTGCAGGTGAGCCAGGACCTGACAAGCTGCCTTTTGGGTCCTCTGGTCCCATCTCTTGGTCTGTGCCTCATCTGCATCATCACTGTCCCCGCTGGCACCGCTGGGGTGTTGTTGTCTGAGTGAGAGTCCCCTGGTGTCCCTGCTCTCCTCCCCTCCTCCTGCTGGTTGGGGAGGGAACTGCTTGCTGTGTGGTCTCTACTCCTGAGGCATGAAGGACCCTGTAGCATGGACCTGCAGAGTGTGGGGTGTGGTCCCAAGAGCATGGGGCCCACATAGGACACGACATCGGGCCGTGACAAGTGCTAGGGCTGCCTCATCACTGACAGGGAATGTTGCCCAGATCCTGCTCCAGAGGGCGTGGTGTGTGGCCTGGGACCCTAGAGGCCCCATTCCTATACTGGAGCTTGGAGAGTGCATCCCCATGGGCTGCAGATTCACCCCATATCTCAGACATATCCCTCTGTCCTGTCTTTGAACTCAGGAAAACGAGCTCTCTTGTCCACAACATAGGCTGGGTCCTGTTGATATTAGGATTCTTTAAGTTAGGCGTCCTGGGATAGCAGCTCCTTTTAGGCCTGAGAAGGAACAACTCCGGAGTGTACAACAATTTCAGATGAAACTAATATTCAATGACTATCCCTAACTACTCGGTTGTTGACTTCTATTAGTCATTATTCTCCTGGTTTTAGCTCTGATGTGGGGATTACAGAGGAGTCAACATTTAAATCTTCGTAATCTGTGTATTTGTAGCTTCAGTATCGTTACGGACCCATAGTTTTTTATGGTTTGGGAAGAGTTATTGATTTCATGTATCATGTAAAGGATTCACAATGATGATAGGGCAATTAAGATTACAATAATAGCTAGTAAATTGTTCACATTTTCTCTACCTGTGCATCTATTGTATGCATATGAGTTTAGATGTCAATATTAGTGAAATGATATAGAGGACTAGAGAACTTATTTTAAAAATCACTATTAATGTGTGATGAAGAAAATGTAAAAGTTCTTCCATAATCGGTGATGTTGTATCTTGAGAGCCTAGATGAAATTGATATGCCTTAGTCATATACAGGATTTTAGCCTATCATTTAACTTTGACAAAGCTACATCACTTTTTACTTTTATCTCATTTATTGAGGAAGACATAATTGTTATGGTGTTGACTTGAAACTGGTTGAAAAGGACTTGAGTCCTTCCTTATTTTACATTTACATAGGTAGGATCTTGAAACGTAGGATATGGTGGAGGACATCCGTGTAACCATTCTAGGTTAGGAGTAGCAATTTCCACTGCTAAGACTTCTTGTTTAGACACAAATGATTTTCAAAGTATGAAGATTATTAGCATTACTGCTGCTACTGAGATGAATGAGCCTAAAGACAAAATATTTCATGTTGTGTGTGCCTCAGGGTACTCAGACTAACGTAGTGACATCCCTGAGAGGCCACGAAAGTGCTGCAGGAAGTCATATTTACTACCACAAATATACTTGTGAAGTGAATTTTTGCTCATGCTGAGTTAACTGTATAACCTGAGAATAGTGGGAATCAGTGTAGAAAGCCTCCTATAATAGTGAAGACTGCTCCCATGGACATTAGGTCATGGAAGTGTGCTACTTGCTACTACATAGTATGTATCCTGGAGGGCAATGTCTGGGGATGAGTTGACTAAGATGATTCCTGTCAAACCACCTACTGTAAAAAGAAAAACTAAAGCCTAAAACTCATAATATAGTGGGAGGTCATATAGTATGACCTCCGTGAACAGTTGCTAACCAGGGACTTCCCTGGTGAAGCAGTGGTTAAGAATTCGTCTGCCAATGCAGGGAACACGGGTTCGAGCCCTTGTCTGGGAAGATTCCACATGCCGCGGAGCAAAAAGCCCGTGTGCCACAACTACTGAGCCTGCCCTCTAGAGCCCGCAAGCCACAACTACTGAAGCCCACGCGCCTAGAGGCCGTGCTCTGCAACAAGAGAAGCCACTGCAATGAAAGGGCCGCACACCGCAACGAAGAGTACCTGCCGCTCACCGCAACCAGAGAAAGCCCATGCGCAGCAACCAAGACCCAACTCAGCCAAAAAAAAAAAACAGAAAAGAAAAAGAAAAATTAAATAAAGAGTTGTTAATCAGCTAGATACTTTTACTCCTGTAGGGATAGAAGTAATTACGGTAGCTGATGCAAAGTATGCTCCTGAGTCCACAGCTATCCCTATGGTAAACATATGATGGGCCCACAAGAGAACTCCTAAAAAACCAGTGGACATGACTCATACTATTCCCAGATAGCTGAAAGGCAATTTTTGTCCTAAATAGTATGTAATGCTATGTGAGTTTATAACAAACCCTGTTAGGCCATGAATACAGACTTCAGGGTGACCAAAGTATCAAAAGAGGTGTTGGTATAGGATTCGGTCTCCTCCTGCAGGGTCAAAGAAAGTAGTGTTTAGATTTCTATCTCTTAACAGCATGGCAATTCTGGCTGCTTGGACTGAGATTGGTAATTATAGTAATATGGCTATAGTTGGGGAAGATTAAACAAATAATGGTGTTTGGTATTGGGATATGACTGCTGGTTTTGTATTAAAGACTATAGTAATAAAAGTAATAATACCAAGAATTGATGAGACACCTGCTAAATGTAAGGAGAAAACAGTTAGGTAGACAGAGGCTCCTGCATGGGCCAGATTGCAGGCTAGAGCTGAATACACCGTCCCACTGGTACCAGAACCAGCTTCTACTATTGGTGATATGAGTAGGAGTAAGAATGATGGGGGAAGTAGTCAAAAGTTTATATGATTTATTGGGGGAAATGCTACTTCAGGTGTCCGAGTTCTTAGTGGCCCAAGTCAGTTTTCAAAGCCTGCAATCATAACGGGTACAGCTATAAAGAAAATTATTACAAGTGCAGGGACTGTTATGACAACCTTACAGATTTGGGCATCTCCAAGTAGCGGTCCAGGTCAGCATAGCTCAGCCTGGATTAATATAATTAAGGTGCTGCCTGCTACTCCAGCTCAAGCACCAAATAGTAAATATAAAATACCGATATCTTTGTGATTTGTTGAAAATAATCAGCAGTGTATGAACAGAGGTAAAATGACTGAGTTAGCATTAGACTGTAAATCTAAAGACAGAGATTGAGCCCTCTTTCTGGCAAACCCTGTGGTGAATCAACAAATTGAATTGTAACTTCAGAGAAGCAGCTTCAATTCTGCCAGTGATTATCCTGCCTTTTTTTTTTTTTTCTTTTTTTCTTTCTCAAATGAAGGAGAAGTAGACTGAAGTCAGTTGACTAGAGGATTTGCCTGTTAACTAAAGTTTCCTGGGGTTAAAACTCATCCATCTCGTAAAGATTTGGCTTCAATACAGTGTTTGCTTTACATTCAATTGATGTAGAATAAAGTCTTGCAATCCTTATTTTTAGGAATTAAGTAAATTTCACTTGTTTAGGGTTTTGAAAGCTCTTGGTCTGAACTAACCTAAATTCCTAGTCCAGCACCGATAGAATGGGTGTTGTGTGTAGTAACCGTGTGGGTATTATGATTGGTAATGATAGGAAGGTTATTTCTTTGTATGTTCAAATTGTTTTGTGTTTGTGTTGTTTAATGAAGGGAATATAGTTAGTGATGTGGAGTATGTTAGCTGCAAGTAGAAATATATGCTGAGGACTGCTATGATGGCTATTAGTGTTGGTAGAATGATGTTGTCGTTTTTGTTATCTCTTGGATAATTATTCATTTGGGTAGAAAGCCTGATAGTGATGGGCGATGTCCTAATGATACTATAATGGTGAGGAAAATGATTGTGATGGGAGGTGTTTTATCTCATGTGTGTGATAATGATACTCTTGTAGTACATGATCTTGGCATAAATAAGAAGAAGATAGTGTTGTTATGATATAAATTAGTATGTTTAGGATTGTTATAATCTGAATATACATTATAATAGCTGTTATTCATCCTATATGGGCAATTGATGAGGAGGGTGTAATATTTTCCAGGTGAGTATGGCGAAGTCTGCCTCAGCCTCCAGCTATGATTTATAATATCACTATGATTAATAGTATATTTAGGTTGATGGATGGTGACCTGTGGTATAAAACTGATAGGGGTGCAATTTTGTCATGTTGATAGCATCAGGTCTGCTGTTCATGGGATGCCTCGTGTGACTTCAGGCACTCAGAAGTGAAATGGGGTAAGTCCTACTTTTGTGACAAGGGCGATTGTCATGAGGGTGGATGCTGCTGGATTAAAGATTCTTGTTATTCATTGTGCTCTTTGACCAGAGTATATTAGATTAATGATAATAGCCATTATAAGTAGTATTGATGTGGTGGACTGTTTTAGGAAATATTTTTTGGATGCTTCTGTAGCTTATGGGTTCATGTTTTTTATTAGAATGGGGATACCATTAACCAGTGTGAGCTTGTTATACAATTATATTTCCTGAGAAAATGGTCAGTAGAATGATGGTAAAAACAATGAGAGTTTATTAGCACAGGAAGGATATATAAAAATATTTTGGGGGTATGGGCCTGAAGCTTACTTAGAGAACTTTACTATATAGCATGTGGTGTAATGTGGTAGGTAGCATGGAGAATGTAAAATTATTAGGAAGAATTCAATTCCAGGAATAAGAGCATTGAAACCTCTGTGATTTACTCTATCAAAGTAACTCTTTTGTCAGACATATTTCTTAAATTTGTGGTGGGTTGCCTGGTATGATGACAATTAGTGAAAACTCTCATATACATAGGGTTAATGTTAGTCGTAAAAAAACTTTTTATAAGAGATGTATGCGTTGATCATATCAAAATTGTAGGTAGGAGGCTCAAATTCATAGAAAGGAGATTGTTAGATGTGTTTAATGATGACTTGGGCTGTATATAATTCTGGCACCTAGGGATTGTCGAATGCTCCTAAAAATAGATTGCTGTGGAAATGTTTATTATAGGGAAATTGACATATTCTCTAGGAGGGACGGGGTGAATGGGCCTGCTACATTTTCTACATTGAAGACATATACAGGTTTTGATGCTACTTCCGTTTAATCAAGTGGGGCTTCGTTGGATTTCGGCTACTGCGGAGATAATCAAATTCTGGGTAGGGGTCAGGAGAAAATTAGTCATAGGTGTTCTTGTGTAATAATTACTGTTGAAAGTGTAAATGATCCATTTATCAGTAAGACTGAGAATAGAATAACTGCTACATTACTTCATATGAGATGATTGTCTGTGCTATTGCTCCTAGAGCTCCAGTGAGTGAGTATTTTGAATGTGAAGTTCATCCAGATCTGAGGATGGAGTAAATGGCTAGGTGTGATATGGCTAATAGAAATAATATGCCTACATTTATATTAATTAGTGGATAAGATATGGGAAGAGGAATTCATGTTGTGAGAGCCAGGGTTAAGGCTAGCATTGGGGCAATAATATATAAATTGATGATGTTAATGGACATAGTGGTTCTTTAATAAGTAATTTGAATGCCTCAGCAATGGGTTGTAATCATCCATGGGGGCTGATGATTTTTGACCCTTTCTGGATTTGTATACAGCCTAGGATTTTCCATTTAGTTAATATGAGGAATGCTATGGTGAATTAAATTGGGTAATTTTTAAAGAATGTTGATTATAAACATATTCTTAGGAAGGGGACTTGAACCAGTGCAGAAAAAGGTTCAGTTTTACATAATTACCGGGGTCTGCCACCGTAACGAACCCTGTTCTACAGTAGGGTATGTATAAATTAATTGAATGTAGATTATATCATCATTTAGTTTGAAGACATTTTGTAAAGGAAGCCGTATTGCTCTTGTCCTTTCATACTGGAAGAAATCAGCAATAGACAGAAACCAACCAGGATGACTCCAGTCTGAACTCAGATCACGTGAGACTTTAATCATTGAACAAACAGACAATTAATAGCAGTTATATCGTTGAAATGTCGTGATCCAGCATCAAGGTCATAAACCATATTGCCCATATGAACTCCAGAATACAATTACACTGTTATCCCTAGTAAAACTTGTTCCATTGACCAGTGTTTTAGAAGAACAGGTGATAAAGCATTTTGACTAGCTGGCCTAAATTTTAATCACTCAGAAGTGGTTTTATTCTCCAAAAAATAAATGGCGCACTGGCTCAAGACACACCGGCTTCAGTAGTTGTGGCGTGCAGACTCAGTAGTTGTGGCCCAATGGCTTAGTTGTTCCGTGGCACGTGAGATCTTCCCGGACCGGGGATCGAACCGGGTCCACTGCATTGGCAGGCGAATTCTTAATCACTGCATCACCAGGGAAGTCCCAGATTCGCAGTCTCCCTTTTAATATACCTTAAGCCCAAAGAATCCATGGAAAATTGTTAGAGAAAATAAGGCAATAAAATATTGTAAGGACTATAACAGAAGCATATAGTACACAGTTCATATAGACACATCCCAAGCAGTTACAAAGTATATTAAAAGGAGGCTGCAATTTTAAAAGAATAAGAAAAATTATACCCACAAACTCCCAATCTTTCCTGAAACGTTGCAATCTGAAACCCTATTGTAGGAAGCAGAAGATTCCAGGAGATAGTCTACAAATGAAGGAATCCAAACCCTGTGGTTGGATAAGGAATTCTGGAAGGAAGGTATCCTCACCCAAGGAGAGCAGGTTCCTATACTTCTCTAACATCACATCCCTGTACAATTCCCATTGATCTTGGCCCAGGCATTCTCACTCCTCTTGACAGAAATCTATGGCCACATCCTGGAATGTCAGCAGTCCCTGAAATTAAACGTACACATGCCATGTGGCCACGGGAAGAGTTCATAATATGACCCAAGAAGAAAACAGCAAGTTAAGAGAAGGTTTTAATTTAGAAGAGTCTCTTCAATTATCCACTAATACATATATATATATATATATATATAATTTTTTTTTTACAAAGTAACTTTCTCTACCTTATTTCTAACTACAAGAAAAGAGTATGGCATGTGATCCACAAAACCAGTATAGAGACTATACTTGTCTGGAAAAGAAATGATAAAATGATCGTTTCAACACAGGCATATGCATTTTTGAGTGTTTTATTTATATCAAACTGGATAAAATGTGTGTATTTCTCATAGAGAAAAGACCTGTCGAGGTAGAAATGTACCTTTCAACTATTCATGGGTACACGAGTACACTGGGGAGATTGTAAAAGTGCAGCTTGTGATTCAGTAGGTCCGGTGGGCCTGAGTTCTATTTTTTTAACAAGCTGATTTTTAACTAGTGATGCCACAGTCTCTGATTCATTAACCACAACTGTGAATATCAGAGACATAATTAGAAAGGTAAAAATTCACATTTAATTTTGAACTTAAAGTGTTTTATCGATTTACACCTTTAATAGAATAGTGAGCACAGCAGCAACAATCATTTGTGAGTATTTACTATAGACTGTGTATCTTTCTAATTTTTTTGTGTAGGATTCCAGGAAAAAGGCCTGGGCTGCGGCCACAATGGGCGTGGCCCCCAGGCCGGGCCGCCCCTCCAGGACCCCCGACGGGGCCCTGCGCTCCTGGCGGCTCCCTCCCCCGCCGCCCCGCTCCCTCCCGGAAGGCCTCGGGGCAGAGCGGTCCCACCCACTGCGCGCTGAACAGAGCCCGCGTTTCCTCAGAGCTGGAACTCCCGGCTCAGGCGGGGTCTCTTCCCTCCGCCTTCACGGAACTGCCCCGGAGCCCGAGGGGAGGGCGACCTCACTGAGGCTGCGGGCTCTGGAGGTGCCCCGGCGGCCGAAGCCATGACAGTCGCGGGGACGGCGGGTCGGGTAAGTGGGCGCCGACCCTCCGCCTGGTCCGGTGCCTGGGCGGCAGCACAAGACCAGCTTCTGAGGGGCAGGGGTTCGCTGCCACCCGTCGCTGCTGTGCAGAAAGAGCGGCCTCCAGCGTCTGGTCCCCGGGAACTTCGGTCCGTCCTCTCGCCCCTGCCCTCGTCCTGGCTCGCGAGGCCTGGTGGGCGTGAGGAGGGGGTCGGCCTGAGCGTCCTGAGGGGAAACGGGGCAAGGGAGGCGCAGGGTCCGGCTGCAGCGTCAGCGCCCCTCTTCCCGACTGCGGGGAAAGCGGCTGAAAACTCCTCCCGAGGCGCGCAGGCCCCTTATTCAGCCGAGTCCCTCTGCGCTCCTTCCTCCCTGAGCTAAAGTACCGGGGGGAGGGTACAGGGCAGGGAACTGGCGCAGGTAATGGGGAACATCCAAAGGTGATTGTTAACTAAGGAAAACCAGCTCTCCCAAGGTGAGGAATGCGGCGCTTTTCTTTGCCTGGGCTCACTGAATTCCTTCCTTTGATATGCACCTCAGCTCTCTGGGGCCTGCATTCTGTATTTGCATATCCTGAGTGCCTCAGGGCCCGCCGGCTCACATTGGAGGGCTGCAAGTGCTGAAGACTGTGACATCCTTTGTTTACTGATAGGGCAAGAAATAGTCCATTTCTCACAGGCTTGAGGGGCAGACAGTGGAAAAAAGTCAGAGAATCTCACTCGGCCTGTACTTTGGTTTACATATAGATAATATTTATACTTAACTGTGCTAATAGAGGTTCTCAAGTCCAATCAACTTGTACTACTGCCCTCTATGTATCAATTTCATCAATATCATAAGATAAATGCCTATAGAATTGACTTAATCCATTTAAATAGGATAATGATTTTGAAAGGAAACATAATAGAAATATAACAACGAAACCTTTACCACTAAAGGCTGGGTCTGGAACACCCTAAATAAATGTTCCATTGTTAAAATATTGAAAGATGTAGTCAATAGAAATATCAACAAAAATGACAAATAATAAGGGTAGCAGAATGTTGAAATGTTCTATCTTTATCATTAAAGTGGCAGAAAATCATTTATTAGTAGGCACTGGGGGCAGAAGATGCCTGATTTTATATCTGTGTCATATTTGTGCAGTTGTTTCAACAAGTAACTTAAAGACAAAATGGAAAGACAAGGAGGTTTGTGCCTGAGATCATGTTGATGTGAAACCAGGGATGGCCACCTTGTGCCAGGTGAGTTAAGTTTACCTGGCAGGTAGACCGCAGAGCTCCTGGGAAGCAAGGGTTGGAATTTTTCTGCTGGGTGCCCCTTAGGTTCTGTGACTTGACTGACTGTGAGTCATGTTTCGGGAAAGACCTGATCACAGGAAAAGGCTGGGAATAGAGTGATTTGGGGAGCAGCTAACAACATTCATCACAGCTCACGGCCTGAATGAATTTTAAAGAAACAGGAAAACAAAGGCTTCTTATGGAATCAGAGAATGTGAGGGCTGGACAATCCCAGAAAATGAGGAACACCCATCCCATTTTCCAGATGACAAAACAGAGGTCCAGCAAGGTGAAATCCCTCACCCAAGTTGCACCCGTCTCTCCTCCCCACTACGTGGTTCATGAAAGCAGGACTCTTCCTGTCTTGACCACTGCTGAACCCCAAAAAGGGCCAGGCATCTAGCAGCTGCTCCAAAAATTTGGGTTGACTGTAGGAACAATGCTATTTCTTTCTTTCTCACTCTTATTCAGGATTGTGCCAAGAACTCCCCAGGTTGCAATGTAATTCGATAAATGTAAATATTAATTGAGTTTTGTTGTGATGAGGACTTAGGCTTTGAAGGTAACAGACTTGGTTCAGATCCTGGTTCTGCCACTCCATAGCTGTTTGGCTTTGGGAAAATTACTAAACCTCTCTGAGATTATTTCCTCCTTTGTAAAGTGGGGATAAATCTCTCTGAGCCAGCAGAGCAGCTGCATGAGAGATGTGCACTAAATATTGGTCTTTCTCACTCTCCTACGCCATCTCTCTGTTCTTCCCAGAGAAGCTGTACAGAAGGATATAGTACTTTTGTTTAAAATAGTTAACGAATTAATTAATTAATTTGTTTTTGGCTGCGTTGGGTCTTCGTTGCTATGCGCAGGCTTTGCCTAGTTGCGGCAAGCGGGGGCTACTCTTTGTTGCGGTGCGTGGGCTTCTCATTGCGGTGGCTTCTCTTGCTAGCCTTAACCCCAATGCTAGCCTTAACCCTGGCTCTCACAACATGAATTCCTCTTCCCATATCTTATCCACTAATTAATATAAATGTAGGCATGTTATTTCTATTAGCCATATCACACCTAGCCATTTACTCCATCCTCAGATCTGGATGAACTTCACATTCAAAATACTCACTCACTGGAGCTCTAGGAGCAATAGCACAGACAATCATCTCATATGAAGTAATGTAGCAGTTATTCTATTCTCAGTCTTACTGATAAATGGATCATTTACACTTTCAACAGTAATTATTACACAAGAACACCTATGACTAATTTTCTCCTGACCCCTACCCAGAATTTGATTATCTCCGCAGTAGCCGAAATCCAACGAAGCCCCACTTGATTAAACGGAAGTAGCATCAAAACCTGTATATGTCTTCAATGTAGAAAATGAAGCAGGCCCATTCACCCCGTCCCTCCTAGAGAATATGTCAATTTCCCTTTAATAAACATTTCCACAGCAATCTATTTTTAGGAGCATTCGACAATCCCTAGGTGCCAGAATTATATACAGCCCAAGTCATCATTAAACACATCTAACAATCTCCTTTCTATGAATTTGAGCCTCCTACCTACAATTTTGATATGATCAACGCATACATCTCTTATAAAAAGTATTTTACGACTAACATTAACCCTATGTATATGAGAGTTTTCACTAATTGTCATCATACCAGGCAACCCACCACAAATTTAAGAAATATGTCTGACAAAAGAGTTACTTTGATAGAGTAAATCACAGAGGTTTCAATGCTCTTATTCCTGGAATTGAATTCTTCCTAATAATTTTACATTCTCCATGCTACCTACCACATTACACCACATGCTATATAGTAAAGTTCTCTAAGTAAGCTTCAGGCCCATACCCCCAAAATATTTTTGTATATCCTTCCTGTGCTAATAAACTCTCATTGTTTTTACCATCATTCTACTGACCATTTTCTCAGGAAATATAATTGTATAACAAGCTCACACTGGTTAATGGTATCCCCATTCTAATAAAAAACATGAACCCATAAGCTACAGAAGCATCCAACAAATATTTCCTAAAACAGTCCACCACATCAATACTACTTATAATGGCTATTATCATTAATCTAATATACTCTGGTCAAAGAGCACAATGAATAACAAGAATCTTTAATCCAGCAGCATCCACCCTCATGACAATCGCCCTTGTCACAAAAGTAGGACTTTCCCCATTTCACTTCTGAGTGCCTGAAGTCACACGAGGCATCCCATGAACAGCAGACCTGATGCTATCAACATGACAAAATTGCACCCCTATCAGTTTTATACCACAGGTCACCTTCCATCAACCTAAATATACTATTAATCATAGTGATATTATAAATCATAGCTGGAGGCTGAGGCAGACTTCGCCATACTCACCTGGAAAATATTACACCCTCCTCATCAATTGCCCATATAGGATGAATAACAGCTATTATAATGTATATTCAGATTATAACAATCCTAAACATACTAATTTATATCATAACAACACTATCTTCTTCTTATTTATGCCCAGATCATGTACTACAAGAGTGTCATTATCACACACATGAGATAAAACACCTCCCATCACAATCATTTTCCTCACCATTATAGTATCATTAGGACATCGCCCATCACTATCAGGCTTTCTACCCAAATGAATAATTATCCAAGAGATAACAAAAACGACAACATCATTCTACCAACACTAATAACCATCATAGCAGTCCTCAGCATATATTTCTACTTGCAGCTAACATACTCCACATCACTAACTATATTCCCTTCATTAAACAACACAAACACAAAACAATTTGAACATACAAAGAAATAACCTTCCTATCATTACCAATCATAATACCCACACGGTTACTACACACAACACCCATTCTATCGGTGCTGGACTAGGAATTTAGGTTAGTTCAGACCAAGAGCTTTCAAAACCCTAAACAAGTGAAATTTACTTAATTCCTAAAAATAAGGATTGCAAGACTTTATTCTACATCAATTGAATGTAAAGCAAACACTGTATTGAAGCCAAATCTTTACGAGATGGATGAGTTTTAACCCCAGGAAACTTTAGTTAACAGGCAAATCCTCTAGTCAACTGACTTCAGTCTACTTCTCCTTCATTTGAGAAAGAAAAAAAGAAAAAAAAAAAAAAGGCAGGATAATCACTGGCAGAATTGAAGCTGCTTCTCTGAAGTTACAATTCAATTTGTTGATTCACCACAGGGTTTGCCAGAAAGAGGGCTCAATCTCTGTCTTTAGATTTACAGTCTAATGCTAACTCAGTCATTTTACCTCTGTTCATACACTGCTGATTATTTTCAACAAATCACAAAGATATCGCCATTTTATATTTACTATTTGGTGCTTGAGCTGGAGTAGCAGGCAGCACCTTAATTATATTAATCCAGGCTGAGCTATGCTGACCTGGACCGCTACTTGGAGATGCCCAAATCTGTAAGGTTGTCATAACAGTCCCTGCACTTGTAATAATTTTCTTTATAGCTGTACCCGTTATGATTGCAGGCTTTGAAAACTGACTTGGGCCACTAAGAACTCGGACACCTGAAGTAGCATTTCCCCCAATAAATCATATAAACTTTTGACTACTTCCCCCATCATTCTTACTCCTACTCATATCACCAATAGTAGAAGCTGGTTCTGGTACCAGTGGGACGGTGTATTCAGCTCTAGCCTGCAATCTGGCCCATGCAGGAGCCTCTGTCGACCTAACTGTTTTCTCCTTACATTTAGCAGGTGTCTCCTCAATTCTTGGTATTATTACTTTTATTACTATAGTCTTTAATACAAAACCAGCAGTCATATCCCAATACCAAACACCATTATTTGTTTAATCTTCCCCAACTATAGCCATATTACTATAATTACCAATCTCAGTCCAAGCAGCCAGAATTGCCATGCTGTTAAGAGATAGAAATCTAAACACTACTTTCTTTGACCCTGCAGGAGGAGACCGAATCCTATACCAACACCTCTTTTGATACTTTGCTCACCCTGAAGTCTGTATTCATGGCCTTACAGGGTTTGTTATAAACTCACATAGCATTACATACTATTTAGGACAAAAATTGCCTTTCAGCTATCTGGGAATAGTATGAGTCATGTCCACTGGTTTTTTAGGAGTTCTCTTGTGGGCCCATCATATGTTTACCATAGGGATAGCTGTGGACTCAGGAGCATACTTTGCATCAGCTACCGTAATTACTTCTATCCCTACAGGAGTAAAAGTATCTAGCTGATTAGCAACTCTTTATTTAATTTTTCTTTTTCTTTTTTTTTTTTTTTTTTTTTTGGCTGAGTTGGGTCTTGGTTGCTGCGCATGGGCTTTCTCTGGTTGCGGTGAGCGGCAGGTACTCTTCGTTGCGGTGTGCGGCCCTTTCATTGCAGTGGCTTCTCTTGTTGCAGAGCACGGCCTCTAGGCGCGTGGGCTTCAGTAGTTGTGGCTTGCGGGCTCTAGAGGGCAGGCTCAGTAGTTGTGGCACACGGGCTTTTTGCTCCGCGGCATGTGGGATCTTCCCAGACAAGGGCTCGAACCCGTGTTCCCTGCATTGGCAGACGAATTCTTAACCACTGCGTCACCAGGGAAGTCCCTGGTTAGCAACTGTTCACGGAGGTAATACTATATGACCTCCCACTATATTATGAGTTTTAGGCTTTAGTTTTTCTTTTTACAGTAGGTGGTTTGACAGGAATCATCTTAGTCAACTCATCCCCAGACATTGTCCTTCAGGATACATACTATGTAGTAGCACACTTCCATGACCTAATGTCCATGGGAGCAGTCTTCACTATTATAGGAGGCTTTCTACACTGATTCCCACTATTCTCAGGTTATACAGTTAACTCAGCATGAGCAAAAATTCACTTCACAAGTATATTTGTAGTCGTAAATATGACTTCCTGCAGCACTTTCGTGGCCTCTCAGGGATGTCACTACGTTAGTCTGAGTACCCTGAGGCACACACAACATGAAATATTTTGTCTTTAGGCTCATTCATCTCAGTAGCAGCAGTAATGCTAATAATCTTCATACTTTGAAAAGCATTTGTGTCTAAACAAGAAGTCTTAGCAGTGGAAATTGCTACTCCTAACCTAGAATGGTTACACGGATGTCCTCCACCATATCCTACGTTTCAAGATCCTACCTATGTAAATGTAAAATAAGGAAGGACTCAAGTCCTTTTCAACCAGTTTCAAGCCAACACCATAACAATTATGTCTTCCTCAATAAATGAGATAAAAGTAAAAAGTGATGTAGCTTTGTCAAAGTTAAATGATAGGCTAAAATCCTGTATATGACTAAGGCATATCAATTTCATCTAGGCTCTCAAGACACAACATCACCGATTATGGAAGAACTTTTACATTTTCTTCATCACACATTAATAGTGATTTTTAAAATAAGTTCTCTAGTCCTCTATATCATTTCACTAATATTGACATCTAAACTCATATGCATACAATAGATGCACAGGTAGAGAAAATGTGAACAATTTACTAGCTATTATTGTAATCTTAATTGCCCTATCATCATTGTGAATCCTTTACGTGATACATGAAATCAATAACTCTTCCCAAACCATAAAAAACTATGGGTCCGTAACGATACTGAAGCTACAAATACACAGATTACGAAGATTTAAATGTTGACTCCTCTGTAATCCCCACATCAGAGCTAAAACCAGGAGAATAATGACTAATAGAAGTCAACAACCGAGTAGTTAGGGATAGTCATTGAATATTAGTTTCATCTGAAATTGTTGTACACTCCGGAGTTGTTCCTTCTCAGGCCTAAAAGGAGCTGCTATCCCAGGACGCCTAACTTAAAGAATCCTAATATCAACAGGACCAGGCCTATGTTGTGGACAAGAGAGCACGTTTTCCTGAGTTCAAAGACAGGACAGAGGGATATGTCTGAGATATGGGGTGAATCTGCAGCCCATGGGGATGCACTCTCCAAGCTCCAGTATAGGAATGGGGCCTCTAGGGTCCCAGGCCACCCACCATGCCCTCTGGAGCAGGATCTGGGCAACATTCCCTGTCAGTGATGAGGCAGCCCTAGCACCTGTCACGGCCCGATGTCGTGTCCTATGTGGGCCCCATGCTCTTGGGACCACACCCCACACTCTGCAGGTCCATGCTACAGGGTCCTTCATGCCTCAGGAGTAGAGACCACACAGCAAGCAGTTCCCTCCCCAACCAGCAGGAGGAGGGGAGGAGAGCAGGGGCACCAGGGGACTCTCACTCAGACAACAACACCCCAGCGGTGCCAGCGGGGACAGTGATGATGCAGATGAGGCACAGACCAAGAGATGGGACCAGAGGACCCAAAAGGCAGCTGGTCAGGTCCTGGCTCACCTGCACCCCGGACACCTTTGTCCCGCATACACCCCCTTCCTCATACACCCTCTCCTTAAATGCAGATTCTTCAGATGCGAACAGGCAGAGCTTCAGACTGAAAGTCAGCTCTTCCAAAATGACCCGTCAGCAAACACTGCAGGATTCCACTCCAGTGGGTGCCCTGCAGTCGACAACTCAGGGACTGAAGTGGATATCGGTGCCAGGGGCAGTGGGAGGGAATGGGGAATGAGACTTTCATGGTTGTGGAATTTTGGTTTTGCAGGACGAAAAGTTCTACTGATGGTGGTGATGGCTCCACGAGAAAGTGAATCTATCTGATGCCTCAGAAACGTGCACTTAAAATGGTGATGATGGTAAAGGGTATGTGACGTGTGTTTTATTTCACTTAAAATAAATTCTTAAAATAATGTCTTGTTAATTGAGATTCCATTTCGACTCCCCTTCATCACAAATGTCGGAGGCCCAGACACAGTCCCCTACCTTAGGGGCCATCACGGTACCCTCACAGAGAACGTGGGAGACCATTCATAGGGGGGGCTAGTCTGTGCTCACCTGACTTCTGTCCAGGGGGACCCAGGCAGTGGTGACCCCCATAGATTAGACATATGATATGCTATAGTATTAATACGATACCACCAAGTGTTGTCACTCACCGGAACACAGAGCAGCAACCCACTCAAACATGCCTGACCTCATATGATTGTGACAAGATGAAGAGAAGAAAAGGAACCACAGGTTAATCAGGACAACACCCTTAATGCAGAGGTTGGAAATCTCAAAGGGGACAGGACACACTGCAGGCAAAGAGCGCATATGCGGTCTCCCCATCCATGTGATCCTGACCCATGCAGGTATGGTGAGACCCACACAGTCCCTGCACCCTATACCTGGGGCCACACATCCACACTCACCAGGGTGACCCACCTCCCCAGACCCCTCCACCTGGGTCACATGTCCACAGTCCCAGGGTGACCTCACCTCCCCAGACCCTGCACCTGGGGTCACACGTCCCCTTGGTCAGGACACCATGGCTCTGCAGGGGGCTCCCCCAATGTGGAAACAAGCTGGGTCCCTGGGACCTCCTGGGATGGGAAAATGTGTCAGGTGGGTCTCCTTTCCCCACACTTGTCCCAGAGGAGTCCTCCTCTCCTCACTTTGGTTCTGTGTGATTTTAACTGTTTGTACAGCTTTCATACTAAAGTTGAACACACGACCCTGGTGCTGGCATGCTCAGTCCTTTCTCGTCTCACTTACATGTTGAGAAAACTCACAGGACAGCAGGGCTGAAAGCCGAGGGGCAGCTCTGGACTCTGCTGAGTAGGGACGGTAGACTGGAGGGAGAGCTCAGCAGCAGCCTCAGCTGTCACCCATCGGCCTTTTGCCCGATCTGCGTGCCCTGCAATCAATTCAGAAGCTAAACCTGCTTCCCTATGCACCATGCACGTGCTGGTAAATTGGAATTATTGCCAGGTAGTCCTCCTGAGGATTCTCCATGAACCCCAGGGAAGGTGAACCTTGCAGGGATTAAGACTAAGGCCCCGACCATAGCACTGACCCTTGGGAGGACCAGGTCACCACACTCAGAAGAGAGGCTGTTACGTAGACAAGCCCACCTCAGCTCCAGACCCCAGACATCTAAGCACTGACATTCAGATGCAGGCACGGAACTTCCCAGTACTGAGGCCAGGCCGGGTCTCTACCCAGGTCCCCATAGTCCTAGCGTACACAGAACTTGGTCAGGTCTAAATCTTCTTATTATAGACAACACATGGTCAGCTCTAAACATAATCAGTAGACAGGACATGCAGAGGTCTAAATCTACCATGTAGACACAACTTGATCATGTTTAAACTAGCTTAGGGCTGATCTCATAGGGGGTACAGATCACACACATGGGTCTCTCATCTTTGGACACCCACGTCAGGAAACTGAACAAAATCTTTGTCATTAAACATTTCAACAGGTAAAACAGAAATGTTCCCAATTTCTCTGACCACCTGATGGTCAGGATCCACGGGCGAGCCACGAACTTCTTAGAGTGCAGCCCAGTCTGCTGCCAGGACAGACAAGAAGTGGCCTGATTCCAGCCTCCCAGGCTTCCAGAAGGAGGCGGCCACACTGCAAGCCAGGTCAGGAGAGTCCTGCATGGTCCGGGCCGGGAGATCCGGTCTGTCCATTCGGCTGGCCGATTCCGGGCGGGGCGCTCAGGGCCGCTGAGAGCCCTGCACTCAGGTCCTGCTTCCCTGCAGCGTGTGCGTGTGCGTGTGCGTGTGCGTGTGTGTGTGTGTGTAGAGGGGGCGGTGGCTGACGGCTCCCATGGTTCCCAACCCGGGCACCGCGCTGTCTTCGAGGGGAGGCACGGGGAGAGTTAGGGGCACAGAAGCCGTTGGAGAGGAGAACCCACCGCGGAACTCCTTGCACACTGGCTCGCCCCACCCGGAGACCCGCCTGCCCATCGTGGGCCGCATGTCGCCCCCCAGTCCCCCACCCCCGAGGGCAGGGTGCCTGCTCTTTCAACAGCACAGGGTCTCACATGAAGGAGACCCAATGTGGACTGTCAGCCCCCAACTCCTGATGCTGTGTTTAGGGGGAGAATGAACCCCCTTGACTGGGCGATGGGACCCTGTGAGGAAAGAGGTGGCGGCCCGATCCAAGTCGGGGCCTGGCTGAGATATGAGGAAACAGGAGCCAAGGGCAGGGCCTGGAGGCCAGGCCAACAGGAGGGGCACCCCCAGCCTTGGCCGGGCTCTCCAACGGTGACATTGTTGCTTTAGGGGACCTGGGACAGGTGACTGAATGTAATGGGAGTCTAAACTGGACCCTGAATGCAGCTTAAAGAAGGTGTGAAGGATGTTACTGAGACAGTGACAGTCATTGGAAGACAAACTCTGTGTCAGGATATCCTGCTCCATCCATTTAAATCCCTGAGATCTGTGACCTTTACGTGGCTACTCAGGATTGTTAGAGCAGCTGCGTGCGGATATATCTGGGGCACAATTCAGTCTGCAGCCAACTTGCAAGTGGTTCCAGCAAACACACAGGTGTGCGCACAGGCAGGCACAGCACACACACAAACATATGCACGTGCACAGCACAAATATATTCACTCACTAGCATGTGAACACACATGCACCCATATGCCCATGCACACACTAATGTGTGCAAGTTCACATACCTATCCACATGCACAGCATATTTATGCAAACAGGCACATGCACACGCATAGCACACACACAGGGAATAAAGTGAATCCGTAAAGCATTAATTCCTGAACACAAGTGAAGCTGACATGTATTTTTCCCTTTTCTTAGCCTTGATGTTTTCCACAACAAAAAGTTTAAGAAAAAAGTTAATGGCAAATGACTTTTGATTCATAGGACTTTCTGATTTTATTCCACAAATATTATGACAGCAGAAATGAATGTAGATATTACATGTGTCCACTAATGGAAGAATGGAGAAGAAAAACACGGTCCATCAATAGAAGGGAATGCTATTCAGCCTAAAAAGGAAGTCAATTCTGACACAGGATGCAGCAGGGATGAACCTTGAGGGCATTATGCTCAGTGATGTAAGCTAGACACAAAAAAACAAACAGTGCTTGATCCACTCATACAAGGCCCCTAGAGCAGTCGGAAATATAGAGACATAAAGTAGGATGTGGAGGGCCAGAGGCTGAGGGAGGGACAATGGGGAGTGAGTGTTTAATGGGGACTGTTTCAATTTTGCAAGATGAAAAAGTTCTGGAGGATGATGGTGGTCAGGTTTGCACAACAGTGTGAATTACTTCCCGACCCTGAAATGTGCACTTAAAAATGGTTAAGATAGTACATTTTATGTTATGTGTACCAGACCACAATTTTTAAAACTTTTCCGAAAACAACAGGAAATAGTCCATGAATACCACAAGATGCACAACTTCACTAACAACAGAGGGATTAAAGCCATAAGAAAAATACTGTGCATACACCTACCAGAATGGCAGACATGAAAGACATAGTATCAAATATCAGCAGGATGTGGAGCAATGGAAAGCCTGGTACGCAACGGGGGGATGCAACCACTTCTGAAGCAATCGGGCCTCAGATAGCGAAGTCCGTGCACAGAGACCCACAGTGCTCCTCCCAGTTGAACACAAACCCACCAGCCCTGCACCAGGACACACGGACATGGACTGGCAGCCACAGGAGCCAAACCTGAAGGAACCTGAAGGCCATCACAGACGGATGCAGAAATGAACCATGCACGCTCCTATGAAGGAATATTCCACAGCAATGGAGTACATTTTGTTTAAAGGTAGTAAAACTAAAAAAATTATTTTTTAAAGAAAACTATATTTACAAGATGAAAGAATCTATAATTCTGGCACCTAGGGATTGTCGAATGCTCCTAAAAATAGATTGCTGTGGAAACGTTTATTATAGGGAAATTGACATATTCTCTAGGAAGGACGCGGTGAATGGGCCTGCTACATTTTCTACATTGAAGACATGTACAGGTTTTGATTCTACTTCTGTTAAATCAAGTGGGGCTTCACTGGATTTCTGCTACTGCGGAGATAATCAAATTCTGGGTAGGGGTCAGGAGAAAATTAGTCATAGGTGTTCTTGTGTAGTAATTACTGTTGAAAGTGTAAATGATCCATTTACCAGTAAGACTGAGAATAGAATAACTGCTACATTACTTCATATGAGATGATCCTCTGTGCTATTGTTCCTGGAGCTCCAGTGAGTGAGTATTTTGAATGTGAAGTTCATCCAGATCTGAGGATGGAATAAATGGCTAGGTGTGATATGGCTAATAGAAATAATATGCCTACATTTATACTAATTAGTGGATAAGATATGGGAAGAGGAATTCATGTTGTGAGAGGCAGGGTTATGGCTAGCATTGGGGCAATAATATATAAATTGATGATGTTGATGGACATAGTGGTTCTTTAATAAGTAATTTGAATGCCTCAGCAATGGGTTGTAATCATCCATGGGGGCTGATGATTTTTGGCCCTTTCTGGATTTGTATATAGCCTAGGATTTTCCATTTGGTTAATTTGAGGAATGCTATGGTGAATTAAATTGGGTAATTTGTGAAAGAATGTTGATTATAAACATATTCTTAGGAAGAGGACTTGAACCAGTGCAGAAAAAGTTTCAGTTTTACATAATTACCGGGCTCTGCCAGCGTAACGAACCCTGTTCTACAGTAGGGTATGTATAAATTAATTGAATGTAGATTATATCATCATGTAGTTTGAAGACATTTTGTAAAGGAAGCCGTATTGCTCTTGTCCTTTCATACTGGAAGAAATCTGCAATAGACAGAAACCAACCAGGATGACTCCAGTCTGAACTCAGATCACGTGAGACTTTAATCGTTGAACAAACAGACAATTAATAGCAGTTATACCGTTGAAATGTCGTGATCCAGCATCAAGGTCATAAACCATATTGCCCATATGAACTCCAGAATACAATTACACTGTTATCCCTAGGAAAACTTGTTCCATTGACCAGTGTTTTAGAAGAACAGGTGATAAAGCATTTTGACTAGCTGGCCTAAATTTTAATCACTCAGAAGCGGTTTTATTCTCCCAAAAATAAATGGCGCATGGGCTCAAGACACACCTGCTTCAGTAGTTGTGGCGTGCAGACTCAGTAGTTGTGGCCCAATGGCTTAGTTGTTCCGTGGCACGTGAGATCTTCCCGGACCGGGGATCGAACCGGGTCCCCTGCATTGGCAGGCGAATTCTTAATCACTGCATCACCAGGGAAGTCCCAGATTCGCAGTCTCCCTTTTAATATACCTTAAGCCCAAAGAATCCATGGAAAATTGTTAGAGAAAATAAGGCAATAAAATATTGTAAGGACTATAACAGAAGCATATAGTACACAGTTCATATAGACACATCCCAAGCAGTTACAAAGTATATTAAAAGGGAGGCTGCAATTTTAAAAGAATAAGAAAAATTATACCCACAAACTCCCAATCTTTCCTGAAACCTTGCAATCTGAAACCCTATTGTAGGAAGCAGAAGATTCCAGGAGATAGTCTACAAATGAAGGACTCCAAACCCTGTGGTTGGATAAGGAATTCTGGAAGGAAGGTATCCTCACCCAAGGAGAGCAGGTTCCTATACTTCTCTAACATCACATCCCTGTACAATTCCCATTGATCTTGGTCCAGGCATTCTCACTCCTCTTGACAGAAATCTATGGCCACATCCTGGAATGTCAGCAGTCCCTGAAATTAAACGTACACATGCCATGTGGCCACGGGAAGAGTTCATAATATGACCCAAGAAGAAAACAGCAAGTTAAGAGAAGGTTTTAATTTAGAAGAGTCTCTTCAATTATCCACTAATACATATATATATATATATATATATATATATATATATATATATATATATATATATAATTTTTTTTTTACAAAGTAACTTTCTCTACCTTATTTCTAACTACAAGAAAAGAGTATGGCATGTGATCCACAAAACCAGTATAGAGACTATACTTGTCTGGAAAAGAAATGATAAAATGATCGTTTCAACACAGGCATATGCATTTTTGAGTGTTTTATTTATATCAAACTGGATAAAATGTGTGTATTTCTCATAGAGAAAAGACCTGTCGAGGTAGAAATGTACCTTTCAACTATTCATGGGTACACGAGTACACTGGGGAGATTGTAAAAGTGCAGCTTGTGATTCAGTAGGTCCGGTGGGCCTGAGTTCTATTTTTTTAACAAGCTGATTTTTAACTAGTGATGCCACAGTCTCTGATTCATTAACCACAACTGTGAATATCAGAGACATAATTAGAAAGGTAAAAATTCACATTTAATTTTGAACTTAAAGTGTTTTATCGATTTACACCTTTAATAGAATAGTGAGCACAGCAGCAACAATCATTTGTGAGTATTTACTATAGACTGTGTATCTTTCTAATTTTTTTGTGTAGGATTCCAGGAAAAAGGCCTGGGCTGCGGCCACAATGGGCGTGGCCCCCAGGCCGGGCCGCCCCTCCAGGACCCCCGACGGGGCCCTGCACTCCTGGCGGCTCCCTCCCCCGCCGCCCCGCTCCCTCCCGGAAGGCCTCGGGGCAGAGCGGTCCCACCCACTGCGCGCTGAACAGAGCCCGCGTTTCCTCAGAGCTGGAACTCCCGGCTCAGGCGGGGTCTCTTCCCTCCGCCTTCACGGAACTGCCCCGGAGCCCGAGGGGAGGGCGACCTCACTGAGGCTGCCGGCTCTGGAGGTGCCCCGGCGGCCGAAGCCATGACAGTCGCGGGGACGGCGGGCCGGGTAAGTGGGCGCCGACCCTCCGCCTGGGCCGGTGCCCGGGAGGCAGCACAAGACCAGCTTCTGAGGGGCAGGGGTTCGCTGCCACCCGTCGCTGCTGTGCAGAAAGAGCGGCCTCCAGCGTCTGGTCCCCGGGAACTTCGGTCCGTCCTCTCGCCCCTGCCCTCGTCCTGGCTCGCGAGGCCTGGTGGGCGTGAGGAGGGGGTCGGCCTGAGCGTCCTGAGGGGAAACGGGGCAAGGGAGGCGCAGGGTCCGGTTGCAGCGTCAGCGCCCCTCTTCCCGACTGCGGGGAAAGCGGCTGAAAACTCCTCCCGAGGCGCGCAGGCCCCTTATTCAGCCGAGTCCCTCTGCGCTCCTTCCTCCCTGAGCTAAAGTACCGGGGGGAGGGGACAGGGCAGGGAACTGGCGCAGGTAACGGGGAACATCCAAAGGTGATTGTTAACTAAGGAAAACCAGCTCTCCTAAGGTGAGGAATGCGGCGCTTTTCTTTGCCTGGGCTCACTGAATTCCTTCCTTTGATATGCACCTCAGCTCTCTGGGGCCTGCATTCTGTATTTGCATATCCTGAGTGCCTCAGGGCCCGCCGGCTCACATTGGAGGGCTGCAAGTGCTGAAGACTGTGATATCCTTTGTTTACTGATAGGGCAATAAATAGTCCATTTCTCACAGGCTTGAGGGGCAGACAGTGGAAAAAAGTCAGAGAATCTCACTCGGCCTGTACTTTGGTTTACATATAGATAATATTTATACTTAACTGTGCTAATAGAGGTTCTCAAGTCCAATCAACTTGTACTACTGCCCTCTATGTATCAATTTCATCAATATCATAAGATAAATGCCTATAGAATTGACTTAATCCATTTAAATAGGATAATGATTTTGAAAGGAAACATAATAGAAATATAACAACGAAACCTTTACCACTAAAGGCTGGGTCTGGAACACCCTAAATAAATGTTCCATTGTTAAAATATTGAAAGATGTAGTCAATAGAAATATCAACAAAAATGACAAATAATAAGGGTAGCAGAATGTTGAAATGTTCTATCTTTATCATTAAAGTGGCAGAAAATCATTTATTAGTAGGCACTGGGGGCAGAAGATGCCTGATTTTATATCTGTGTCATATTTGTGCAGTTGTTTCAACAAGTAACTTAAAGACAAAATGGAAAGACAAGGAGGTTTGTGCCTGAGATCATGTTGATGTGAAACCAGGGATGGCCACCTTGTGCCAGGTGAGTTAAGTTTACCTGGAAGGTAGACCGCAGAGCTCCTGGGAAGCAAGGGTTGGAATTTTTCTGCTGGGTGCCCCTTAGGTTCTGTGACTTGACTGACTGTGAGTCATGTTTCGGGAAAGACCTGATCACAGGAAAAGGCTGGGAATAGAGTGATTTGGGGAGCAGCTAACAACATTCATCACAGCTCATGGCCTGAATGAATTTTAAAGAAACAGGAAAACAAATGCTTCTTATGGAATCAGAGAATGTGAGGGCTGGACAATCCCAGAAAATGAGGAACACCCATCCCATTTTCCAGATGACAAAACAGAGGTCCAGCAAGGTGAAATCCCTCACCCAAGTTGCACCCGTCTCTCCTCCCCACTACGTGGTTCATGAAAGCAGGACTCTTCCTGTCTTGACCACTGCTGAACCCCAAAAAGGGCCAGGCATCTAGCAGCTGCTCCAAAAATTTGGGTTGACTGTAGGAACAATGCTATTTCTTTCTTTCTCACTCTTATTCAGGATTGTGCCAAGAACTCCCCAGGTTGCAATGTAATTCGATAAATGTAAATATTAATTGAGTTTTGTTGTGATGAGGACTTAGGCTTTGAAGGTAACAGACTTGGTTCAGATCCTGGTTCTGCCACTCCATAGCTGTTTGGCTTTGGGAAAATTACTAAACCTCTCTGAGATTATTTCCTCCTTTGTAAAGTGGGGATAAATCTCTCTGAGCCAGCAGAGCAGCTGCATGAGAGATGTGCACTAAATATTGGTCTTTCTCACTCTCCTACGCCATCTCTCTGTTCTTCCCAGAGAAGCTGTACAGAAGGATATAGTACTTTTGTTTAAAATAGTTAACGAATTAATTAATTAATTTGTTTTTGGCTGCGTTGGGTCTTCGTTGCTATGCGCAGGCTTTGCCTAGTTGCGGCAAGCGGGGGCTACTCTTTGTTGCGGTGCGTGGGCTTCTCATTGCGGTGGCTTCTCTTGCTAGCCTTAACCCCAATGCTAGCCTTAACCCTGGCTCTCACAACATGAATTCCTCTTCCCATATCTTATCCACTAATTAATATAAATGTAGGCATGTTATTTCTATTAGCCATATCACACCTAGCCATTTACTCCATCCTCAGATCTGGATGAACTTCACATTCAAAATACTCACTCACTGGAGCTCTAGGAGCAATAGCACAGACAATCATCTCATATGAAGTAATGTAGCAGTTATTCTATTCTCAGTCTTACTGATAAATGGATCATTTACACTTTCAACAGTAATTATTACACAAGAACACCTATGACTAATTTTCTCCTGACCCCTACCCAGAATTTGATTATCTCCGCAGTAGCCGAAATCCAACGAAGCCCCACTTGATTAAACGGAAGTAGCATCAAAACCTGTATATGTCTTCAATGTAGAAAATGAAGCAGGCCCATTCACCCCGTCCCTCCTAGAGAATATGTCAATTTCCCTTTAATAAACATTTCCACAGCAATCTATTTTTAGGAGCATTCGACAATCCCTAGGTGCCAGAATTATATACAGCCCAAGTCATCATTAAACACATCTAACAATCTCCTTTCTATGAATTTGAGCCTCCTACCTACAATTTTGATATGATCAACGCATACATCTCTTATAAAAAGTATTTTACGACTAACATTAACCCTATGTATATGAGAGTTTTCACTAATTGTCATCATACCAGGCAACCCACCACAAATTTAAGAAATATGTCTGACAAAAGAGTTACTTTGATAGAGTAAATCACAGAGGTTTCAATGCTCTTATTCCTGGAATTGAATTCTTCCTAATAATTTTACATTCTCCATGCTACCTACCACATTACACCACATGCTATATAGTAAAGTTCTCTAAGTAAGCTTCAGGCCCATACCCCCAAAATATTTTTGTATATCCTTCCTGTGCTAATAAACTCTCATTGTTTTTACCATCATTCTACTGACCATTTTCTCAGGAAATATAATTGTATAACAAGCTCACACTGGTTAATGGTATCCCCATTCTAATAAAAAACATGAACCCATAAGCTACAGAAGCATCCAACAAATATTTCCTAAAACAGTCCACCACATCAATACTACTTATAATGGCTATTATCATTAATCTAATATACTCTGGTCAAAGAGCACAATGAATAACAAGAATCTTTAATCCAGCAGCATCCACCCTCATGACAATCGCCCTTGTCACAAAAGTAGGACTTTCCCCATTTCACTTCTGAGTGCCTGAAGTCACACGAGGCATCCCATGAACAGCAGACCTGATGCTATCAACATGACAAAATTGCACCCCTATCAGTTTTATACCACAGGTCACCTTCCATCAACCTAAATATACTATTAATCATAGTGATATTATAAATCATAGCTGGAGGCTGAGGCAGACTTCGCCATACTCACCTGGAAAATATTACACCCTCCTCATCAATTGCCCATATAGGATGAATAACAGCTATTATAATGTATATTCAGATTATAACAATCCTAAACATACTAATTTATATCATAACAACACTATCTTCTTCTTATTTATGCCCAGATCATGTACTACAAGAGTATCATTATCACACACATGAGATAAAACACCTCCCATCACAATCATTTTCCTCACCATTATAGTATCATTAGGACATCGCCCATCACTATCAGGCTTTCTACCCAAATGAATAATTATCCAAGAGATAACAAAAACGACAACATCATTCTACCAACACTAATAACCATCATAGCAGTCCTCAGCATATATTTCTACTTGCAGCTAACATACTCCACATCACTAACTATATTCCCTTCATTAAACAACACAAACACAAAACAATTTGAACATACAAAGAAATAACCTTCCTATCATTACCAATCATAATACCCACACGGTTACTACACACAACACCCATTCTATCGGTGCTGGACTAGGAATTTAGGTTAGTTCAGACCAAGAGCTTTCAAAACCCTAAACAAGTGAAATTTACTTAATTCCTAAAAATAAGGATTGCAAGACTTTATTCTACATCAATTGAATGTAAAGCAAACACTGTATTGAAGCCAAATCTTTACGAGATGGATGAGTTTTAACCCCAGGAAACTTTAGTTAACAGGCAAATCCTCTAGTCAACTGACTTCAGTCTACTTCTCCTTCATTTGAGAAAGAAAAAAAGAAAAAAAAAAAAAGGCAGGATAATCACTGGCAGAATTGAAGCTGCTTCTCTGAAGTTACAATTCAATTTGTTGATTCACCACAGGGTTTGCCAGAAAGAGGGCTCAATCTCTGTCTTTAGATTTACAGTCTAATGCTAACTCAGTCATTTTACCTCTGTTCATACACTGCTGATTATTTTCAACAAATCACAAAGATATCGGCATTTTATATTTACTATTTGGTGCTTGAGCTGGAGTAGCAGGCAGCACCTTAATTATATTAATCCAGGCTGAGCTATGCTGACCTGGACCGCTACTTGGAGATGCCCAAATCTGTAAGGTTGTCATAACAGTCCCTGCACTTGTAATAATTTTCTTTATAGCTGTACCCGTTATGATTGCAGGCTTTGAAAACTGACTTGGGCCACTAAGAACTCGGACACCTGAAGTAGCATTTCCCCCAATAAATCATATAAACTTTTGACTACTTCCCCCATCATTCTTACTCCTACTCATATCACCAATAGTAGAAGCTGGTTCTGGTACCAGTGGGACGGTGTATTCAGCTCTAGCCTGCAATCTGGCCCATGCAGGAGCCTCTGTCGACCTAACTGTTTTCTCCTTACATTTAGCAGGTGTCTCCTCAATTCTTGGTATTATTACTTTTATTACTATAGTCTTTAATACAAAACCAGCAGTCATATCCCAATACCAAACACCATTATTTGTTTAATCTTCCCCAACTATAGCCATATTACTATAATTACCAATCTCAGTCCAAGCAGCCAGAATTGCCATGCTGTTAAGAGATAGAAATCTAAACACTACTTTCTTTGACCCTGCAGGAGGAGACCGAATCCTATACCAACACCTCTTTTGATACTTTGCTCACCCTGAAGTCTGTATTCATGGCCTTACAGGGTTTGTTATAAACTCACATAGCATTACATACTATTTAGGACAAAAATTGCCTTTCAGCTATCTGGGAATAGTATGAGTCATGTCCACTGGTTTTTTAGGAGTTCTCTTGTGGGCCCATCATATGTTTACCATAGGGATAGCTGTGGACTCAGGAGCATACTTTGCATCAGCTACCGTAATTACTTCTATCCCTACAGGAGTAAAAGTATCTAGCTGATTAGCAACTCTTTATTTAATTTTTCTTTTTCTTTTTTTTTTTTTTTTTTTTTGGCTGAGTTGGGTCTTGGTTGCTGCGCATGGGCTTTCTCTGGTTGCGGTGAGCGGCAGGTACTCTTCGTTGCGGTGTGCGGCCCTTTCATTGCAGTGGCTTCTCTTGTTGCAGAGCACGGCCTCTAGGCGCGTGGGCTTCAGTAGTTGTGGCTTGCGGGCTCTAGAGGGCAGGCTCAGTAGTTGTGGCACACGGGCTTTTTGCTCCGCGGCATGTGGGATCTTCCCAGACAAGGGCTCGAACCCGTGTTCCCTGCATTGGCAGACGAATTCTTAACCACTGCGTCACCAGGGAAGTCCCTGGTTAGCAACTGTTCACGGAGGTAATACTATATGACCTCCCACTATATTATGAGTTTTAGGCTTTAGTTTTTCTTTTTACAGTAGGTGGTTTGACAGGAATCATCTTAGTCAACTCATCCCCAGACATTGTCCTTCAGGATACATACTATGTAGTAGCACACTTCCATGACCTAATGTCCATGGGAGCAGTCTTCACTATTATAGGAGGCTTTCTACACTGATTCCCACTATTCTCAGGTTATACAGTTAACTCAGCATGAGCAAAAATTCACTTCACAAGTATATTTGTAGTCGTAAATATGACTTCCTGCAGCACTTTCGTGGCCTCTCAGGGATGTCACTACGTTAGTCTGAGTACCCTGAGGCACACACAACATGAAATATTTTGTCTTTAGGCTCATTCATCTCAGTAGCAGCAGTAATGCTAATAATCTTCATACTTTGAAAAGCATTTGTGTCTAAACAAGAAGTCTTAGCAGTGGAAATTGCTACTCCTAACCTAGAATGGTTACACGGATGTCCTCCACCATATCCTACGTTTCAAGATCCTACCTATGTAAATGTAAAATAAGGAAGGACTCAAGTCCTTTTCAACCAGTTTCAAGCCAACACCATAACAATTATGTCTTCCTCAATAAATGAGATAAAAGTAAAAAGTGATGTAGCTTTGTCAAAGTTAAATGATAGGCTAAAATCCTGTATATGACTAAGGCATATCAATTTCATCTAGGCTCTCAAGACACAACATCACCGATTATGGAAGAACTTTTACATTTTCTTCATCACACATTAATAGTGATTTTTAAAATAAGTTCTCTAGTCCTCTATATCATTTCACTAATATTGACATCTAAACTCATATGCATACAATAGATGCACAGGTAGAGAAAATGTGAACAATTTACTAGCTATTATTGTAATCTTAATTGCCCTATCATCATTGTGAATCCTTTACGTGATACATGAAATCAATAACTCTTCCCAAACCATAAAAAACTATGGGTCCGTAACGATACTGAAGCTACAAATACACAGATTACGAAGATTTAAATGTTGACTCCTCTGTAATCCCCACATCAGAGCTAAAACCAGGAGAATAATGACTAATAGAAGTCAACAACCGAGTAGTTAGGGATAGTCATTGAATATTAGTTTCATCTGAAATTGTTGTACACTCCGGAGTTGTTCCTTCTCAGGCCTAAAAGGAGCTGCTATCCCAGGACGCCTAACTTAAAGAATCCTAATATCAACAGGACCAGGCCTATGTTGTGGACAAGAGAGCACGTTTTCCTGAGTTCAAAGACAGGACAGAGGGATATGTCTGAGATATGGGGTGAATCTGCAGCCCATGGGGATGCACTCTCCAAGCTCCAGTATAGGAATGGGGCCTCTAGGGTCCCAGGCCACCCACCATGCCCTCTGGAGCAGGATCTGGGCAACATTCCCTGTCAGTGATGAGGCAGCCCTAGCACCTGTCACGGCCCGATGTCGTGTCCTATGTGGGCCCCATGCTCTTGGGACCACACCCCACACTCTGCAGGTCCATGCTACAGGGTCCTTCATGCCTCAGGAGTAGAGACCACACAGCAAGCAGTTCCCTCCCCAACCAGCAGGAGGAGGGGAGGAGAGCAGGGGCACCAGGGGACTCTCACTCAGACAACAACACCCCAGCGGTGCCAGCGGGGACAGTGATGATGCAGATGAGGCACAGACCAAGAGATGGGACCAGAGGACCCAAAAGGCAGCTGGTCAGGTCCTGGCTCACCTGCACCCCGGACACCTTTGTCCCGCATACACCCCCTTCCTCATACACCCTCTCCTTAAATGCAGATTCTTCAGATGCGAACAGGCAGAGCTTCAGACTGAAAGTCAGCTCTTCCAAAATGACCCGTCAGCAAACACTGCAGGATTCCACTCCAGTGGGTGCCCTGCAGTCGACAACTCAGGGACTGAAGTGGATATCGGTGCCAGGGGCAGTGGGAGGGAATGGGGAATGAGACTTTCATGGTTGTGGAATTTTGGTTTTGCAGGACGAAAAGTTCTACTGATGGTGGTGATGGCTCCACGAGAAAGTGAATCTATCTGATGCCTCAGAAACGTGCACTTAAAATGGTGATGATGGTAAAGGGTATGTGACGTGTGTTTTATTTCACTTAAAATAAATTCTTAAAATAATGTCTTGTTAATTGAGATTCCATTTCGACTCCCCTTCATCACAAATGTCGGAGGCCCAGACACAGTCCCCTACCTTAGGGGCCATCACGGTACCCTCACAGAGCACGTGGGAGACCATTCATAGGGGGGGCTAGTCTGTGCTCACCTGACCTCTGTCCAGGGGGACCCAGGCAGTGGTGACCCCCATAGATTAGACATATGATATGCTATAGTATTAATACGATACCACCAAGTGTTGTCACTCACCGGAACACAGAGCAGCAACCCACTCAAACATGCCTGACCTCATATGATTGTGACAAGATGAAGAGAAGAAAAGGAACCACAGGTTAATCAGGACAACACCCTTAATGCAGAGGTTGGAAATCTCAAAGGGGACAGGACACACTGCAGGCAAAGAGCGCATATGCGGTCTCCCCATCCATGTGATCCTGACCCATGCAGGTATGGTGAGACCCACACAGTCCCTGCACCCTATACCTGGGGCCACACATCCACACTCACCAGGGTGACCCACCTCCCCAGACCCCTCCACCTGGGTCACATGTCCACAGTCCCAGGGTGACCTCACCTCCCCAGACCCTGCACCTGGGGTCACACGTCCCCTTGGTCAGGACACCATGGCTCTGCAGGGGGCTCCCCCAATGTGGAAACAAGCTGGGTCCCTGGGACCTCCTGGGATGGGAAAAAGTTTCAGGTGGGTCTCCTTTCCCCACACTTGTCCCAGAGGAGTCCTCCTCTCCTCACTTTGGTTCTGTGTGATTTTAACTGTTTGTACAGCTTTCATACTAAAGTTGAACACACGACCCTGGTGCTGGCATGCTCAGTCCTTTCTCGTCTCACTTACATGTTGAGAAAACTCACAGGACAGCAGGGCTGAAAGCCGAGGGGCAGCTCTGGACTCTGCTGAGTAGGGACGGTAGACTGGAGGGAGAGCTCAGCAGCAGCCTCAGCTGTCACCCATCGGCCTTTTGCCCGATCTGCGTGCCCTGCAATCAATTCAGAAGCTAAACCTGCTTCCCTATGCACCATGCACGTGCTGGTAAATTGGAATTATTGCCAGGTAGTCCTCCTGAGGATTCTCCATGAACCCCAGGGAAGGTGAACCTTGCAGGGATTAAGACTAAGGCCCCGACCATAGCACTGACCCTTGGGAGGACCAGGTCACCACACTCAGAAGAGAGGCTGTTACGTAGACAAGCCCACCTCAGCTCCAGACCCCAGACATCTAAGCACTGACATTCAGATGCAGGCACGGAACTTCCCAGTACTGAGGCCAGGCCGGGTCTCTACCCAGGTCCCCATAGTCCTAGCGTACACAGAACTTGGTCAGGTCTAAATCTTCTTATTATAGACAACACATGGTCAGCTCTAAACATAATCAGTAGACAGGACATGCAGAGGTCTAAATCTACCATGTAGACACAACTTGATCATGTTTAAAGTAGCTTAGGGCTGATCTCATAGGGGGTACAGATCACACACATGGGTCTCTCATCTTTGGACACCCACGTCAGGAAACTGAACAAAATCTTTGTCATTAAACATTTCAACAGGTAAAACAGAAATGTTCCCAATTTCTCTGACCACCTGATGGTCAGGATCCACGGGCGAGCCACGAACTTCTTAGAGTGCAGCCCAGTCTGCTGCCAGGACAGACAAGAAGTGGCCTGATTCCAGCCTCCCAGGCTTCCAGAAGGAGGCGGCCACACTGCAAGCCAGGTCAGGAGAGTCCTGCATGGTCCGGGCCGGGAGATCCGGTCTGTCCATTCGGCTGGCCGATTCCGGGCGGGGCGCTCAGGGCCGCTGAGAGCCCTGCACTCAGGTCCTGCTTCCCTGCAGCGTGTGCGTGTGCGTGTGCGTGTGCGTGTGTGTGTGTGTGTAGAGGGGGCGGTGGCTGACGGCTCCCATGGTTCCCAACCCGGGCACCGCGCTGTCTTCGAGGGGAGGCACGGGGAGAGTTAGGGGCACAGAAGCCGTTGGAGAGGAGAACCCACCGCGGAACTCCTTGCACACTGGCTCGCCCCACCCGGAGACCCGCCTGCCCATCGTGGGCCGCATGTCGCCCCCCAGTCCCCCACCCCCGAGGGCAGGGTGCCTGCTCTTTCAACAGCACAGGGTCTCACATGAAGGAGACCCAATGTGGACTGTCAGCCCCCAACTCCTGATGCTGTGTTTAGGGGGAGAATGAACCCCCTTGACTGGGCGATGGGACCCTGTGAGGAAAGAGGTGGCGGCCCGATCCAAGTCGGGGCCTGGCTGAGATATGAGGAAACAGGAGCCAAGGGCAGGGCCTGGAGGCCAGGCCAACAGGAGGGGCACCCCCAGCCTTGGCCGGGCTCTCCAACGGTGACATTGTTGCTTTAGGGGACCTGGGACAGGTGACTGAATGTAATGGGAGTCTAAACTGGACCCTGAATGCAGCTTAAAGAAGGTGTGAAGGATGTTACTGAGACAGTGACAGTCATTGGAAGACAAACTCTGTGTCAGGATATCCTGCTCCATCCATTTAAATCCCTGAGATCTGTGACCTTTACGTGGCTACTCAGGATTGTTAGAGCAGCTGCGTGCGGATATATCTGGGGCACAATTCAGTCTGCAGCCAACTTGCAAGTGGTTCCAGCAAACACACAGGTGTGCGCACAGGCAGGCACAGCACACACACAAACATATGCACGTGCACAGCACAAATATATTCACTCACTAGCATGTGAACACACATGCACCCATATGCCCATGCACACACTAATGTGTGCAAGTTCACATACCTATCCACATGCACAGCATATTTATGCAAACAGGCACATGCACACGCATAGCACACACACAGGGAATAAAGTGAATCCGTAAAGCATTAATTCCTGAACACAAGTGAAGCTGACATGTATTTTTCCCTTTTCTTAGCCTTGATGTTTTCCACAACAAAAAGTTTAAGAAAAAAGTTAATGGCAAATGACTTTTGATTCATAGGACTTTCTGATTTTATTCCACAAATATTATGACAGCAGAAATGAATGTAGATATTACATGTGTCCACTAATGGAAGAATGGAGAAGAAAAACACGGTCCATCAATAGAAGGGAATGCTATTCAGCCTAAAAAGGAAGTCAATTCTGACACAGGATGCAGCAGGGATGAACCTTGAGGGCATTATGCTCAGTGATGTAAGCTAGACACAAAAAAACAAACAGTGCTTGATCCACTCATACAAGGCCCCTAGAGCAGTCGGAAATATAGAGACATAAAGTAGGATGTGGAGGGCCAGAGGCTGAGGGAGGGACAATGGGGAGTGAGTGTTTAATGGGGACTGTTTCAATTTTGCAAGATGAAAAAGTTCTGGAGGATGATGGTGGTCAGGTTTGCACAACAGTGTGAATTACTTCCCGACCCTGAAATGTGCACTTAAAAATGGTTAAGATAGTACATTTTATGTTATGTGTACCAGACCACAATTTTTAAAACTTTTCCGAAAACAACAGGAAATAGTCCATGAATACCACAAGATGCACAACTTCACTAACAACAGAGGGATTAAAGCCATAAGAAAAATACTGTGCATACACCTACCAGAATGGCAGACATGAAAGACATAGTATCAAATATCAGCAGGATGTGGAGCAATGGAAAGCCTGGTACGCAACGGGGGGATGCAACCACTTCTGAAGCAATCGGGCCTCAGATAGCGAAGTCCGTGCACAGAGACCCACAGTGCTCCTCCCAGTTGAACACAAACCCACCAGCCCTGCACCAGGACACACGGACATGGACTGGCAGCCACAGGAGCCAAACCTGAAGGAACCTGAAGGCCATCACAGACGGATGCAGAAATGAACCATGCACGCTCCTATGAAGGAATATTCCACAGCAATGGAGTACATTTTGTTTAAAGGTAGTAAAACTATAAAAATTATTTTTTAAAGAAAACTATATTTACAAGATGAAAGAATCTATAATTCTGGCACCTAGGGATTGTCGAATGCTCCTAAAAACAGATTGCTGTGGAAACGTTTATTATAGGGAAATTGACATATTCTCTAGGAAGGACGCGGTGAATGGGCCTGCTACATTTTCTACATTGAAGACATGTACAGGTTTTGATTCTACTTCTGTTAAATCAAGTGGGGCTTCACTGGATTTCTGCTACTGCGGAGATAATCAAATTCTGGGTAGGGGTCAGGAGAAAATTAGTCATAGGTGTTCTTGTGTAGTAATTACTGTTGAAAGTGTAAATGATCCATTTACCAGTAAGACTGAGAATAGAATAACTGCTACATTACTTCATATGAGATGATCCTCTGTGCTATTGTTCCTGGAGCTCCAGTGAGTGAGTATTTTGAATGTGAAGTTCATCCAGATCTGAGGATGGAATAAATGGCTAGGTGTGATATGGCTAATAGAAATAATATGCCTACATTTATACTAATTAGTGGATAAGATATGGGAAGAGGAATTCATGTTGTGAGAGGCAGGGTTATGGCTAGCATTGGGGCAATAATATATAAATTGATGATGTTGATGGACATAGTGGTTCTTTAATAAGTAATTTGAATGCCTCAGCAATGGGTTGTAATCATCCATGGGGGCTGATGATTTTTGGCCCTTTCTGGATTTGTATATAGCCTAGGATTTTCCATTTGGTTAATTTGAGGAATGCTATGGTGAATTAAATTGGGTAATTTGTGAAAGAATGTTGATTATAAACATATTCTTAGGAAGAGGACTTGAACCAGTGCAGAAAAAGTTTCAGTTTTACATAATTACCGGGCTCTGCCAGCGTAACGAACCCTGTTCTACAGTAGGGTATGTATAAATTAATTGAATGTAGATTATATCATCATGTAGTTTGAAGACATTTTGTAAAGGAAGCCGTATTGCTCTTGTCCTTTCATACTGGAAGAAATCTGCAATAGACAGAAACCAACCAGGATGACTCCAGTCTGAACTCAGATCACGTGAGACTTTAATCGTTGAACAAACAGACAATTAATAGCAGTTATACCGTTGAAATGTCGTGATCCAGCATCAAGGTCATAAACCATATTGCCCATATGAACTCCAGAATACAATTACACTGTTATCCCTAGGAAAACTTGTTCCATTGACCAGTGTTTTAGAAGAACAGGTGATAAAGCATTTTGACTAGCTGGCCTAAATTTTAATCACTCAGAAGCGGTTTTATTCTCCCAAAAATAAATGGCGCATGGGCTCAAGACACACCTGCTTCAGTAGTTGTGGCGTGCAGACTCAGTAGTTGTGGCCCAATGGCTTAGTTGTTCCGTGGCACGTGAGATCTTCCCGGACCGGGGATCGAACCGGGTCCCCTGCATTGGCAGGCGAATTCTTAATCACTGCATCACCAGGGAAGTCCCAGATTCGCAGTCTCCCTTTTAATATACCTTAAGCCCAAAGAATCCATGGAAAATTGTTAGAGAAAATAAGGCAATAAAATATTGTAAGGACTATAACAGAAGCATATAGTACACAGTTCATATAGACACATCCCAAGCAGTTACAAAGTATATTAAAAGGGAGGCTGCAATTTTAAAAGAATAAGAAAAATTATACCCACAAACTCCCAATCTTTCCTGAAACCTTGCAATCTGAAACCCTATTGTAGGAAGCAGAAGATTCCAGGAGATAGTCTACAAATGAAGGACTCCAAACCCTGTGGTTGGATAAGGAATTCTGGAAGGAAGGTATCCTCACCCAAGGAGAGCAGGTTCCTATACTTCTCTAACATCACATCCCTGTACAATTCCCATTGATCTTGGTCCAGGCATTCTCACTCCTCTTGACAGAAATCTATGGCCACATCCTGGAATGTCAGCAGTCCCTGAAATTAAACGTACACATGCCATGTGGCCACGGGAAGAGTTCATAATATGACCCAAGAAGAAAACAGCAAGTTAAGAGAAGGTTTTAATTTAGAAGAGTCTCTTCAATTATCCACTAATACATATATATATATATATATATATATATATATATATATATATATATATAATTTTTTTTTTACAAAGTAACTTTCTCTACCTTATTTCTAACTACAAGAAAAGAGTATGGCATGTGATCCACAAAACCAGTATAGAGACTATACTTGTCTGGAAAAGAAATGATAAAATGATCGTTTCAACACAGGCATATGCATTTTTGAGTGTTTTATTTATATCAAACTGGATAAAATGTGTGTATTTCTCATAGAGAAAAGACCTGTCGAGGTAGAAATGTACCTTTCAACTATTCATGGGTACACGAGTACACTGGGGAGATTGTAAAAGTGCAGCTTGTGATTCAGTAGGTCCGGTGGGCCTGAGTTCTATTTTTTTAACAAGCTGATTTTTAACTAGTGATGCCACAGTCTCTGATTCATTAACCACAACTGTGAATATCAGAGACATAATTAGAAAGGTAAAAATTCACATTTAATTTTGAACTTAAAGTGTTTTATCGATTTACACCTTTAATAGAATAGTGAGCACAGCAGCAACAATCATTTGTGAGTATTTACTATAGACTGTGTATCTTTCTAATTTTTTTGTGTAGGATTCCAGGAAAAAGGCCTGGGCTGCGGCCACAATGGGCGTGGCCCCCGGGCCGGGCCGCCCCTCCAGGACCCCAGACGGGGCCCTGCGCTCCTGGCGGCTCCCTCCCCCGCCGCCCCGCTCCCTCCCGGAAGGCCTCGGGGCAGAGCGGTCCCACCCACTGCGCGCTGAACAGAGCCCGCGTTTCCTCAGAGCTGGAACTCCCGGCTCAGGCGGGGTCTCTTCCCTCCGCCTTCACGGAACTGCCCCGGAGCCCGAGGGGAGGGCGACCTCACTGAGGCTGCGGGCTCTGGAGGTGCCCCGGCGGCCGAAGCCATGACAGTCGCGGGGACGGCGGGTCGGGTAAGTGGGCGCCGACCCTCCGCCTGGTCCGGTGCCCGGGCGGCAGCACAAGACCAGCTTCTGAGGGGCAGGGGTTCGCTGCCACCCGCCGCTGCTGTGCAGAAAGAGCGGCCTCCAGCGTCTGGTCCCCGGGAAATTCGGTCCGTCCTCTCGCCCCTGCCCTCGTCCTGGCTCGCGAGGCCTGGTGGGCGTGAGGAGGGGGTCGGCCTGAGCGTCCTGAGGGGAAACGGGGCAAGGGAGGCGCAGGGTCCGGCTGCAGCGTCAGCGCCCCTCTTCCCGACTGCGGGGAAAGCGGCTGAAAACTCCTCCCGAGGCGCACAGGCCCCTTATTCAGCCGAGTCCCTCTGCGCTCCTTCCTCCCTGAGCTAAAGTACCGGGGGGAGGGGACAGGGCAGGGAACTGGCGCAGGTAACGGGGAACATCCAAAGGTGATTGTTAACTAAGGAAAACCAGCTCTCCCAAGGTGAGGAATGCGGCGCTTTTCTTTGCCTGGGCTCACTGAATTCCTTCCTTTGATATGCACCTCAGCTCTCTGGCGCCTGCATTCTGTATTTGCATATCCTGAGTGCCTCAGGGCCCGCCGGCTCACATTAGAGGGCTGCAAGTGCTGAAGACTGTGACATCCTTTGTTTACTGATAGGGCAATAAATAGTCCGTTTCTCACAGGCTTGAGGGGCAGACAGTGCAAAAAAGTCAGAGAATCTCACTCGGCCTGTACTTTGGTTTACATATAGATAATATTTATACTTAACTGTGCTAATAGAGGTTCTCAAGTCCAATCAACTTGTACTACTGCCCTCTATGTATCAATTTCATCAATATCATAAGATAAATGCCTATAGAATTGACTTAATCCATTTAAATAGGATAATGATTTTGAAAGGAAACATAATAGAAATATAACAACGAAACCTTTACCACTAAAGGCTGGGTCTGGAACACCCTAAATAAATGTTCCATTGTTAAAATATTGAAAGATGTAGTCAATAGAAATATCAACAAAAATGACAAATAATAAGGGTAGCAGAATGTTGAAATGTTCTATCTTTATCATTAAAGTGGCAGAAAATCATTTATTAGTAGGCACTGGGGGCAGAAGATGCCTGATTTTATATCTGTGTCATATTTGTGCAGTTGTTTCAACAAGTAACTTAAAGACAAAATGGAAAGACAAGGAGGTTTGTGCCTGAGATCATGTTGATGTGAAACCAGGGATGGCCACCTTGTGCCAGGTGAGTTAAGTTTACCTGGCAGGTAGACCGCAGAGCTCCTGGGAAGCAAGGGTTGGAATTTTTCTGCTGGGTGCCCCTTAGGTTCTGTGACTTGACTGACTGTGAGTCATGTTTCGGGAAAGACCTGATCACAGGAAAAGGCTGGGAATAGAGTGATTTGGGGAGCAGCTAACAACATTCATCACAGCTCACGGCCTGAATGAATTTTAAAGAAACAGGAAAACAAATGCTTCTTATGGAATCAGAGAATGTGAGGGCTGGACAATCCCAGAAAATGAGGAACACCCATCCCATTTTCCAGATGACAAAACAGAGGTCCAGCAAGGTGAAATCCCTCACCCAAGTTGCACCCGTCTCTCCTCCCCACTACGTGGTTCATGAAAGCAGGACTCTTCCTGTCTTGACCACTGCTGAACCCCAAAAAGGGCCAGGCATCTAGCAGCTGCTCCAAAAATTTGGGTTGACTGTAGGAACAATGCTATTTCTTTCTTTCTCACTCTTATTCAGGATTGTGCCAAGAACTCCCCAGGTTGCAATGTAATTCGATAAATGTAAATATTAATTGAGTTTTGTTGTGATGAGGACTTAGGCTTTGAAGGTAACAGACTTGGTTCAGATCCTGGTTCTGCCACTCCATAGCTGTTTGGCTTTGGGAAAATTACTAAACCTCTCTGAGATTATTTCCTCCTTTGTAAAGTGGGGATAAATCTCTCTGAGCCAGCAGAGCAGCTGCATGAGAGATGTGCACTAAATATTGGTCTTTCTCACTCTCCTACGCCATCTCTCTGTTCTTCCCAGAGAAGCTGTACAGAAGGATATAGTACTTTTGTTTAAAATAGTTAACTAATTAATTAATTAATTTGTTTTTGGCTGCGTTGGGTCTTCGTTGCTATGCGCAGGCTTTGCCTAGTTGCGGCAAGCGGGGGCTACTCTTTGTTGCGGTGCGTGGGCTTCTCATTGCGGTGGCTTCTCTTGCTAGCCTTAACCCCAATGCTAGCCTTAACCCTGGCTCTCACAACATGAATTCCTCTTCCCATATCTTATCCACTAATTAATATAAATGTAGGCATGTTATTTCTATTAGCCATATCACACCTAGCCATTTACTCCATCCTCAGATCTGGATGAACTTCACATTCAAAATACTCACTCACTGGAGCTCTAGGAGCAATAGCACAGACAATCATCTCATATGAAGTAATGTAGCAGTTATTCTATTCTCAGTCTTACTGATAAATGGATCATTTACACTTTCAACAGTAATTATTACACAAGAACACCTATGACTAATTTTCTCCTGACCCCTACCCAGAATTTGATTATCTCCGCAGTAGCCGAAATCCAACGAAGCCCCACTTGATTAAACGGAAGTAGCATCAAAACCTGTATATGTCTTCAATGTAGAAAATGTAGCAGGCCCATTCACCCCGTCCCTCCTAGAGAATATGTCAATTTCCCTTTAATAAACATTTCCACAGCAATCTATTTTTAGGAGCATTCGACAATCCCTAGGTGCCAGAATTATATACAGCCCAAGTCATCATTAAACACATCTAACAATCTCCTTTCTATGAATTTGAGCCTCCTACCTACAATTTTGATATGATCAACGCATACATCTCTTATAAAAAGTATTTTACGACTAACATTAACCCTATGTATATGAGAGTTTTCACTAATTGTCATCATACCAGGCAACCCACCACAAATTTAAGAAATATGTCTGACAAAAGAGTTACTTTGATAGAGTAAATCACAGAGGTTTCAATGCTCTTATTCCTGGAATTGAATTCTTCCTAATAATTTTACATTCTCCATGCTACCTACCACATTACACCACATGCTATATAGTAAAGTTCTCTAAGTAAGCTTCAGGCCCATACCCCCAAAATATTTTTGTATATCCTTCCTGTGCTAATAAACTCTCATTGTTTTTACCATCATTCTACTGACCATTTTCTCAGGAAATATAATTGTATAACAAGCTCACACTGGTTAATGGTATCCCCATTCTAATAAAAAACATGAACCCATAAGCTACAGAAGCATCCAACAAATATTTCCTAAAACAGTCCACCACATCAATACTACTTATAATGGCTATTATCATTAATCTAATATACTCTGGTCAAAGAGCACAATGAATAACAAGAATCTTTAATCCAGCAGCATCCACCCTCATGACAATCGCCCTTGTCACAAAAGTAGGACTTTCCCCATTTCACTTCTGAGTGCCTGAAGTCACACGAGGCATCCCATGAACAGCAGACCTGATGCTATCAACATGACAAAATTGCACCCCTATCAGTTTTATACCACAGGTCACCTTCCATCAACCTAAATATACTATTAATCATAGTGATATTATAAATCATAGCTGGAGGCTGAGGCAGACTTCGCCATACTCACCTGGAAAATATTACACCCTCCTCATCAATTGCCCATATAGGATGAATAACAGCTATTATAATGTATATTCAGATTATAACAATCCTAAACATACTAATTTATATCATAACAACACTATCTTCTTCTTATTTATGCCCAGATCATGTACTACAAGAGTATCATTATCACACACATGAGATAAAACACCTCCCATCACAATCATTTTCCTCACCATTATAGTATCATTAGGACATCGCCCATCACTATCAGGCTTTCTACCCAAATGAATAATTATCCAAGAGATAACAAAAACGACAACATCATTCTACCAACACTAATAACCATCATAGCAGTCCTCAGCATATATTTCTACTTGCAGCTAACATACTCCACATCACTAACTATATTCCCTTCATTAAACAACACAAACACAAAACAATTTGAACATACAAAGAAATAACCTTCCTATCATTACCAATCATAATACCCACACGGTTACTACACACAACACCCATTCTATCGGTGCTGGACTACGAATTTAGGTTAGTTCAGACAAAGAGCTTTCAAAACCCTAAACAAGTGAAATTTACTTAATTCCTAAAAATAAGGATTGCAAGACTTTATTCTACATCAATTGAATGTAAAGCAAACACTGTATTGAAGCCAAATCTTTACGAGATGGATGAGTTTTAACCCCAGGAAACTTTAGTTAACAGGCAAATCCTCTAGTCAACTGACTTCAGTCTACTTCTCCTTCATTTGAGAAAGAAAAAAAGAAAAAAAAAAAAAAGGCAGGATAATCACTGGCAGAATTGAAGCTGCTTCTCTGAAGTTACAATTCAATTTGTTGATTCACCACAGGGTTTGCCAGAAAGAGGGCTCAATCTCTGTCTTTAGATTTACAGTCTAATGCTAACTCAGTCATTTTACCTCTGTTCATACACTGCTGATTATTTTCAACAAATCACAAAGATATCGGCATTTTATATTTACTATTTGGTGCTTGAGCTGGAGTAGCAGGCAGCACCTTAATTATATTAATCCAGGCTGAGCTATGCTGACCTGGACCGCTACTTGGAGATGCCCAAATCTGTAAGGTTGTCATAACAGTCCCTGCACTTGTAATAATTTTCTTTATAGCTGTACCCATTATGATTGCAGGCTTTGAAAACTGACTTGGGCCACTAAGAACTCGGACACCTGAAGTAGCATTTCCCCCAATAAATCATATAAACTTTTGACTACTTCCCCCATCATTCTTACTCCTACTCATATCACCAATAGTAGAAGCTGGTTCTGGTACCAGTGGGACGGTGTATTCAGCTCTAGCCTGCAATCTGGCCCATGCAGGAGCCTCTGTCGACCTAACTGTTTTCTCCTTACATTTAGCAGGTGTCTCCTCAATTCTTGGTATTATTACTTTTATTACTATAGTCTTTAATACAAAACCAGCAGTCATATCCCAATACCAAACACCATTATTTGTTTAATCTTCCCCAACTATAGCCATATTACTATAATTACCAATCTCAGTCCAAGCAGCCAGAATTGCCATGCTGTTAAGAGATAGAAATCTAAACACTACTTTCTTTGACCCTGCAGGAGGAGACCGAATCCTATACCAACACCTCTTTTGATACTTTGCTCACCCTGAAGTCTGTATTCATGGCCTTACAGGGTTTGTTATAAACTCACATAGCATTACATACTATTTAGGACAAAAATTGCCTTTCAGCTATCTGGGAATAGTATGAGTCATGTCCACTGGTTTTTTAGGAGTTCTCTTGTGGGCCCATCATATGTTTACCATAGGGATAGCTGTGGACTCAGGAGCATACTTTGCATCAGCTACCGTAATTACTTCTATCCCTACAGGAGTAAAAGTATCTAGCTGATTAGCAACTCTTTATTTAATTTTTCTTTTCCTTTTTTTTTTTTTTTTTTTTTTGGCTGAGTTGGGTCTTGGTTGCTGCGCATGGGCTTTCTCTGGTTGCGGTGAGCGGCAGGTACTCTTCGTTGCGGTGTGCGGCCCTTTCATTGCAGTGGCTTCTCTTGTTGCAGAGCACGGCCTCTAGGCGCGTGGGCTTCAGTAGTTGTGGCTTGCGGGCTCTAGAGGGCAGGCTCAGTAGTTGTGGCACACGGGCTTTTTGCTCCGCGGCATGTGGGATCTTCCCAGACAAGGGCTCGAACCCGTGTTCCCTGCATTGGCAGACGAATTCTTAACCACTGCGTCACCAGGGAAGTCCCTGGTTAGCAACTGTTCACGGAGGTAATACTATATGACCTCCCACTATATTATGAGTTTTAGGCTTTAGTTTTTCTTTTTACAGTAGGTGGTTTGACAGGAATCATCTTAGTCAACTCATCCCCAGACATTGTCCTTCAGGATACATACTATGTAGTAGCACACTTCCATGACCTAATGTCCATGGGAGCAGTCTTCACTATTATAGGAGGCTTTCTACACTGATTCCCACTATTCTCAGGTTATACAGTTAACTCAGCATGAGCAAAAATTCACTTCACAAGTATATTTGTAGTCGTAAATATGACTTCCTGCAGCACTTTCGTGGCCTCTCAGGGATGTCACTACGTTAGTCTGAGTACCCTGAGGCACACACAACATGAAATATTTTGTCTTTAGGCTCATTCATCTCAGTAGCAGCAGTAATGCTAATAATCTTCATACTTTGAAAAGCATTTGTGTCTAAACAAGAAGTCTTAGCAGTGGAAATTGCTACTCCTAACCTAGAATGGTTACACGGATGTCCTCCACCATATCCTACGTTTCAAGATCCTACCTATGTAAATGTAAAATAAGGAAGGACTCAAGTCCTTTTCAACCAGTTTCAAGCCAACACCATAACAATTATGTCTTCCTCAATAAATGAGATAAAAGTAAAAAGTGATGTAGCTTTGTCAAAGTTAAATGATAGGCTAAAATCCTGTATATGACTAAGGCATATCAATTTCATCTAGGCTCTCAAGACACAACATCACCGATTATGGAAGAACTTTTACATTTTCTTCATCACACATTAATAGTGATTTTTAAAATAAGTTCTCTAGTCCTCTATATCATTTCACTAATATTGACATCTAAACTCATATGCATACAATAGATGCACAGGTAGAGAAAATGTGAACAATTTACTAGCTATTATTGTAATCTTAATTGCCCTATCATCATTGTGAATCCTTTACGTGATACATGAAATCAATAACTCTTCCCAAACCATAAAAAACTATGGGTCCGTAACGATACTGAAGCTACAAATACACAGATTACGAAGATTTAAATGTTGACTCCTCTGTAATCCCCACATCAGAGCTAAAACCAGGAGAATAATGACTAATAGAAGTCAACAACCGAGTAGTTAGGGATAGTCATTGAATATTAGTTTCATCTGAAATTGTTGTACACTCCGGAGTTGTTCCTTCTCAGGCCTAAAAGGAGCTGCTATCCCAGGACGCCTAACTTAAAGAATCCTAATATCAACAGGACCAGGCCTATGTTGTGGACAAGAGAGCACGTTTTCCTGAGTTCAAAGACAGGACAGAGGGATATGTCTGAGATATGGGGTGAATCTGCAGCCCATGGGGATGCACTCTCCAAGCTCCAGTATAGGAATGGGGCCTCTAGGGTCCCAGGCCACCCACCATGCCCTCTGGAGCAGGATCTGGGCAACATTCCCTGTCAGTGATGAGGCAGCCCTAGCACCTGTCACGGCCCGATGTCGTGTCCTATGTGGGCCCCATGCTCTTGGGACCACACCCCACACTCTGCAGGTCCATGCTACAGGGTCCTTCATGCCTCAGGAGTAGAGACCACACAGCAAGCAGTTCCCTCCCCAACCAGCAGGAGGAGGGGAGGAGAGCAGGGACACCAGGGGACTCTCACTCAGACAACAACACCCCAGCGGTGCCAGCGGGGACAGTGATGATGCAGATGAGGCACAGACCAAGAGATGGGACCAGAGGACCCAAAAGGCAGCTGGTCAGGTCCTGGCTCACCTGCACCCCGGACACCTTTGTCCCGCATACACCCCCTTCCTCATACACCCTCTCCTTAAATGCAGATTCTTCAGATGCGAACAGGCAGAGCTTCAGACTGAAAGTCAGCTCTTCCAAAATGACCCGTCAGCAAACACTGCAGGATTCCACTCCAGTGGGTGCCCTGCAGTCGACAACTCAGGGACTGAAGTGGATATCGGTGCCAGGGGCAGTGGGAGGGAATGGGGAATGAGACTTTCATGGTTGTGGAATTTTGGTTTTGCAGGACGAAAAGTTCTACTGATGGTGGTGATGGCTCCACGAGAAAGTGAATCTATCTGATGCCTCAGAAACGTGCACTTAAAATGGTGATGATGGTAAAGGGTATGTGACGTGTGTTTTATTTCACTTAAAATAAATTCTTAAAATAATGTCTTGTTAATTGAGATTCCATTTCGACTCCCCTTCATCACAAATGTCGGAGGCCCAGACACAGTCCCCTACCTTAGGGGCCATCACGGTACCCTCACAGAGAACGTGGGAGACCATTCATAGGGGGGGCTAGTCTGTGCTCACCTGACTTCTGTCCAGGGGGACCCAGGCAGTGGTGACCCCCATAGATTAGACATATGATATGCTATAGTATTAATACGATACCACCAAGTGTTGTCACTCACCGGAACACAGAGCAGCAACCCACTCAAACATGCCTGACCTCATATGATTGTGACAAGATGAAGAGAAGAAAAGGAACCACAGGTTAATCAGGACAACACCCTTAATGCAGAGGTTGGAAATCTCAAAGGGGACAGGACACACTGCAGGCAAAGAGCGCATATGCGGTCTCCCCATCCATGTGATCCTGACCCATGCAGGTATGGTGAGACCCACACAGTCCCTGCACCCTATACCTGGGGCCACACATCCACACTCACCAGGGTGACCCACCTCCCCAGACCCCTCCACCTGGGTCACATGTCCACAGTCCCAGGGTGACCTCACCTCCCCAGACCCTGCACCTGGGGTCACACGTCCCCTTGGTCAGGACACCATGGCTCTGCAGGGGGCTCCCCCAATGTGGAAACAAGCTGGGTCCCTGGGACCTCCTGGGATGGGAAAATGTGTCAGGTGGGTCTCCTTTCCCCACACTTGTCCCAGAGGAGTCCTCCTCTCCTCACTTTGGTTCTGTGTGATTTTAACTGTTTGTACAGCTTTCATACTAAAGTTGAACACACGACCCTGGTGCTGGCATGCTCAGTCCTTTCTCGTCTCACTTACATGTTGAGAAAACTCACAGGACAGCAGGGCTGAAAGCCGAGGGGCAGCTCTGGACTCTGCTGAGTAGGGACGGTAGACTGGAGGGAGAGCTCAGCAGCAGCCTCAGCTGTCACCCATCGGCCTTTTGCCCGATCTGCGTGCCCTGCAATCAATTCAGAAGCTAAACCTGCTTCCCTATGCACCATGCACGTGCTGGTAAATTGGAATTATTGCCAGGTAGTCCTCCTGAGGATTCTCCATGAACCCCAGGGAAGGTGAACCTTGCAGGGATTAAGACTAAGGCCCCGACCATAGCACTGACCCTTGGGAGGACCAGGTCACCACACTCAGAAGAGAGGCTGTTACGTAGACAAGCCCACCTCAGCTCCAGACCCCAGACATCTAAGCACTGACATTCAGATGCAGGCACGGAACTTCCCAGTACTGAGGCCAGGCCGGGTCTCTACCCAGGTCCCCATAGTCCTAGCGTACACAGAACTTGGTCAGGTCTAAATCTTCTTATTATAGACAACACATGGTCAGCTCTAAACATAATCAGTAGACAGGACATGCAGAGGTCTAAATCTACCATGTAGACACAACTTGATCATGTTTAAACTAGCTTAGGGCTGATCTCATAGGGGGTACAGATCACACACATGGGTCTCTCATCTTTGGACACCCACGTCAGGAAACTGAACAAAATCTTTGTCATTAAACATTTCAACAGGTAAAACAGAAATGTTCCCAATTTCTCTGACCACCTGATGGTCAGGATCCACGGGCGAGCCACGAACTTCTTAGAGTGCAGCCCAGTCTGCTGCCAGGACAGACAAGAAGTGGCCTGATTCCAGCCTCCCAGGCTTCCAGAAGGAGGCGGCCACACTGCAAGCCAGGTCAGGAGAGTCCTGCATGGTCCGGGCCGGGAGATCCGGTCTGTCCATTCGGCTGGCCGATTCCGGGCGGGGCGCTCAGGGCCGCTGAGAGCCCTGCACTCAGGTCCTGCTTCCCTGCAGCGTGTGCGTGTGCGTGTGCGTGTGCGTGTGTGTGTGTGTGTAGAGGGGGCGGTGGCTGACGGCTCCCATGGTTCCCAACCCGGGCACCGCGCTGTCTTCGAGGGGAGGCACGGGGAGAGTTAGGGGCACAGAAGCCGTTGGAGAGGAGAACCCACCGCGGAACTCCTTGCACACTGGCTCGCCCCACCCGGAGACCCGCCTGCCCATCGTGGGCCGCATGTCGCCCCCCAGTCCCCCACCCCCGAGGGCAGGGTGCCTGCTCTTTCAACAGCACAGGGTCTCACATGAAGGAGACCCAATGTGGACTGTCAGCCCCCAACTCCTGATGCTGTGTTTAGGGGGAGAATGAACCCCCTTGACTGGGCGATGGGACCCTGTGAGGAAAGAGGTGGCGGCCCGATCCAAGTCGGGGCCTGGCTGAGATATGAGGAAACAGGAGCCAAGGGCAGGGCCTGGAGGCCAGGCCAACAGGAGGGGCACCCCCAGCCTTGGCCGGGCTCTCCAACGGTGACATTGTTGCTTTAGGGGACCTGGGACAGGTGACTGAATGTAATGGGAGTCTAAACTGGACCCTGAATGCAGCTTAAAGAAGGTGTGAAGGATGTTACTGAGACAGTGACAGTCATTGGAAGACAAACTCTGTGTCAGGATATCCTGCTCCATCCATTTAAATCCCTGAGATCTGTGACCTTTACGTGGCTACTCAGGATTGTTAGAGCAGCTGCGTGCGAATATATCTGGGGCACAATTCAGTCTGCAGCCAACTTGCAAGTGGTTCCAGCAAACACACAGGTGTGCGCACAGGCAGGCACAGCACACACACAAACATATGCACGTGCACAGCACAAATATATTCACTCACTAGCATGTGAACACACATGCACCCATATGCCCATGCACACACTAATGTGTGCAAGTTCACATACCTATCCACATGCACAGCATATTTATGCAAACAGGCACATGCACACGCATAGCACACACACAGGGAATAAAGTGAATCCGTAAAGCATTAATTCCTGAACACAAGTGAAGCTGAAATGTATTTTTCCCTTTTCTTAGCCTTGATGTTTTCCACAACAAAAAGTTTAAGAAAAAAGTTAATGGCAAATGACTTTTGATTCATAGGACTTTCTGATTTTATTCCACAAATATTATGACAGCAGAAATGAATGTAGATATTACATGTGTCCACTAATGGAAGAATGGAGAAGAAAAACACGGTCCATCAATAGAAGGGAATGCTATTCAGCCTAAAAAGGAAGTCAATTCTGACACAGGATGCAGCAGGGATGAACCTTGAGGGCATTATGCTCAGTGATGTAAGCTAGACACAAAAAAACAAACAGTGCTTGATCCACTCATACAAGGCCCCTAGAGCAGTCGGAAATATAGAGACATAAAGTAGGATGTGGAGGGCCAGAGGCTGAGGGAGGGACAATGGGGAGTGAGTGTTTAATGGGGACTGTTTCAATTTTGCAAGATGAAAAAGTTCTGGAGGATGATGGTGGTCAGGTTTGCACAACAGTGTGAATTACTTCCCGACCCTGAAATGTGCACTTAAAAATGGTTAAGATAGTACATTTTATGTTATGTGTACCAGACCACAATTTTTAAAACTTTTCCGAAAACAACAGGAAATAGTCCATGAATACCACAAGATGCACAACTTCACTAACAACAGAGGGATTAAAGCCATAAGAAAAATACTGTGCATACACCTACCAGAATGGCAGACATGAAAGACATAGTATCAAATATCAGCAGGATGTGGAGCAATGGAAAGCCTGGTACGCAACGGGGGGATGCAACCACTTCTGAAGCAATCGGGCCTCAGATAGCGAAGTCCGTGCACAGAGACCCACAGTGCTCCTCCCAGTTGAACACAAACCCACCAGCCCTGCACCAGGACACACGGACATGGACTGGCAGCCACAGGAGCCAAACCTGAAGGAACCTGAAGGCCATCACAGACGGATGCAGAAATGAACCATGCACGCTCCTATGAAGGAATATTCCACAGCAATGGAGTACATTTTGTTTAAAGGTAGTAAAACTATAAAAATTATTTTTTAAAGAAAACTATATTTACAAGATGAAAGAATCTATAATTCTGGCACCTAGGGATTGTCGAATGCTCCTAAAAACAGATTGCTGTGGAAACGTTTATTATAGGGAAATTGACATATTCTCTAGGAAGGACGCGGTGAATGGGCCTGCTACATTTTCTACATTGAAGACATGTACAGGTTTTGATTCTACTTCTGTTAAATCAAGTGGGGCTTCACTGGATTTCTGCTACTGCGGAGATAATCAAATTCTGGGTAGGGGTCAGGAGAAAATTAGTCATAGGTGTTCTTGTGTAGTAATTACTGTTGAAAGTGTAAATGATCCATTTACCAGTAAGACTGAGAATAGAATAACTGCTACATTACTTCATATGAGATGATCCTCTGTGCTATTGTTCCTGGAGCTCCAGTGAGTGAGTATTTTGAATGTGAAGTTCATCCAGATCTGAGGATGGAATAAATGGCTAGGTGTGATATGGCTAATAGAAATAATATGCCTACATTTATACTAATTAGTGGATAAGATATGGGAAGAGGAATTCATGTTGTGAGAGGCAGGGTTATGGCTAGCATTGGGGCAATAATATATAAATTGATGATGTTGATGGACATAGTGGTTCTTTAATAAGTAATTTGAATGCCTCAGCAAAGGGTTGTAATCATCCATGGGGGCTGATGATTTTTGGCCCTTTCTGGATTTGTATATAGCCTAGGATTTTCCATTTGGTTAATTTGAGGAATGCTATGGTGAATTAAATTGGGTAATTTGTGAAAGAATGTTGATTATAAACATATTCTTAGGAAGAGGACTTGAACCAGTGCAGAAAAAGTTTCAGTTTTACATAATTACCGGGCTCTGCCAGCGTAACGAACCCTGTTCTACAGTAGGGTATGTATAAATTAATTGAATGTAGATTATATCATCATGTAGTTTGAAGACATTTTGTAAAGGAAGCCGTATTGCTCTTGTCCTTTCATACTGGAAGAAATCTGCAATAGACAGAAACCAACCAGGATGACTCCAGTCTGAACTCAGATCACGTGAGACTTTAATCGTTGAACAAACAGACAATTAATAGCAGTTATACCGTTGAAATGTCGTGATCCAGCATCAAGGTCATAAACCATATTGCCCATATGAACTCCAGAATACAATTACACTGTTATCCCTAGGAAAACTTGTTCCATTGACCAGTGTTTTAGAAGAACAGGTGATAAAGCATTTTGACTAGCTGGCCTAAATTTTAATCACTCAGAAGCGGTTTTATTCTCCCAAAAATAAATGGCGCATGGGCTCAAGACACACCTGCTTCAGTAGTTGTGGCGTGCAGACTCAGTAGTTGTGGCCCAATGGCTTAGTTGTTCCGTGGCACGTGAGATCTTCCCGGACCGGGGATCGAACCGGGTCCCCTGCATTGGCAGGCGAATTCTTAATCACTGCATCACCAGGGAAGTCCCAGATTCGCAGTCTCCCTTTTAATATACCTTAAGCCCAAAGAATCCATGGAAAATTGTTAGAGAAAATAAGGCAATAAAATATTGTAAGGACTATAACAGAAGCATATAGTACACAGTTCATATAGACACATCCCAAGCAGTTACAAAGTATATTAAAAGGGAGGCTGCAATTTTAAAAGAATAAGAAAAATTATACCCACAAACTCCCAATCTTTCCTGAAACCTTGCAATCTGAAACCCTATTGTAGGAAGCAGAAGATTCCAGGAGATAGTCTACAAATGAAGGACTCCAAACCCTGTGGTTGGATAAGGAATTCTGGAAGGAAGGTATCCTCACCCAAGGAGAGCAGGTTCCTATACTTCTCTAACATCACATCCCTGTACAATTCCCATTGATCTTGGTCCAGGCATTCTCACTCCTCTTGACAGAAATCTATGGCCACATCCTGGAATGTCAGCAGTCCCTGAAATTAAACGTACACATGCCATGTGGCCACGGGAAGAGTTCATAATATGACCCAAGAAGAAAACAGCAAGTTAAGAGAAGGTTTTAATTTAGAAGAGTCTCTTCAATTATCCACTAATACATATATATATATATATATATATATATATATATATATATATATATATATATATATATAATTTTTTTTTTACAAAGTAACTTTCTCTACCTTATTTCTAACTACAAGAAAAGAGTATGGCATGTGATCCACAAAACCAGTATAGAGACTATACTTGTCTGGAAAAGAAATGATAAAATGATGGTTTCAACACAGGCATATGCATTTTTGAGTGTTTTATTTATATCAAACTGGATAAAATGTGTGTATTTCTCATAGAGAAAAGACCTGTCGAGGTAGAAATGTACCTTTCAACTATTCATGGGTACACGAGTACACTGGGGAGATTGTGAAAGTGCAGCTTGTGATTCAGTAGGTCCGGTGGGCCTGAGTTCTATTTTTTTAACAAGCTGATTTTTAACTAGTGATGCCACAGTCTCTGATTCATTAACCACAACTGTGAATATCAGAGACATAATTAGAAAGGTAAAAATTCACATTTAATTTTGAACTTAAAGTGTTTTATCGATTTACACCTTTAATAGAATAGTGAGCACAGCAGCAACAATCATTTGTGAGTATTTACTATAGACTGTGTATCTTTCTAATTTTTTTGTGTAGGATTCCAGGAAAAAGGCCTGGGCTGCGGCCACAATGGGCGTGGCCCCCAGGCCGGGCCGCCCCTCCAGGACCCCCGACGGGGCCCTGCGCTCCTGGCGGCTCCCTCCCCCGCCGCCCCGCTCCCTCCCGGAAGGCCTCGGGGCAGAGCGGTCCCACCCACTGCGCGCTGAACAGAGCCCGCGTTTCCTCAGAGCTGGAACTCCCGGCTCAGGCGGGGTCTCTTCCCTCCGCCTTCACGGAACTGCCCCGGAGCCCGAGGGGAGGGCGACCTCACTGAGGCTGCCGGCTCTGGAGGTGCCCCGGCGGCCGAAGCCATGACAGTCGCGGGGACGGCGGGCCGGGTAAGTGGGCGCCGACCCTCCGCCTGGTCCGGTGCCCGGGCGGCAGCACAAGACCAGCTTCTGAGGGGCAGGGGTTCGCTGCCACCCGCCGCTGCTGTGCAGAAAGAGCGGCCTCCAGCGTCTGGTCCCCGGGAAATTCGGTCCGTCCTCTCGCCCCTGCCCTCGTCCTGGCTCGCGAGGCCTGGTGGGCGTGAGGAGGGGGTCGGCCTGAGCGTCCTGAGGGGAAACGGGGCAAGGGAGGCGCAGGGTCCGGTTGCAGCGTCAGCGCCCCTCTTCCCGACTGCGGGGAAAGCGGCTGAAAACTCCTCCCGAGGCGCGCAGGCCCCTTATTCAGCCGAGTCCCTCTGCGCTCCTTCCTCCCTGAGCTAAAGTACCGGGGGGAGGGGACAGGGCAGGGAACTGGCGCAGGTAACGGGGAACATCCAAAGGTGATTGTTAACTAAGGAAAACCAGCTCTCCTAAGGTGAGGAATGCGGCGCTTTTCTTTGCCTGGGCTCACTGAATTCCTTCCTTTGATATGCACCTCAGCTCTCTGGGGCCTGCATTCTGTATTTGCATATCCTGAGTGCCTCAGGGCCCGCCGGCTCACATTGGAGGGCTGCAAGTGCTGAAGACTGTGACATCCTTTGTTTACTGATAGGGCAATAAATAGTCCATTTCTCACAGGCTTGAGGGGCAGACAGTGGAAAAAAGTCAGAGAATCTCACTCGGCCTGTACTTTGGTTTACATATAGATAATATTTATACTTAACTGTGCTAATAGAGGTTCTCAAGTCCAATCAACTTGTACTACTGCCCTCTATGTATCAATTTCATCAATATCATAAGATAAATGCCTATAGAATTGACTTAATCCATTTAAATAGGATAATGATCTTGAAAGGAAACATAATAGAAATATAACAACGAAACCTTTACCACTAAAGGCTGGGTCTGGAACACCCTAAATAAATGTTCCATTGTTAAAATATTGAAAGATGTAGTCAATAGAAATATCAACAAAAATGACAAATAATAAGGGTAGCAGAATGTTGAAATGTTCTATCTTTATCATTAAAGTGGCAGAAAATCATTTATTAGTAGGCACTGGGGGCAGAAGATGCCTGATTTTATATCTGTGTCATATTTGTGCAGTTGTTTCAACAAGTAACTTAAAGACAAAATGGAAAGACAAGGAGGTTTGTGCCTGAGATCATGTTGATGTGAAACCAGGGATGGCCACCTTGTGCCAGGTGAGTTAAGTTTACCTGGCAGGTAGACCGCAGAGCTCCTGGGAAGCAAGGGTTGGAATTTTTCTGCTGGGTGCCCCTTAGGTTCTGTGACTTGACTGACTGTGAGTCATGTTTCGGGAAAGACCTGATCACAGGAAAAGGCTGGGAATAGAGTGATTTGGGGAGCAGCTAACAACATTCATCACAGCTCACGGCCTGAATGAATTTTAAAGAAACAGGAAAACAAATGCTTCTTATGGAATCAGAGAATGTGAGGGCTGGACAATCCCAGAAAATGAGGAACACCCATCCCATTTTCCAGATGACAAAACAGAGGTCCAGCAAGGTGAAATCCCTCACCCAAGTTGCACCCGTCTCTCCTCCCCACTACGTGGTTCATGAAAGCAGGACTCTTCCTGTCTTGACCACTGCTGAACCCCAAAAAGGGCCAGGCATCTAGCAGCTGCTCCAAAAATTTGGGTTGACTGTAGGAACAATGCTATTTCTTTCTTTCTCACTCTTATTCAGGATTGTGCCAAGAACTCCCCAGGTTGCAATGTAATTCGATAAATGTAAATATTAATTGAGTTTTGTTGTGATGAGGACTTAGGCTTTGAAGGTAACAGACTTGGTTCAGATCCTGGTTCTGCCACTCCATAGCTGTTTGGCTTTGGGAAAATTACTAAACCTCTCTGAGATTATTTCCTCCTTTGTAAAGTGGGGATAAATCTCTCTGAGCCAGCAGAGCAGCTGCATGAGAGATGTGCACTAAATATTGGTCTTTCTCACTCTCCTACGCCATCTCTCTGTTCTTCCCAGAGAAGCTGTACAGAAGGATATAGTACTTTTGTTTAAAATAGTTAACGAATTAATTAATTAATTTGTTTTTGGCTGCGTTGGGTCTTCGTTGCTATGCGCAGGCTTTGCCTAGTTGCGGCAAGCGGGGGCTACTCTTTGTTGCGGTGCGCGGGCTTCTCATTGCGGTGGCTTCTCTTGCTAGCCTTAACCCCAATGCTAGCCTTAACCCTGGCTCTCACAACATGAATTCCTCTTCCCATATCTTATCCACTAATTAATATAAATGTAGGCATGTTATTTCTATTAGCCATATCACACCTAGCCATTTACTCCATCCTCAGATCTGGATGAACTTCACATTCAAAATACTCACTCACTGGAGCTCTAGGAGCAATAGCACAGACAATCATCTCATATGAAGTAATGTAGCAGTTATTCTATTCTCAGTCTTACTGATAAATGGATCATTTACACTTTCAACAGTAATTATTACACAAGAACACCTATGACTAATTTTCTCCTGACCCCTACCCAGAATTTGATTATCTCGGCAGTAGCCGAAATCCAACGAAGCCCCACTTGATTAAACGGAAGTAGCATCAAAACCTGTATATGTCTTCAATGTAGAAAATGTAGCAGGCCCATTCACCCCGTCCCTCCTAGAGAATATGTCAATTTCCCTTTAATAAACATTTCCACAGCAATCTATTTTTAGGAGCATTCGACAATCCCTAGGTGCCAGAATTATATACAGCCCAAGTCATCATTAAACACATCTAACAATCTCCTTTCTATGAATTTGAGCCTCCTACCTACAATTTTGATATGATCAACGCATACATCTCTTATAAAAAGTATTTTACGACTAACATTAACCCTATGTATATGAGAGTTTTCACTAATTGTCATCATACCAGGCAACCCACCACAAATTTAAGAAATATGTCTGACAAAAGAGTTACTTTGATAGAGTAAATCACAGAGGTTTCAATGCTCTTATTCCTGGAATTGAATTCTTCCTAATAATTTTACATTCTCCATGCTACCTACCACATTACACCACATGCTATATAGTAAAGTTCTCTAAGTAAGCTTCAGGCCCATACCCCCAAAATATTTTTGTATATCCTTCCTGTGCTAATAAACTCTCATTGTTTTTACCATCATTCTACTGACCATTTTCTCAGGAAATATAATTGTATAACAAGCTCACACTGGTTAATGGTATCCCCATTCTAATAAAAAACATGAACCCATAAGCTACAGAAGCATCCAACAAATATTTCCTAAAACAGTCCACCACATCAATACTACTTATAATGGCTATTATCATTAATCTAATATACTCTGGTCAAAGAGCACAATGAATAACAAGAATCTTTAATCCAGCAGCATCCACCCTCATGACAATCGCCCTTGTCACAAAAGTAGGACTTTCCCCATTTCACTTCTGAGTGCCTGAAGTCACACGAGGCATCCCATGAACAGCAGACCTGATGCTATCAACATGACAAAATTGCACCCCTATCAGTTTTATACCACAGGTCACCTTCCATCAACCTAAATATACTATTAATCATAGTGATATTATAAATCATAGCTGGAGGCTGAGGCAGACTTCGCCATACTCACCTGGAAAATATTACACCCTCCTCATCAATTGCCCATATAGGATGAATAACAGCTATTATAATGTATATTCAGATTATAACAATCCTAAACATACTAATTTATATCATAACAACACTATCTTCTTCTTATTTATGCCCAGATCATGTACTACAAGAGTATCATTATCACACACATGAGATAAAACACCTCCCATCACAATCATTTTCCTCACCATTATAGTATCATTAGGACATCGCCCATCACTATCAGGCTTTCTACCCAAATGAATAATTATCCAAGAGATAACAAAAACGACAACATCATTCTACCAACACTAATAACCATCATAGCAGTCCTCAGCATATATTTCTACTTGCAGCTAACATACTCCACATCACTAACTATATTCCCTTCATTAAACAACACAAACACAAAACAATTTGAACATACAAAGAAATAACCTTCCTATCATTACCAATCATAATACCCACACGGTTACTACACACAACACCCATTCTATCGGTGCTGGACTAGGAATTTAGGTTAGTTCAGACCAAGAGCTTTCAAAACCCTAAACAAGTGAAATTTACTTAATTCCTAAAAATAAGGATTGCAAGACTTTATTCTACATCAATTGAATGTAAAGCAAGCACTGTATTGAAGCCAAATCTTTACGAGATGGATGAGTTTTAACCCCAGGAAACTTTAGTTAACAGGCAAATCCTCTAGTCAACTGACTTCAGTCTACTTCTCCTTCATTTGAGAAAGAAAAAAAGAAAAAAAAAAAAAGGCAGGATAATCACTGGCAGAATTGAAGCTGCTTCTCTGAAGTTACAATTCAATTTGTTGATTCACCACAGGGTTTGCCAGAAAGAGGGCTCAATCTCTGTCTTTAGATTTACAGTCTAATGCTAACTCAGTCATTTTACCTCTGTTCATACACTGCTGATTATTTTCAACAAATCACAAAGATATCGCCATTTTATATTTACTATTTGGTGCTTGAGCTGGAGTAGCAGGCAGCACCTTAATTATATTAATCCAGGCTGAGCTATGCTGACCTGGACCGCTACTTGGAGATGCCCAAATCTGTAAGGTTGTCATAACAGTCCCTGCACTTGTAATAATTTTCTTTATAGCTGTACCCGTTATGATTGCAGGCTTTGAAAACTGACTTGGGCCACTAAGAACTCGGACACCTGAAGTAGCATTTCCCCCAATAAATCATATAAACTTTTGACTACTTCCCCCATCATTCTTACTCCTACTCATATCTCCAATAGTAGAAGCTGGTTCTGGTACCAGTGGGACGGTGTATTCAGCTCTGCCCTGCAATCTGGCCCATGCAGGAGCCTCTGTCGACCTAACTGTTTTCTCCTTACATTTAGCAGGTGTCTCCTCAATTCTTGGTATTATTACTTTTATTACTATAGTCTTTAATACAAAACCAGCAGTCATATCCCAATACCAAACACCATTATTTGTTTAATCTTCCCCAACTATAGCCATATTACTATAATTACCAATCTCAGTCCAAGCAGCCAGAATTGCCATGCTGTTAAGAGATAGAAATCTAAACACTACTTTCTTTGACCCTGCAGGAGGAGACCGAATCCTATACCAACACCTCTTTTGATACTTTGCTCACCCTGAAGTCTGTATTCATGGCCTTACAGGGTTTTTTATAAACTCACATAGCATTACATACTATTTAGGACAAAAATTGCCTTTCAGCTATCTGGGAATAGTATGAGTCATGTCCACTGGTTTTTTAGGAGTTCTCTTGTGGGCCCATCATATGTTTACCATAGGGATAGCTGTGGACTCAGGAGCATACTTTGCATCAGCTACCGTAATTACTTCTATCCCTACAGGAGTAAAAGTATCTAGCTGATTAGCAACTCTTTATTTAATTTTTTCTTTTTCTTTTCTTTTTTTTTTTTTTTTTTGGCTGAGTTGGGTCTTGGTTGCTGCGCATGGGCTTTCTCTGGTTGCGGTGAGCGGCAGTACTCTTCGTTGCGGTGTGCGGCCCTTTCATTGCAGTGGCTTCTCTTGTTGCAGAGCACGGCCTCTAGGCGCGTGGGCTTCAGTAGTTGTGGCTTGCGGGCTCTAGAGGGCAGGCTCAGTAGTTGTGGCACACGGGCTTTTTGCTCCGCGGCATGTGGGATCTTCCCAGACAAGGGCTCGAACCCGTGTTCCCTGCATTGGCAGACGAATTCTTAACCACTGCGTCACCAGGGAAGTCCCTGGTTAGCAACTGTTCACGGAGGTAATACTATATGACCTCCCACTATATTATGAGTTTTAGGCTTTAGTTTTTCTTTTTACAGTAGGTGGTTTGACAGGAATCATCTTAGTCAACTCATCCCCAGACATTGTCCTCCAGGATACATACTATGTAGTAGCACACTTCCATGACCTAATGTCCATGGGAGCAGTCTTCACTATTATAGGAGGCTTTCTACACTGATTCCCACTATTCTCAGGTTATACAGTTAACTCAGCATGAGCAAAAATTCACTTCACAAGTATATTTGTAGTCGTAAATATGACTTCCTGCAGCACTTTCGTGGCCTCTCAGGGATGTCACTACGTTAGTCTGAGTACCCTGAGGCACACACAACATGAAATATTTTGTCTTTAGGCTCATTCATCTCAGTAGCAGCAGTAATGCTAATAATCTTCATACTTTGAAAAGCATTTGTGTCTAAACAAGAAGTCTTAGCAGTGGAAATTGCTACTCCTAACCTAGAATGGTTACACGGATGTCCTCCACCATATCCTACGTTTCAAGATCCTACCTATGTAAATGTAAAATAAGGAAGGACTCAAGTCCTTTTCAACCAGTTTCAAGCCAACACCATAACAATTATGTCTTCCTCAATAAATGAGATAAAAGTAAAAAGTGATGTAGCTTTGTCAAAGTTAAATGATAGGCTAAAATCCTGTATATGACTAAGGCATATCAATTTCATCTAGGCTCTCAAGATACAACATCACCGATTATGGAAGAACTTTTACATTTTCTTCATCACACATTAATAGTGATTTTTAAAATAAGTTCTCTAGTCCTCTATATCATTTCACTAATATTGACATCTAAACTCATATGCATACAATAGATGCACAGGTAGAGAAAATGTGAACAATTTACTAGCTATTATTGTAATCTTAATTGCCCTATCATCATTGTGAATCCTTTACATGATACATGAAATCAATAACTCTTCCCAAACCATAAAAAACTATGGGTCCGTAACGATACTGAAGCTACAAATACACAGATTACGAAGATTTAAATGTTGACTCCTCTGTAATCCCCACATCAGAGCTAAAACCAGGAGAATAATGACTAATAGAAGTCAACAACCGAGTAGTTAGGGATAGTCATTGAATATTAGTTTCATCTGAAATTGTTGTACACTCCGGAGTTGTTCCTTCTCAGGCCTAAAAGAAGCTGCTATCCCAGGACGCCTAACTTAAAGAATCCTAATATCAACAGGACCAGGCCTATGTTGTGGACAAGAGAGCACGTTTTCCTGAGTTCAAAGACAGGACAGAGGGATATGTCTGAGATATGGGGTGAATCTGCAGCCCATGGGGATGCACTCTCCAAGCTCCAGTATAGGAATGGGGCCTCTAGGGTCCCAGGCCACCCACCATGCCCTCTGGAGCAGGATCTGGGCAACATTCCCTGTCAGTGATGAGGCAGCCCTAGCACCTGTCACGGCCCGATGTCGTGTCCTATGTGGGCCCCATGCTCTTGGGACCACACCCCACACTCTGCAGGTCCATGCTACAGGGTCCTTCATGCCTCAGGAGTAGAGACCACACAGCAAGCAGTTCCCTCCCCAACCAGCAGGAGGAGGGGAGGAGAGCAGGGGCACCAGGGGACTCTCACTCAGACAACAACACCCCAGCGGTGCCAGCGGGGACAGTGATGATGCAGATGAGGCACAGACCAAGAGATGGGACCAGAGGACCCAAAAGGCAGCTGGTCAGGTCCTGGCTCACCTGCACCCCGGACACCTTTGTCCCGCATACACCCCCTTCCTCATACACCCTCTCCTTAAATGCAGATTCTTCAGATGCGAACAGGCAGAGCTTCAGACTGAAAGTCAGCTCTTCCAAAATGACCCGTCAGCAAACACTGCAGGATTCCACTCCAGTGGGTGCCCTGCAGTCGACAACTCAGGGACTGAAGTGGATATCGGTGCCAGGGGCAGTGGGAGGGAATGGGCAATGAGACTTTCATGGTTGTGGAATTTTGGTTTTGCAGGACGAAAAGTTCTACTGATGGTGGTGATGGCTCCACGAGAAAGTGAATCTATCTGATGCCTCAGAAACGTGCACTTAAAATGGTGATGATGGTAAAGGGTATGTGACGTGTGTTTTATTTCACTTAAAATAAATTCTTAAAATAATGTCTTGTTAATTGAGATTCCATTTCGACTCCCCTTCATCACAAATGTCGGAGGCCCAGACACAGTCCCCTACCTTAGGGGCCATCACGGTACCCTCACAGAGCACGTGGGAGACCATTCATAGGGGGGGCTAGTCTGTGCTCACCTGACCTCTGTCCAGGGGGACCCAGGCAGTGGTGACCCCCATAGATTAGACATATGATATGCTATAGTATTAATACGACACCACCAAGTGTTGTCACTCACCGGAACACAGAGCAGCAACCCACTCAAACATGCCTGACCTCATATGATTGTGACAAGATGAAGAGAAGAAAAGGAACCACAGGTTAATCAGGACAACACCCTTAATGCAGAGGTTGGAAATCTCAAAGGGGACAGGACACACTGCAGGCAAAGAGCGCATATGCGGTCTCCCCATCCATGTGATCCTGACCCATGCAGGTATGGTGAGACCCACACAGTCCCCGCACCCTATACCTGGGGCCACACATCCACACTCACCAGGGTGACCCACCTCCCCAGACCCCTCCACCTGGGTCACATGTCCACAGTCCCAGGGTGACCTCACCTCCCCAGACCCTGCACCTGGGGTCACACGTCCCCTTGGTCAGGACACCATGGCTCTGCAAGGGGCTCCCCCAATGTGGAAACAAGCTGGGTCCCTGGGACCTCCTGGGATGGGAAAAAGTGTCAGGTGTGTCTCCTTTCCCCACACTTGTCCCAGAGGAGTCCTCCTCTCCTCACTTTGGTTCTGTGTGATTTTAACTGTTTGTACAGCTTTCATACTAGAGTTGAACACACGACCCTGGTGCTGGCATGCTCAGTCCTTTCTCGTCTCACTTACATCTTGAGAAAACATACAGGACAGCAGGGCTGAAAGCCGAGGGGCAGCTCTGGACTCTGCTGAGTAGGGACGGTAGACTGGAGGGAGAGCTCAGCAGCAGCCTCAGCTGTCACCCATCGGCCTTTTGCCCGATCTGCGTGCCCTGCAATCAATTCAGCAGCTAAACCTGCTTCCCTATGCACCATGCACGTGCTGGTAAATTGGAATTATTGCCAGGTAGTCCTCCTGAGGATTCTCCATGAGCCCCAGGGAAGGTGAACCTTGCAGGGATTAAGACTAAGGCCCCGACCATAGCACTGACCCTTGGGAGGACCAGGTCACCACACTCAGAAGAGAGGCTGTTACGTAGACAAGCCCACCTCAGCTCCAGACCCCAGACATCTAAGCACTGACATTCAGATGCAGGCACGGAGCTTCCCAGTACTGAGGCCAGGCCGGGTCTCTACCCAGGTCCCCATAGTCCTAGCGTACACAGAACATGGTCAGGTCTAAATCTTCTTATTATAGACAACACATGGTCAGCTCTAAACATAATCAGTAGACAGGACATGCAGAGGTCTAAATCTACCATGTAGACACAACTTGATCATGTTTAAACTAGCTTAGGGCTGATCTCATAGGGGGTACAGATCACACACATGGGTCTCTCATCTTTGGACACCCACATCAGGAAACTGAACAAAATCTTTGTCATTAAACATTTCAACAGGTAAAACAGAAATGTTCCCAATTTCTCTGGCCACCTGATGGTCAGGATCCACGGGCGAGCCACGAACTTCTTAGAGTGCAGCCCAGTCTGCTGCCAGGACAGACAAGAAGTGGCCTGATTCCAGCCTCCCAGGCTTCCAGAAGGAGGCGGCCACACTGCAAGCCAGGTCAGGAGAGTCCTGCATGGTCCGGGCCGAGAGATCCGGTCTGTCCTTTCGGCTGGCCGATTCCGGGAGGGGCGCTCAGGGCCGCTGAGAGCCCTGCACTCAGGTCCTGCTTCCCTGCAGCGTGTGCGTGTGCGTGTGCGTGTGCGTGTGTGTGTGTGTGTGTGTAGAGGGGGCAGTGGCTGACGGCTCCCATGGTTCCCAACCCGGGCACCGCGCTGTCTTCGAGGGGAGGCACGGGGAGAGGTAGGGGCACAGAAGCCGTTGGAGAGGAGAACCCACCGCGGAACTCCTTGCACACTGGCTCGCCCCACCCGGAGACCCGCCTGCCCATCGTGGGCCGCATGTCGCCCCCCAGTCCCCCACCCCCGAGGGCAGGGTGCCTGCTCTTTCAACAGCACAGGGTCTCACATGAAGGAGACCCAATGTGGACTGTCAGCCCCCAACTCCTGATGCTGTGTTTAGGGGGAGAATGAACCCCCTTGACTGGGCGATGGGACCCTGTGAGGAAAGAGGTGGCGGCCCGATCCAAGTCGGGGCCTGGCTGAGATATGAGGAAACAGGAGCCAAGGGCAGGGCCTGGAGGCCAGGCCAACAGGAGGTTCACCCCCAGCCTTGGCCGGGCTCTCCAACGGTGACATTGTTGCTTTAGGGGATCTGGGACAGGTGACTGAATGTAATGGGAGTCTAAACTGGACCCTGAATGCAGCTTAAAGAAGGTGTGAAGGATGTTACTGAGACAGTGACAGTCATTGGAAGACAAACTCTGTGTCAGGATATCCTGCTCCATCCATTTAAATCCCTGAGATCTGTGACCTTTACGTGGCTACGCAGGATTGTTAGAGCAGCTGCGTGCGGATATATCTGGGGCACAATTCAGTCTGCAGCCAACTTGCAAGTGGTTCCAGCAAACACACAGGTGTGCGCACAGGCAGGCACAGCACACACACAAACATATGCACGTGCACAGCACAAATATATTCACTCACTAGCATGTGAACACACATGCACCCATATGCCCATGCACACACTAATGTGTGCAAGTTCACATACCTATCCACATGCACAGCATATTTATGCAAACAGGCACATGCACACGCATAGCACACACACAGGGAATAAAGTGAATCCGTAAAGCATTAATTCCTGAACACAAGTGAAGCTGACATGTATTTTTCCCTTTTCTTAGCCTTGATGTTTTCCACAACAAAAAGTTTAAGAAAAAAGTTAATGGCAAATGACTTTTGATTCATAGGACTTTCTGATTTTATTCCACAAATATTATGACAGCAGAAATGAATGTAGATATTACATGTGTCCACTAATGGAAGAATGGAGAAGAAAAACACGGTCCATCAATAGAAGGGAATGCTATTCAGCCTAAAAAGGAAGTCAATTCTGACACAGGATGCAGCAGGGATGAACCTTGAGGGCATTATGCTCAGTGATGTAAGCTAGACACAAAAAAACAAACAGTGCTTGATCCACTCATACAAGGCCCCTAGAGCAGTCGGAAATATAGAGACATAAAGTAGGATGTGGAGGGCCAGAGGCTGAGGGAGGGACAATGGGGAGTGAGTGTTTAATGGGGACTGTTTCAATTTTGCAAGATGAAAAAGTTCTGGAGGATGATGGTGGTCAGGTTTGCACAACAGTGTGAATTACTTCCCGACCCTGAAATGTGCACTTAAAAATGGTTAAGATAGTACATTTTATGTTATGTGTACCAGACCACAATTTTTAAAACTTTTCCGAAAACAACAGGAAATAGTCCATGAATACCACAAGATGCACAACTTCACTAACAACAGAGGGATTAAAGCCATAAGAAAAATACTGTGCATACACCTACCAGAATGGCAGACATGAAAGACATAGTATCAAATATCAGCAGGATGTGGAGCAATGGAAAGCCTGGTACGCAACGGGGGGATGCAACCACTTCTGAAGCAATCGGGCCTCAGATAGCGAAGTCCGTGCACAGAGACCCACAGTGCTCCTCCCAGTTGAACACAAACCCACCAGCCCTGCACCAGGACACACGGACATGGACTGGCAGCCACAGGAGCCAAACCTGAAGGAACCTGAAGGCCATCACAGACGGATGCAGAAATGAACCATGCACGCTCCTATGAAGGAATATTCCACAGCAATGGAGTACATTTTGTTTAAAGGTAGTAAAACTATAAAAATTATTTTTTAAAGAAAACTATATTTACAAGATGAAAGAATCTATAATTCTGGCACCTAGGGATTGTCGAATGCTCCTAAAAACAGATTGCTGTGGAAACGTTTATTATAGGGAAATTGACATATTCTCTAGGAAGGACGCGGTGAATGGGCCTGCTACATTTTCTACATTGAAGACATGTACAGGTTTTGATTCTACTTCTGTTAAATCAAGTGGGGCTTCACTGGATTTCTGCTACTGCGGAGATAATCAAATTCTGGGTAGGGGTCAGGAGAAAATTAGTCATAGGTGTTCTTGTGTAGTAATTACTGTTGAAAGTGTAAATGATCCATTTACCAGTAAGACTGAGAATAGAATAACTGCTACATTACTTCATATGAGATGATCCTCTGTGCTATTGTTCCTGGAGCTCCAGTGAGTGAGTATTTTGAATGTGAAGTTCATCCAGATCTGAGGATGGAATAAATGGCTAGGTGTGATATGGCTAATAGAAATAATATGCCTACATTTATACTAATTAGTGGATAAGATATGGGAAGAGGAATTCATGTTGTGAGAGGCAGGGTTATGGCTAGCATTGGGGCAATAATATATAAATTGATGATGTTGATGGACATAGTGGTTCTTTAATAAGTAATTTGAATGCCTCAGCAATGGGTTGTAATCATCCATGGGGGCTGATGATTTTTGGCCCTTTCTGGATTTGTATATAGCCTAGGATTTTCCATTTGGTTAATTTGAGGAATGCTATGGTGAATTAAATTGGGTAATTTGTGAAAGAATGTTGATTATAAACATATTCTTAGGAAGAGGACTTGAACCAGTGCAGAAAAAGTTTCAGTTTTACATAATTACCGGGCTCTGCCAGCGTAACGAACCCTGTTCTACAGTAGGGTATGTATAAATTAATTGAATGTAGATTATATCATCATGTAGTTTGAAGACATTTTGTGAAGGAAGCCGTATTGCTCTTGTCCTTTCATACTGGAAGAAATCTGCAATAGACAGAAACCAACCAGGATGACTCCAGTCTGAACTCAGATCACGTGAGACTTTAATCGTTGAACAAACAGACAATTAATAGCAGTTATACCGTTGAAATGTCGTGATCCAGCATCAAGGTCATAAACCATATTGCCCATATGAACTCCAGAATACAATTACACTGTTATCCCTAGGAAAACTTGTTCCATTGACCAGTGTTTTAGAAGAACAGGTGATAAAGCATTTTGACTAGCTGGCCTAAATTTTAATCACTCAGAAGCGGTTTTATTCTCCCAAAAATAAATGGCGCATGGGCTCAAGACACACCTGCTTCAGTAGTTGTGGCGTGCAGACTCAGTAGTTGTGGCCCAATGGCTTAGTTGTTCCGTGGCACGTGAGATCTTCCCGGACCGGGGATCGAACCGGGTCCCCTGCATTGGCAGGCGAATTCTTAATCACTGCATCACCAGGGAAGTCCCAGATTCGCAGTCTCCCTTTTAATATACCTTAAGCCCAAAGAATCCATGGAAAATTGTTAGAGAAAATAAGGCAATAAAATATTGTAAGGACTATAACAGAAGCATATAGTACACAGTTCATATAGACACATCCCAAGCAGTTACAAAGTATATTAAAAGGGAGGCTGCAATTTTAAAAGAATAAGAAAAATTATACCCACAAACTCCCAATCTTTCCTGAAACCTTGCAATCTGAAACCCTATTGTAGGAAGCAGAAGATTCCAGGAGATATTCTACAAATGAAGGACTCCAAACCCTGTGGTTGGATAAGGAATTCTGGAAGGAAGGTATCCTCACCCAAGGAGAGCAGGTTCCTATAATTCTCTAACATCACATCCCTGTACAATTCCCATTGATCTTGGTCCAGGCATTCTCACTCCTCTTGACAGAAATCTATGGCCACATCCTGGAATGTCAGCAGTCCCTGAAATTAAACGTACACATGCCATGTGGCCACGGGAAGAGTTCATAATATGACCCAAGAAGAAAACAGCAAGTTAAGAGAAGGTTTTAATTTAGAAGAGTCTCTTCAATTATCCACTAATACATATATATATATATATATATATATATATATATATATATATATATATATAATTTTTTTTTTACAAAGTAACTTTCTCTACCTTATTTCTAACTACAAGAAAAGAGTATGGCATGTGATCCACAAAACCAGTATAGAGACTATACTTGTCTGGAAAAGAAATGATAAAATGATGGTTTCAACACAGGCATATGCATTTTTGAGTGTTTTATTTATATCAAACTGGATAAAATGTGTGTATTTCTCATAGAGAAAAGACCTGTCGAGGTAGAAATGTACCTTTCAACTATTCATGGGTACACGAGTACACTGGGGAGATTGTAAAAGTGCAGCTTGTGATTCAGTAGGTCCGGTGGGCCTGAGTTCTATTTTTTTAACAAGCTGATTTTTAACTAGTGATGCCACAGTCTCTGATTCATTAACCACAACTGTGAATATCAGAGACATAATTAGAAAGGTAAAAATTCACATTTAATTTTGAACTTAAAGTGTTTTATCGATTTACACCTTTAATAGAATAGTGAGCACAGCAGCAACAATCATTTGTGAGTATTTACTATAGACTGTGTATCTTTCTAATTTTTTTGTGTAGGATTCCAGGAAAAAGGCCTGGGCTGCGGCCACAATGGGCGTGGCCCCCAGGCCGGGCCGCCCCTCCAGGACCCCCGACGGGGCCCTGCGCTCCTGGCGGCTCCCTCCCCCGCCGCCCCGCTCCCTCCCGGAAGGCCTCGGGGCAGAGCGGTCCCACCCACTGCGCGCTGAACAGAGCCCGCGTTTCCTCAGAGCTGGAACTCCCGGCTCAGGCGGGGTCTCTTCCCTCCGCCTTCACGGAACTGCCCCGGAGACCGAGGGGAGGGCGACCTCACTGAGGCTGCCGGCTCTGGAGGTGCCCCGGCGGCCGAAGCCATGACAGTCGCGGGGACGGCGGGCCGGGTAAGTGGGCGCCGACCCTCCGCCTGGTCCGGTGCCCGGGCGGCAGCACAAGACCAGCTTCTGAGGGGCAGGGGTTCGCTGCCACCCGCCGCTGCTGTGCAGAAAGAGCGGCCTCCAGCGTCTGGTCCCCGGGAAATTCGGTCCGTCCTCTCGCCCCTGCCCTCGTCCTGGCTCGCGAGGCCTGGTGGGCGTGAGGAGGGGGTCGGCCTGAGCGTCCTGAGGGGAAACGGGGCAAGGGAGGCGCAGGGTCCGGTTGCAGCGTCAGCGCCCCTCTTCCCGACTGCGGGGAAAGCGGCTGAAAACTCCTCCCGAGGCGCGCAGGCCCCTTATTCAGCCGAGTCCCTCTGCGCTCCTTCCTCCCTGAGCTAAAGTACCGGGGGGAGGGGACAGGGCAGGGAACTGGCGCAGGTAATGGGGAACATCCAAAGGTGATTGTTAACTAAGGAAAACCAGCTCTCCCAAGGTGAGGAATGCGGCGCTTTTCTTTGCCTGGGCTCACTGAATTCCTTCCTTTGATATGCACCTCAGCTCTCTGGCGCCTGCATTCTGTATTTGCATATCCTGAGTGCCTCAGGGCCCGCCGGCTCACATTGGAGGGCTGCAAGTGCTGAAGACTGTGACATCCTTTGTTTACTGATAGGGCAAGAAATAGTCCATTTCTCACAGGCTTGAGGGGCAGACAGTGCAAAAAAGTCAGAGAATCTCACTCGGCCTGTACTTTGGTTTACATATAGATAATATTTATACTTAACTGTGCTAATAGAGGTTCTCAAGTCCAATCAACTTGTACTACTGCCCTCTATGTATCAATTTCATCAATATCATAAGATAAATGCCTATAGAATTGACTTAATCCATTTAAATAGGATAATGATTTTGAAAGGAAACATAATAGAAATATAACAACGAAACCTTTACCACTAAAGGCTGGGTGTGGAACACATTAAATAAATGTTCCATTGTTAAAATATTGAAAGATGTAGTCAATAGAAATATCAACAAAAATGACAAATAATAAGGGTAGCAGAATGTTGAAATGTTCTATCTTTATCATTAAAGTGGCAGAAAATCATTTATTAGTAGGCACTGGGGGCAGAAGATGCCTGATTTTATATCTGTGTCATATTTGTGCAGTTGTTTCAACAAGTAACTTAAAGACAAAATGGAAAGACAAGGAGGTTTGTGCCTGAGATCATGTTGATGTGAAACCAGGGATGGCCACCTTGTGCCAGGTGAGTTAAGTTTACCTGGCAGGTAGACCGCAGAGCTCCTGGGAAGCAAGGGTTGGAATTTTTCTGCTGGGTGCCCCTTAGGTTCTGTGACTTGACTGACTGTGAGTCATGTTTCGGGAAAGACCTGATCACAGGAAAAGGCTGGGAATAGAGTGATTTGGGGAGCAGCTAACAACATTCATCACAGCTCACGGCCTGAATGAATTTTAAAGAAACAGGAAAACAAATGCTTCTTATGGAAGTAGAGAATGTGAGGGCTGGACAATCCCAGAAAATGAGGAACACCCATCCCATTTTCCAGATGAGAAAACAGAGGTCCAGCAACGTGAAATCCCTCACCCAAGTTGCACCCGTCTCTCCTCCCCACTACGTGGTTCATGAAAGCAGGACTCTTCCTGTCTTTATTACTGCTGAACCCCAAAAAGGACCAGGCATCTAGCAGCTGCTCCAAAAATTTGGGTTGACTGTAGGAACAATGCTATTTCTTTCTTTCTCACTCTTATTCAGGATTGTGCCAAGAACTCCCCAGGTTGCAATGTAATTCGATAAATGTAAATATTAATTGAGTTTTGTTGTGATGAGGACTTAGGCTTTGAAGGTAACAGACTTGGTTCAGATCTTGGTTCTGCCACTCCATAGCTGTTTGGCTTTGGGAAAATTACTAAACCTCTCTGAGATTATTTCCTCCTTTGTAAAGTGGGGATAAATCTATCTGAGCCAGCAGAGCAGCTGCATGAGAGATGTGCACTAAATATTGGTCTTTCTCACTCTCCTACGCCATCTCTCTGTTCTTCCCAGAGAAGCTGTACTGAAGGATATAGTACCTTTTTAAAATAGTTAACTAATTAATTAATTAATTTGTTTTTGGCTGCGTTGGGTCTTCGTTACTATGCCCAGGCTTTCTCTAGTTGCGGCAAGCGGGGGCTACTCTTTGTTGCGGTGCGCGGGGTTCTCATTGCGGTGGCTTCTCTTGCTGGGCTTGTTGTGGAGCACCAGTTCTAGGCACACGGGCTTCAGTAGTTGTGGTCTGCAGGCTCAGTAGTTGTGGCCCATGGGCTTAGCTGCTGCGCGGCATGTGGGATCTTCCCTGATCAGAGATCGAACCCATGTCCCCTGCCTTGGCAGGCAGATTCTTAACCACTGCGCCACCAGGGAAGTCCGATATAGTACTTTTTAAAGAGGGGTTTGAATTTATTTCAGATTGTGTACATTTTTCTTGTAGAAAAGATTATTCCACTATAGAAACATAAACACGCAAAACCACTCCAAATGCAGTATTCTATGGTTTAGATATTATCAGTCACATTTTATAAGTAATTGGGCAAATGCCAAAGCACTAGGTACTGGGACGTAAGAAGACTCAAATCTGGGGTGACCCCACCCCAATTTCAAGAGCAGGGTGTGCGTTTCAAATCCATGTTTCATCTGGTCTTTGTTTCTCATCCATCCTCTGTGTCTGCCTTTCTCAAGAAGGCTCAGATCCTCGGCTTTCACACCCTCCCGGCTGGCTGTGCCCCAGCTCCCGGCCTGGAACCTCTGCGTGCCTGGGTGTGCCTGCTACCCCTGTGCATCACCAGCTTTGCCAGGGAGCTGCTGTATCGTGCACTGCTTGCTGTACCCAGAGTACCTGGACCCTTCTGGTACATGAAGTGCACCCTCCTCACCATGTGTGCAGCCCATCCCCTTACCTTATATCCTGCCTCTAAGCCAGGCTTGGGGGTGACTACAGTGTGCATTCAGCTGTGTGAGGTGCTGGGATCAAAGTGAAGTTCCCAACTTTTGAAGTGGCAGGCTTGAGGGGCACACAGTGATTTTAAGTCGGGTCACCTGACTTAAAGGGGGGACTGATTGAGTTAAAGCCAAGGCAGCTGACTTAAAGCCTGCGTCCCTCAGCTGCAGGACGAGACCAATTTTGGCGGTGCACGGGTTCGCTCCAAGCCAGCACTGCTGTTCAGGAAGAGATTCCAGTAGCGCCTTAGTGCAGGGGGACTTGGTCCGTTGTCTTGCCCCTGCCCTCAGAGGGGGGCCACCTGCTCTTCTGGAGAATCAGGGAGGGGGAAGTGCAGAGTCCCGGCTGGAGTTGCAGCACCGCTTGTCTGATGGCAGGGAAAGGGGGACAGGGCTGTGTGGTGTCCTGGGGCTGGACTCAGCAGGTCGACTCAACCTCTCAGCCTCCTAACCTCCCCCCCCACACACTCCACAAGAGTTTCCAATAATATGTAATTGCGCCTTAGGTTCTCGGTCTTCAAACTCATCCCCAGGCTCCCAGGTCCCTTGATTCAGCCAATTCCTCTGTGCTCTTTCTTCTATTAGATACAGTCCCAGAGGGAGGGGCTGGGGGATGGGACTGGAGGGATGCCGGCAGCACTGGCCTCAGCTGACTAAAGAGATCCGGGGCCTGCGCTATCACACATGTGCGAGGACCCTTAAGGCAGAATCGAGGGGGCCAGTTAGAGGCAGTCCTTGCTGCCTCAAGTGAGTATAGATCACCGTCGGGTGGGGAGCACGCTGACCCCTAAGAAGTACTGTAAGGAGGATGTGTTGCTCCCTCGGCTTCAAGGACGTGGGTGGGCTTCAGGGCTCCAGTTCCCCTCCAGGCCTCCAGGTCCGACTGCACCACAGCGGCCTTGCAGACCCGCCTTCCTGTCCCAGAACTTGCCAGGCTCCAGGAAGAATCCAGACAGCAGAGATGGTGCCTGAGGGCTCCAGCTTGAAAAGTGCTGTCCCTGGGGACCCAACAGTGGAGGGAGGAAGGGTGAAGGGAGTGGGGGGGTGTGGTCGGGAAGGGTGGCTGCCCTGGGAGACGTTGAGAGAGAAATATCGCCCCCCACACCCCCTGCCCCTGCAACTGACCCATTGATGCCATAGGATCTCAGGGCCTTTTAGTCAGAGATGCCTCTGCTTCTTTACTCCTGTGTTCAAAACTATGCAAAACCAACTCTTCATCCTCTTGCTGCCTTGCCAGGACTTTTAAAGCACTGTTCTTTTGAAGCACTCGTTCCCTAAACTGCAGTTTGGAGCTGTCCCAGCTATTTAAAAGTGTTCTCCTTAAACTGAGACTAAAGCCTACTCTTTTGGAAAAACGGCCTTCCCTTCACTGGAGATCGTTTTTTCTGCCCATTCCTTCCTTCTACTGCCCTCTTAAGAACCCCTGTGCTCAAAGAGCTTGGTGATTTATTTTTTGCTTGATGTCAAAAAGAAACCTTCCCCATGCACTCCAAAAAGCTTTCCTGGAACATAGGTGTTTCACAACCATGAGAGTGTTTTGCAGTTAGTATACACTGGGTAGAGTGCCTAGCAATCCCTCCAAGAGCCAGAGGTGAGCAGACCTTTACTTATTTGATTGGATGCCCTTCAAGTTTAGGAAGGTCCCATTCTTATGACCCAGCAGGTAAGACAGAGCCCTGGATGGCTGTGGCTGTGATTAGATAACTTCTGATGATTTTATTTCCCTTACTGAGCTGCTGCTTCTAGGTTAAATTCGTTTTATTACCTGTCCATTTTTAAAGAAAGGCTGACAAAGTCACTGTAATAGGTCAGGAGTCTGAACTCAGGGTTGGTCAAAGGTACTCACAGGGAGGAAGGTGGATAAAAATAGGTGGGTAAAATAGGAGGGTTGGCAAGTACAGCCAGGACACCCGTGTTCATCATGCATACTAATAAAGGCCAGAATCTCCTCATTTATCTCTGGTGGGAAGTTCTGATGGTTTCACAGGATCAAACTCAAATCATATTCAAACTAGGGGATTTCCCTGAGCATAAAAGGAAGTATCCGTCCCTAGCAGGAGTCGCTGCCGAGGAATAAAGACGTAGATGTAGAGAACGGACCTGAGGACACAGGGAGGGGGAAGGGTATGCTGGGATGAAGTGAGAGAGTGGCATGGACATATATATACACTACCAAAGGTGAAATAGATAGCTATTGGGAAGCAGCTGCATATAGCACAGGGAGATCAGCTCAGTGCTTTGTGACCACCTAGAGGGGTGGGATAGGGAAGGTGGGAGGGAGACACAAGAGGGAGAGGATATGGGGATATATGTATACGAATAGTTGATTCACTTTGTTATACAGCAGAAGCTAACACAACAAGGTAAAGCAATTATACTCCAATAAAGATGTTAACAACAACAACAACAACAAAAAACCCAAAATCTAAGTCAATCAAGCCAACGGAGACAATGTAAGTGTTTACAGTTCAAGAAATCCACAAGGGAATCCTTTATTCTGTAGGCAATGAATGGTCCATTCGAAAAGGAAAAAACTTTCTAAAATGTTGTCTTTCCATTTATTGTTCAGAACATCATTTTTATACCTCTGCATTTCTTACTATTCAAAGCCAAGTCACGTGAGTTACAGGGAAGCAGCTGATGGATTTAAAGTTGGGTCACTTGATTTAAAAACCAGTGGCAGTTGATTGATTTAAATCCCGGTCATATGACATGAGGAGGGGGTGCTAAAAACTGCTTTTTCATCTCTGGCTCAGAATATCATATTTACCTTGGTTTTTCTTATGATTTAGAAAACTTGAGCTGTCTCTCCTTGGAATCATCAGGAGAAAAATACAGTATTTCAGGTTCATTCTTGAAACCAACTTCTCACGGTTAAGGTGTATTGGCTAAAAGATCTTCCTTCTTCAAGAGATTCCAAACCTCTGTAAGACACTTCATTGTAATGGGAGAAAAAAGAAGAATGAATTCAGGCCAGCAGCTGCAGGAGGCCAAGGCAGCCCCCAGGACTAGGGAAGGAGGAGGAGGAAGGGCTGAGAGTTGCCATTAGAGCAGACAACCTCCAGAGGGCGCTGAAGCACCGGCAGAGCCCACCTGCCACTCCCAGTTTGGCACTCCAGGGTCAGATTTGGGTTTGGAGATGGGGTTGCTGTAACCCCAAGGAGGTGAGCAGAGAGGAGGAGTTGATTACCGGTCTCCTCTGACTCTCTGACCCAAATTGCCTGGCCTAACAGGGGGGACAGGGTTTTGCTTTCAGCAAACTGATGGGGCACTTCCATGCTGGTCGGGTTGCCCAGTGGCCCGACAGCCTGACAGGCTGACTGCGGTGTGACTGCCCTTTGTTTCTCCAGAATCTGTGCATCAGGAGGTGCATGGGTGCGGGAGCCCATCCACCGCCCCTCCCCGCAAGGGGGATGGCACCTTCCCTGGCTGTACCCTATGATCACCAGGTACTTGAAATGAATGCAAGTTTTTTGACTGCAAGGAAAAGCTCACATAACCGTTTCTTCCTCATAATGTGTGGGATTTACTATAATGGAAGGACATTAGAAAGAACAGGTAGAAAACTCACCTGTTGGTCTCCATGTAGGAGTTTATTTTGCATGAATCCCTCCTACGTGAGTAGATAGCAGAGGTTTATTTTTGTTCCCGTGTGTGTAGTTGTGGCAGAGGATGTAGGTATGGTGATTTGAAGCCCTCAAAGAAATATTCTCAGAACTCTCAAGATTTCTCTTGATCGGAACCGAAAGAGACCTGGAAAAGGAGGAAAAGAAAAGGAGGAGGGAGAACGAATGACTGTTTCTCAGTAAATTCACCTTCCTGGTTGATTGTTCTGTCTTCTCATTTCTTTTAACTTCTATGTATGTCTAATGGAATAATGTAGAAAGGCTGATTTTTATGCTTTAAAAGATTTTACATCACAAAGAAACTAGAAGTGGCTAACAGAACTTATTCAAATCAACTTTGCATAGAGACTTTGATATTAAATTTGGATACTAAAATGGGTTTATCCCAATTTTCTCTTTCTTTTTGAGTGAATATTTGTAACATATTTTTGTAGATAATAATTTATCCTAGATATACAAAATTGTGAGAATGGGTACCATTTTTTACCACTTAAATGATTTCTTTTAAATGAATAGATTGTACACTTTAAATGCCAATGTTGTGTCTTACGTGTTGTTTTTTAATTCCTTGATTTCCAAAACTTGTGTTTATTTAATTGATTTCTATCTAATAATCTGTGTCTCCCCTTTATTGTTTCTTACTTTATATTTTATTGATCTATAGTTAATTTACGTTATTATATTAGTTTCAGAGGTACAGCATAGTGATTCATAAATGTTTAGGTTCTTCTCCATTTATAGTTATTATAAAAGAGTGGCTATATTCCCCATGCTATACAGTACATCACTGTAGATTATTGATTTTATACATAGTGGATTGTACCTCAAAATCTCCTACCACTATTTTGCTCCTCCACCCTATCTCTCCCTGCTGGTAACCACTAGTCTGTTCTTTAATCTGTGAGTCTGTTTTTTTGTTGTTATGGTATTCAATTTTTTAGATGCCACGTGTAAGTGATAACATACCATGCTTGTTTTCTCATACCATACCATGCTTTTTTTCTCATAACATGCCATGCTTGTTTTCTCTGCGGTTTATTTTACTAAGCATAATACCCTCCAAATCCATCCATGTTCTTGCAAATGGCAAAATTTTATTTTTTGCTGAAGTCATCATAAAAAATATTTTTTATCCACGAAGCTATTGATGAACACTTAGTTTGACTCTATATCTTGGCTATGGCAAATAACACTGTTATGAACATTGGTGTGCAGTTATTTTTTTTTGAAATAGTGTTTTTGTTTTCTTCTGATATACCCAACAGTGAAATTGCTGGATATTATGGTAGTTCTATTTTTCGTTTTTTGTGGAACCTCCATTCTGCTTTCCACAGTAGCTGCACTACTTCACATTCACATCAAGAGTGTACAAGAGTTTCCCTTTCTCCACATCCTCACTAACCTTTGTTATTGTGATCTTTTGGATGACAGCCATTCTGACAAGACTGAGGTGATATATCTCATAGTTTTGATTTGCATTTTACTGCCGATTAGCTATGTTTAGCATCTTTGTGAGTTCTGGCTGTCTATATGTAGTTTTTCCTTGGAAAAAAATGTCTATTTAGGTCTTCTCATTTTTCTAAAAAAGATTTTGGGTGTTTTCTTGATATTGAGTTGTATCTGCTGTTTCTGTAGTTTAGGTATGAACCCTTGCTTGGTCATCTTTTTTGATGTTAACCTCTTATCATGTGCAAATATGGTCTCTCCCTCAGCAGGTTGTCTTTTCATTTTGTCTTTGGTTTCCTTTGCTGTGCAAAATCTTTTAAGTTTAGTGAAGTCCCATTTGTTTATTTTTGCTTTTGTTTCATTTGCCTTAGTAGACTGAAACTAAAACTGTTGCTATCATTTATGTTGAAGAATGTTCTATATTTTCCTCTAGGGGTTTTATGGTTTCTGGTCCTACATTTAGGTCTTTATTCAGTTTTGCATTTATTTTATATATGGTGTGCTAAAATAATCTAATTTTATTCTTTTCCATGTAGCTGACCAGTTTTCCCAGTACCACTTATTGAAGAGACAGTTTTTTCTCCATATTGCCTGCTTTGTCATAAATCAATTAAATATAAGTGTGTGGGCTTATTTCTGGGATCTCTATTCTATTCCAGTGATCTTTGTGTCTCTTTTTGCTCTGGTACCTTTCTCTTTGATTACTGTCGCTTTGCAGTATAGTCTGAAGTCAAGGTGCGTGATGCCTCCACCTGTGTTCTTTCTCAAGATTGTTTGGCTATTTGGGGTCTTTGTGTTTCTATACAAATTTTAAAATTACTTTTTCAAGTTCTGTGAAAATGCTTTGGTATTCTGATAGGGATTGCATTAAATCTGTAGATTGTCTTTGATAGTATGGTTATTTTAACAGTATTAATTCTTCCAGTCGATGCACATGCTATATTTTTCCATCTTTTTGTGTTGTCTTCAACTTCTTTCACCAATGGCTGATAGATTTCTGAGCACATGTCTTTTACCTGCTTAGGTGTGTTTATTCCTAGGTGTCTTATTCTTTTTGATGTCATTGCATATGGTATAGTTTTCTTAATTTTTCTTTCTGACAGCTTTGAGTTTTGTTTTTTCTTCTTTTTCTAATTCCTTCAGGTGTAATGTTAGGTTGTTTATTTGATATTTTTCTTGATTCCTAAGAATAAGCTTGTATCACTATAACTTCCCCCTGTGAACTGCGTTGGCTGTGTCCCATAGATTTTGGATCATTGTGTGTTCATTTTCATTTGTCTTGGGTATTTTTAGAATCCCTCTTTCATTTCTTCAGTGTTCCTTTCTTCCCCTTTTATTCCCTTCATCTGTGATGTGAGGACTATCTTTAATATTATGTTTGGATTTCTTTCAGTTTTGTGTGTGTGTGTGTGTGTGTGTGTGTGTGTGTGTGTGTGTGTGATTATTTAAGTTGCTGAGCTCTTAATTTCACATGGACACTAACAACCCTACATTGTTACTCTGCTCCCCCACAGTTACTGAATTTGACCTTATATTTTACATCTACTTGTTTTGTGTGTCCCTTAACTTCTTATTGTGAATATAGATGATTTTATTACTATTTTTTTTTCATCCTTCCTATTAGCTGTGTCCATGGTTGATTTACTACCTTTGTTGAATATTTGCCTTAACCAATGAGGTTTTTCCTTTAGTAAGTTTCCTTTCCTAATTTTTATGTTTCAATCGTGACCTTTTCTTTTTCACTTAGAAGAGCCCCTTTAAGATTTCTCATAAGGCTGGTTTGGCGATGCTGAGCTCTTTTAGTTTTGCTTCTCTGTAAAACTTTAGATCTCACCATCAAAGCTGAGGGAGAGCCTTGCTGGGTAGAGTATTTTTGCTTATAGGCTTTTCCCTTTCATGACTTTAAATATACCATGCCACTCCCTTCTGGCATGCAGAGGTTATCCTGAAAAGTCAGCAGATAACTTTATGCAATTTCCCATGTTTGTAACTTGTTGCTTTTCCTTTGCTCCTTTTAATAGTGTCTTTTTATCTTTATTTTTTTTCCATTTTAATTACAATGAGTCTTGGTGTGGTCCTCTTTGGGTTGATCCTGTTTTGGCCTTACTGTGTTTACTGGACTTGGATGTCTGTTTTCTTTCCCAGGTTAGGGAAGTTTTCAACTCTTATGTCTTCAGGTATGTTCTACACTGCTTTGTCTTTCCTTTTTGCTTCTGGGACCAGTATAATGCAAATATTAGTACACTTGATGTTGTTTCACAAGTCTGTTCAACTTTCCTCATTTCATTTTAATCTATTGTTTTACCGTTCATCTTCAGTGATTGCCAGTACTCTGTCCTTCAGTTTTCTGATTCATTCCTCTGTATCATTTAGTCTACAGTAGTTTCCTTTAATGTATTTTTCATTTCAGTTATTGTATTCCTCATCTCTGTTTTGTTGTTCTTTAAAGTCTAACTCTTTTTAAAAAAAATCTAACTTCTTGCTCTGGTCGTCCATTCTTCTCCTGAGTTCTTTGATCATCTTTACAGTCATTACCTTGAACCCTTTGTTGAGGAGATTGGCTGTCTCCACTTCACTTAGATCTTCTTCTGAATTCTTATCTTGGTCCTTCATTTGGATCGTGTTTCCGTGTCACCTCATTTTTCTTAACTTCCTGTTTTTATTGCTATGTGTGTAGTAGGTTCGTTACATTTCCTGACCTTGGGGAAGTGGCCTTTTGTAGGAGCTGTCCTATGGGTCCCAGCAGCCCCCTCTCCCCTGGTCACTAGAGCTATATATTCTAGGTGTATGTACCCCCTATGTGGGCTGCTTGGGCTCTTCTGCTGTGGTGGGCTGACTACTGTGGGTAGTCTGGTAGGCTTGGCTGCCCCCAGACTGCTTGTTTGCCAGGCTCTGCCTTGTATAGAGGCTGTCTGTGCTGCTTGGTGAGACTAAATCATAAGGCAGCTGGCTGCACAACTCTGGGGGACACCAAATCTGGTGCTGGTTCACTTACGGGTAGAATTGCAGTCCAGGTGATATCAGGGCTAGTGCCCAGTCACTGGTTCTGGGGCTATGCTGGCTACTGGGAGGAAGAGACAGGTTCTGCGTTCTGGCTGCAGGGCCCAGGAGCCACAGAGTTGGTGTTGGATCACTGTTCCTGACACAGCTCTCTGCAGGGCCGGGGGTATCCCTAATCTTGTGTTGGCATTCTGATGGGCAGGGTCAGGACCCAGCTGAGTCCATGGCTGCTTCTGGCCTACAATTAAGTGGCCTGGTTACACAGGCTGCTGGGCTGTGGTATCCCTGGAGCTGGTGTGTGCCTGTCGGTGTATGAGGCTGATCCCACTGCTAAAGCAGGTTTGCTGTTGGGTAGGTCCAAGCTCCATCCAGTCCCTGTGCAGTTACCACCTGCCGATGGTGAGGCTGACTCCAAGGCCAGAGCAGGCTCACTTGTCAGAGGGGCCAGGGACTCTGGGGCTGGTGCCTGTCCACTGAGGTGTGGAGGCTGGTCCTGGGGCTTTTGGTGGCTGGACCCATGTCCAGGGGCAGCTGTGCACTGAGAGGATCTGAAGGCAGCCTGTTTGCTGGTGGATGGGGCTATGCCCCTGCTCAGTTAGTTGCTTGGCCTGCAGCATCCTAGTACTTGTGTCTGTAGTCTGGTGGAAATGGGTGGGGCTCGGTCCTGAGGCTGATAAGCTACAGGTTGGTGTTGGATTCTGAAATTATGCTTGCTGGTACCAGCGTCCACGAGGTAGAAGGAGCTCCCCCGAATGGCTGCTGCCAGTGTCTCTGTCCCTGAGGCTGTGCTGTAGTTGCCTCTTGCCTCTCTGGGAGACTCTCCAAGATCAGGAGGTAGGTGTGACCCGGGATCCTTTCAAATGACTGCTTCTGCTCTGATTCTCAGATCATGTGGGATTTTGTGAGCATCTTTTAAGAGTGGAATCTCTATTTCCCACAACCCTCTGGCTCTCTGGAAAATAAGCACTACTGGTCTTCAAAGCCCAACTTTCTAGGAACTCTTCTTTCCACAACAGGATCCCTGGGCTTGGGAGCCTGATGTTGGCTTCATACCCCTTGCTACCTGGGAGCACCTCTGAAATTGTAATTATTCTCCCATTTGTGGGCCACCCACTTGGTGGCAGGGGTCTTGACTCTATTGAGATTTTGCCCTTCTTTTCTGTCTTGTCGAGGTGCCTTCCTTATATCTTTAGCTGTAAAACATCTTTTATGGTAGGTCCCGGCCTTTTTCATCAATTGCTGTTCTGTAAACAGTTGTGACTTTGGTGTGCCCATGAGAGGCATCAAGCTCTGGGTCTTTGAATGCTACCATGTTGGACAATCTCTCTACTTCATTCTTAAATCATATTATTTAAGTTTTCTTAGTATCTTATTTGATTAGCGACAGTTTGAAATTTATTATCACTCATGTTTACTTCGCTTGTTTAAAAAAATTGAATAGTGCATTCATTCAGTTTGAAATGAAGGTAGTGACCTGTGAATTTCCATACCTCAAAAATCAAGGATAGGACAAAAGCCTTTTCTACTTGTGTTAACCTCAAACTCTGCACCCCACCCCAGCCTGGGGATTAACCTGTTGCACCCATGCTCACCTTCTGTTTTCGGACCGTTAACCATCATTGCATCTGTATGTGTGTTGACAAAGTGAACTCTAGTCTTTGCAGTTTTTGTGTTTTGTTTTTTGGTTTAGGGAACAGTCCTACTATGAATGTACATTTACTGCTCTACTGAAGTTCATATATAAACCTGTCAAGCACATTACCAGGATTGGAATTGCTTGTATATACACTTTGATAAATGTTAGAGACAATGGTAGAACAGAAGTAAATTGTATTTCAAATGCCACAATATTCTCACACCATGAAAACCCTTCCCTTTTTAATATATTTGTGTGTAGTTTATCTTTATGCCCATACTATATTTCCCAGAGATGGGTAAGTGTTATGTTTCTTGCTGGCACATTTACCGTATTGTTCAAAGTCAGGCGTTTAGTGGTTTTAGCATGATCCTATTTCCATGAACTCGCAAATACAAGATCTTCTCTCACACTGTCTTTTACTCCCTGCTGTTTTATATTGCCCTCCTAATTCTCAGTCCTGGTCTTTCTTTATGTTCTTCATCAACCTGGATAGGTTATGCTATTTTCTCCCTTATTCAAGACCAATAGAATAGAATAGAATACAACACCCAGAAATAAACCCTGATATATGGCCAAATGATTTTTGACAAGTTGCCAAGACTTTTCAAAGTAGAAAGGATAGTATTTTCAACACATGGTGCTGAGAAGTCTTGTGGTCAACATGCAAAAGAAGGAAAATGGACCCTTACCTAACATCATATGCAAAAATTAATGAAAACGTATCAAGAAACTAAATATAAGACCTAATAATATAAAAAGTCTTAGAAGAAGATACAGGACAAGAGCTTCATGATATTGGATTTGGCAGTGTTTTCCTCCATATGAAACGAAGGAACAACAAAGGTACAGCTAACAAAAAAATAAACAATTTGCAGTACATAAGTTAAAAAAAATGTGTATCAAAGAAATGTAAACAGAATAAAATGGCAACCCACAAGATGGGAGAAAATATTTCAGAGCCATCTATCTGACAAGAGATTTCTATTCAGAATATACAGAGAACTCCTACAACTGAACAAAAAGCAAACACCGTGATTGAAAAATGGATAAAAGACTTCAATAGATGGTTCTTCCAAAAGATGTACAAATGACTAAGCACGTGAATAGATGCTCCATATCACTAAATGCATGTTTATATATTTGTGTGCCTGCATACACACACAAGCACACACACACATACACAAGCAGAAAACAACTATTGGTGAGGATGTGAGGGAGTTGGAACCATTGTGCTATGTCAGAGGGAATGCAGAATGATACAGCTGCTTTGCAAAAGAGTATGGCAATTTTTCAGATATTGAAAAATAGAATTACTACATGATCCAGGAATTTTACTATGAGGTATACCCAAAGGTATTGAAATCAGGGTCTTAAATAAATTTTTGTACTCCAGTGTTTAGAGCAGTAATAATCACAGTAGCTAAAATATGAAAGCAACCTAAGTGTTCATCCACTAGTTCCTGGATAAGCAAAGTGTGGTATACCCATATAATACAATATTATTCAGTGTTAAGAAGGAAAAGATCTAGGAATATGCTACAACATGGATGAATCTTGAGGAAATTTAGCTACCCAAAATGCCATTTTTGTGACTTTTAGTGAGTCATAGCAATACAACTACTTATTTCAATTTTATGGGGGAACTTAGGGTAGTCAAAACCATAGAAATTGGGAGGGTAATGACGCTTTTCAGGTGGTTATGGAACAAAAAGGAAAGTTATATTTAAAGGATATAGAGTTACAGTTTTAAAACGTAGAAAAGAATTAGAAAGATAAATGGTGATGTTGATCGCCCAATAATATGAATGCATTTAATATCACTGAACGGTGCACTTTATAATAACTTACATGTTGTATTTTATGTCATTTGATTTTACCAACATACAAAATTGGGAAAGAATGTAATATCAGGAAAGGGAGTGGACCTGGGATAGAGCAGAGAGCAATCAGATGGGTGAGACACTGCATATGTTGAAGAAGAAGAGCTGAGAGTCTTCATTGGCCAGAAGAGACTTTATAAAAGAGAAAAAAAAATTACTCTGAGGGTGTATTAGATAGATATCTGTGGGTGTGCTGCTATCTCCCATGGGTTATCTTAAAGAGTCTTTAATAAAGTCCATAAGGCTTGCTGAGGCTTTTTTAAAAATTGGATTCCCTAGGAGATAATTAGTGGGTGGTACTTAAGTCTATGTCTAGGTTGACAGATTTTGCAGGGAAGAACGAACCTGAGAACAGTGGAGGTCTTAAGAGTGTAAGTACATGGAAATTAGAAAAAAAAAAAATAATAAAGGGAATTAGGAAAACTTTGGACTTTGAAGGTCATGTATTATTACTGAGTCAGACCTGAGGTTTCTAAGGAGTTATATACACAGTTGCTATTTGGATTACTTGTTGATAAAGATAAGTGGAAAAACTAGAGTCGTTCCCAAGTGTAGGTAAGATATAATGAGAGGATGGAGGTGGAAAGTAGGGAGACCCAGAGAAAAGTGGGAAGGTCATATTGGGCCAAGATGGTGGTAATATCCAACAGAACAGACGGTAGGACAGACTATGGATTCATCTTTTTTATTTCGCCTCCCCCCCTCATCCTTAATAATTCTTTGGGAATATTTCACTGCTCTGTGATGCAGGTACAGAATTCGAGTGAGGAGGCTACACCTTCAGTGTCCAGCTGTCTGAGTCCTCAGTGTGCTTCAAATGATGGAGAACTATTGCTTCTTTATGAGAAGGGTTAGTACCTCGTAGCTAAGCTTAAGCTGGAGCTTATGCAATATTGATTCCATTTTATATATACTGTTGGCATGGAGGTTCCTCCTCCTCTTTTCTTGACCATTATGAAATGAATCTATATTTCTCAGTATTTGGGTATATCAGATAAATACGTTAAGTAAAGGAATCTTATATATTGCTCCCTGCATAGTTTGCTCTTTCTTGTTTCTCTTTTACCTTGACTAAATTAGCACAGGGAGAGACCTTGAAATGTTCTAATCAGGAGAGATTAGAACATCATATTTCTAGAGAGGTTGGTTGGACAGAGCAGGGGTCCCAGTGAGAATCCAAGCCTCTGCTGCTACTTGGAAGTGTACCTGTGTAGAATAGAGGGCTCCAGGAAATATCCTAGAATATTCCAATGTCCCTGTGGGAGATCATTAAGAGAGGCAGGATCTGGTACCAGATCAGTGTACTATGACATGTTTGTCAGTCATCTGATGTGAGATTCTCAGAGCCAATCCCATATGGTAGGGCTGAGTGCAGAGTGATGAAGAACCTGTGAAAGCCTTTGATTGCATGTTAAAGATGAAGCTCTGATTTCGGGGAGAATTTTCTTACCTGACTGAATGTCACCCTTCTGTGGGGATGAGATTCTGTGCTTTTCCTCTGTTGAAGACCACTGACTGCAAATCATTAGAGGATCATGTCTAGAAAGCATTCTTTATTTAATTTCTTAAAGAAGAAAGCATAGAAAACATTTTTATCCACTTTCAAATTGAGGATCAAGGGGAATGACATCAGTGAAAATGTCAGAGTAGGGAGCTCTGGCTTGTGTCCATCCCCAGAAACACTGACATACGTGGTAAAACCTGTCAAAATGACCTTATCAACACATGTAAGTTTTCTTTTCTTTTCACGCTGTAGATTTATCTTTCATGGAAACTTTACTTACTACAGGATGTGGAGAATAAACAGGGAAGTAGAAACTGTATTTCCTGATGAGAGAATCACTAAGTCACATTAGCTGTTCTGAACTCTGCCTTACTCACCGTGACTCTAATTAAAACAAACAAACAAACAAAACACTTTTTTTTTGGTAAGTCAGTTCTGACATTTCCTCGTTAAAGACAAGGTAACAGATACAGACTTAGATCTACCAGAATTGAGCAAACTTTTGATTGTACCTGTGTTGAACATATGAGCATGACCTGCTACAAATCTTCATTATACTTATTGCCACAACGGACAAATTCCCTTTTTCCACTCCTGATATGTTGCATGTAAGGAATGCATAGGTCACTAACCCCAGCTCGTCACAGGTAAACTCTGCCACATGGATTACTGCATGTTTTCCTGCTGGAAGACCACACATTCTCGAGGATCATGCCTGCAGAGTATCTGGGCTCTTCTTTTCTTCTGGATAAAGGTTAGATCATCACCTAATTTTATGAGAAATATATAAATTGTATTTGCATATTCTTCCGGTTTTTATTTATCCATTCTCTTTCAAGTCCTAAGTGCAAATATTAAAGTGATTTCCAAGAGGGTGGTAAATAAGACAGCTCCAAAATTAGCAATAAATCATAATACAATTGTGAATGCCTTAATGTGTGATTAATATGTAGATACTTATGTAAATGCAGGTTTAGTAATGCTTTGTGGAGAGCTTCAGAATCTAGGTATTAAAAATAAAAAGAAGAAGGAGTTCTTGAAACTCTCAGGGAATTATAGAGAAGTCTTTGTGTCTATAAATATCATTCTGAAATAATGCATATTCTCAGAAATAAACTAGGCATAACATTGTAGGAGAAAACTTCATGAAATGAAAGAGCATGTGAGATGGCCATACAAGAAAAAGAATATTCTCAGAGAATAATGAACAGTGTGGAGTTCAGCAGAAGGGTCATACACATTCAGAGATGAAAACTTTAGAGAGCCTAATTGTGAGTTCCTCATATTTCATCTTTGGAGACACGGTAGTCATTTGCAATATGATGTTATAAGATGACGTTAATAAAAAAAAAATAAGATGACGTTAACATACTTAAATACTTTCGTGTAGAAATGACCACTTAGAACCAGAGTAAATGAAAGAGAACACAAAATTATGTTTATGTTGATTTTTAAAGACCTCAGGTGAGTGCTGATTATTTAAAAATGCATGATGTCTTTCACTGCAAAGTAAAGGAGCTGTTACAGTGGAGGATTACTGGACTGAATGTCAATATTATGACATAGTATGAGTGTGTTTCGTATTTGGTAATTGCAATCATTGTTGCTTTTTTTGTCGTCATCCATTGACAGTGCTTGGTGTCAGTTGATTTATCTCTTGTAAAAATAAAATACAGTCTGTGTGTGTGTGTGAAAAAAAACATACATGATGTCTTGACTAAAGTTGTATGGAATTTGAGATCTGGAAAAAAGCATTTCTTTTTTGTAATGCTAGGATGATAATTGGACATTTTTGCAAGAAAGAGATTTCAGGATGCAAATCTTGTGTCTCTAAGGTGGGAAGTCAGTTCATGGTGGAACATTCTATTAAAATTGTGTGAGTGGAGAAATATTTCTTTGGAAGGAAGAGGTCACGAATCCCTTTTTAAGAGTTAATGGTTTATAGCATACCGAATGAGCAAAATGGCTATTTCTGAACTTTAGAAAAAAGTAATATAGTTTTTCTGCATTTATAACATGAGGCTGATGTAAAATATCAAAAATTCTTTATTTTGAAAAGCAATGTAATCAATTTGACATAATTCATATATATTGAACCTGTGGTACACACACACACAGTAAAACTTACATTCAGAAAATTGTTTGCACTTAAGAAATATTTTCAAGTGTAGTTGATTTACAATGTTGTGGGTTTTTTAAATACATGTTTATTGGAGTATACTTACTTTATAACACTGTATTAGTTTCTGCTTTACAACAAAGTGAATCAGCTATATGTATACATATATTCCCCATATCCCCCCCCCCTTGAGCCTCCCTCCCACACTCCCTATCCCACCCCTCTGGGGGACATAAAGCACCGAGCTGATCTCCCTGTGCTATGCGGCAGCTTACCACTAGCTATTTTACATTTGGTAGTGTATATATGTCAGTGCTACTCTCTCACTATGTCCCTGTCTCCCCTTGCCCCCTGTGTCCTTAAGTCCGTTCTCTACATCTGTGTCTTTATTCCTGCCCTGTCACTAGGTTCGTCAGTACCATTTTTCTAGATTCCATATATATGTGTTAGCGTATGGTATTTGTTTTTCTCTTTCTGACTTACTTCACTCTGTATGACAGAGTCTAGGTCCAACCACCTCACTGCAAATAACTCAATTTTGTTCCTTTTTATGGCTGAGTAATACTCCATTGTATAGATGTGCCACATCTTCTTTATATATTCATCTGTCGATGGACATTTAGGTTGCTTCTATGTCCTGGCTATTGTAAATAGTGCTACAGTGAACATTGGGGTACATGTATCTTTTTGAATTATGGTTTTCTCCGGGTATATGCCCAGTAGTGGGATTGCTGGGTCATATGGTAGTTCTATTTTTCAGCTTTTAAGGGATCTCCATACTGTTCTCCATAGTGGCTGTATCAGTTTACATTCCCACCAACAGTTCAGGAGCGTTCCCTTTTCTCCACACCCTCTGCAGCCTTTATACATTGTTGTATTAATTTCTGCTGTTCAGCAAAGTGATTCAGTTTTATATATATCTATCTATATATCTATCTATATCTATATATCTATATCTATATATCTATATATATTCTTTTCCATTATGGTTTATCACAGGATATTGAATATAGTTTCCTGTGCTATACAGTAGGTCTTGGTGGGTTGTCTATCCTATGTAGAAAAGTTTGCTTCTGCTATTCCAAAACTCCCAATCTTACCTTCACTCTCTCCTTGGCAACCACAACTCTCTTTTCTATATCTGTGTGTTTGTTTCTGTTTTGCTGACATGCTCATTTGTGTCCTGTTTTCGATTCCACATATAAGTGATATTATATGGTATTTGTCTTTCTGTCTCTGACTTACTTCACTTAGTATCATTATCTCTAGGTCCATCCATGTTGCTGCAAATGGCATTATTTCATTCTTTTTTATGTCTGAGTTATATCTTTTGTATACATATACCACACCTTCTTTATACACTCATTTTTCAATGAACATTTAGGTTGTTTCCATGTCTTGGCTGTTATAAATAGTGCTGCTATGAACATAGGGTTTCATGTATCTTTTTGAATTATAGTTTTGTCTAGATATATGTCCACAAGTGGGATTGCTAGATCATATGGCAACCCTATAGTTTTTTTGAGGAACCTCCATACTGTTTTCCATAGTGGCTGCACCAACTTACATGGCCACCGACAGTGTAGAAGGGTTCCCTTTTCTCCATACCCACTCCAGCATTTGTTAATTGTAGATTTTTTTTAATGATGGCCATTCTGATCAGTGTGAAGTGATACCTCATTGTAATTTGGATTTGCATTTATCTAATAATTAGTGATGATGAGCATCTTTTCATGTGCCTATTGGCTCTCTGTATGTCTTCTTTGGAGAAATGTTTATTTAGGTCTTCTACCCATTTTTCCATTGAGTTATTTGTTATGTTGTTATTGAGTTGTATGAGCTGTTTGTATAGTTTGGAAATTAAGCCCTTGTCAGTCTCATCATTTGCTAATATTTTCTCCCAGTCCATAGGTTGTATTTTCATTTTGATTATGGTTTCCTTTGCTGTGCAAAAGCTTATAAGTTTGATTAGTTCCTGTTTCTTTTTTGCTTTTACAGTAAGTCCCCTACATATGAACAAGTTCTGTTCCAAGAGTGCGTTTGTAAGTTCAATTTGTTTGTAAGTCCAACAAAGTTGGCCTAGGTACCCAACTTACACAGTCGGCTATATGCTATTGTACCGTAATAGGTTTATAATACTTTTCACGCAAACAATACATAAAAAACAAGCACAAAAACAAAGAAAGCATTTTTAATCTTACAGTACAGTAACTTGAAAAGTACAGTAATACAGTACAACAGCTGGGATACTCGGGCTGGCATCGAGGGAACAGGCGAGCAGAGTTACTGATTGGAGGAGGGAGGGGAGGTGGGAGATGGTAGGGGTGAAGGATTATCCGCAGTAGGAGACAGAGAGCAAGCTGTAATTTCACTCATACCTGACGTTGATGGCAAAGGTTCTGGTTCCTTGCTGGATTTAATTCTATCTACCCTCTTGAAAGAATGATCCATTGATGTCTGGGTAGTAGCTCTTTTTTTCTCATCATAGATGACAAGGTAACACTGGATTGCAATCTGAATGGCTGCTGCCACCTTTGGGTCCCATTCTAGGTTCGGGTCCTGTGCCTCAAAAACTAACAGTGCTTCCTCAAATAACGAAGGTTCCCTTGCCATTTTCTGTGTCGTGAATCTCTTCAGTTCTTCAGTTACTTTTTCTTCCTCCTGTCCCTCTTCATCCATTCTCTGGGCCTCCAATTCCATCAGTAAGCTCCTCATGTTGCACAGCAAGGAGGTCAGCGAAATCGTCCTCTTGCAGATCTAGCTCCAGCTTCTCGCTGAGGGTCACTACGTTGCTGAAGACCTCTTCGGACTTCTGATCTACCTTCTCAAATCCACAAAAATCATGAACAAACTGTGGGCAAAGGTTCTTCCAAACCCCATTCATCGTGACCGCCATCCCCTCACACCATGCAAAGTCAATGTTTTTTATGGTCTTGTAGATGTTATGGTCCTCCCAAAGTTGTCCCTAGGTTGTTCCTGATTTGTCACTTACCTTTACTGCCTGACAAAAAGTGTGACATAAATAATATTTCTTGAAAGTCGCTATAACGCCCTGGTCCATAGGTTGGATGAGCAACGTAGTATTTGGTGACAGATGCAGTACTTTGACGTTGGGATGAAAGTCATCCATGAATGGGGGGTGGCCCAGAGCATAGTCGAGCAGCAAAAGAATGTTTTGCTGGAACGTCCTTCTCCAAGCAATATTTCTCTACATCTGGGATAAAGTGGTGGCAAAACCAGTCCTGGAACGTGGCCTGTGTAATCCGGGATTTGGGGTTACGCTTCCACACAACAGGAAGAGAGCCCTTGGCTATGTTTTTAAGGGTTCTTGGGTTGTGTGAATGATAAACTAAGAGAGGTTTCAGCTTCAATTCACCGGAAGCATTGCCACCAAACAACAGTTAGCCTATCCTTTGCTGCTTTACAGCCCGGCATCAACTTTTCCTCCTTACTGACGTAACTTCGGTCTGGCATCCTCTTCCAGTTCAGTTGTGTCTCATCCACATTAAAAACCTGGTTGGGTAAATACACACCATCATCAATAATTTCTCAAAGTGTTTCTGGAAGTTCCTGGACAGCTACCCTATCTGCACTTGCTGTCTCTCCACTTACTTTTACATTGTGAAGGCTGGCTCTAGCCTTGAACCGATGAAAGCAGCCATGGCTGGCATTAAAAGATGTGCCCTCTGATTCTTTGCCGTGTTTCTTCTTCAAGTCTTCATAAAGGCTTTTAGCTTTCTCTTGAATCAGCGTTAAGTTGAGCAGGACTCAGCGCTGATGTTGATCCTGCATCCGCACACTGAGAAGTTTCTCCATCTCCTCCATCACTTTTCCATGCTTCTTGGATATTGTGTCAACATCGTCGGCACAGCAGACTTCACATGTTCCATGATCTTGTCCTTGTTCTTTAGATTCGTGCCAATGATTGAATGATTCATATTATAAGAATGAGCGATGTCTAACATCTTTTTGCCTCGCTCCACTCTCTCCATTACTTTCACTTTTGTTTCCGTCATTATCGCTTGGCGCTTCTTAACAGTACCAGCTACATCACATCTGCTTTTACGCTTGCTTCCAGACATCTTGGGTTTGAAATAAAGGTACTGTACTACTGTACTCTATACAGTACTGTAAAGTACACAAAAGCACAAGCACATATAGAGGAAGCACGCACGTGACAATGTATGTCAGACACGTGAACTAACTTACATGATTGGACACGCGAATGGACGTTTGCATCTTTGAAAGTTTGCAACTTGAAGGTTCATATGTAGGTGACTTACTGTATTTGTACTGCCTAGGGAGAACTACCTAGGAAAATTTTGGTATGACTTATGTCAGAGAATGTTTTGCTTATGTTCTCTTCTAGGAGTTATAAGGTGTCCTATCTTATATTTAAGCATATAAGCCGTTTTGAGTTTATTTTTGTGAATGGTGTGAGGGTATGTTCTGACTTCACTGATTTGCATACGGCTCTCCAACTTTCAAAACACCACTTGCTGAAGAGACTGTCTTTTCCCCATTGTATATTCTTGCCTCCTTTGTCAAAGGTTAATTGACCATAGGTGTGTGGGTTTATTTCTTAGCTCTCTATTCTAATCCATTGATCCATGTATCTCTTTCTGTGCCAATACAATGCGGCTTTGATTACTGTAACTTTGTAGTATTTTCTGAAGTTTAGGAGGGTTATGCCTCCTGCTTTGTTCTTTTTCCTGGGGATTGTGTTCACATTTCTGACTTTTTTATGGTTCCAGATACATTTTAGGATTATTTGTTCTAGTTCTGGGGAAAATGTCATGGGTAATTTGATAGGGATCACATTAAATCTGTAGATTGCTTTGGGTAGTATAGCCATTTTAACAGTATTAATTCCTCCCATCCAAGAGCGTGGGATGTCTTTCCATTTCTTTGAATCATCTTCAGCTTCCTTTACTAATGTTTTGTAGTTCTCAGTATATAAGTATTTCACCTCCTTGGTGAGGTTTAATCCTAAGCATTTTATTTTTTTGATGCCATTTAAAAAAGGATTGCTTGTTTACATTTCCTTTCTGATATTTCAGTGTTAGTGTAAAGAAATGCAACCAGGGACTTCCCTGGTGGCTCGGTGGTTGAGAATCCGCCTGCCAATACAGGGGACACGGGTTTGAGCCCTGATGCAGGAAGATCTCACATGCCGTGGAGCAACTAAACCTGTGTGCCACAACTACTTAGCCTGCACTCTAGAGCCAGTGAGCCACAAATACTGAGCCCATGTGCCACAACTACTTAAGCCTGCATGCCTAGAGCCCGTGCTCCACAACAAGAGAAGCCACTGCAATGAGAAGCCTGCGCACCACAAGAAAGTCTAGTCCCCACTGGCCACAACTAGAGAAAGCCCGTGCACAGCAATGAAGACCCAATGCAGCCAAAATAAATTTAAAAAAAAAAGAAAGAAAAACCAGGAAATGCAACCAATTTATATATGTTAATCTTGTATCCTGCTACTTTGCTGAATTTGTTTATCAGTTCTAGTAGTGTTTGTGTGGAATTTTTAGGGTTTCCTTTATATATATTATCATGTCATCTGCATATAATGGCAACTTTACCTCTTCCCTTCCAATTTGGTTAGATTTTATTTCTTTTTCTTGTCTGATTGTTGTGGCTAGGACTTCCAATACTATGTTGAAGAGAAGACGTGAGAGTGGGCATCCTTGTCTTGTTCCAGATTTTAGCGGGAAGGCTTTCAGCTTATGAACGTTGAGTATTATATTGGCTGTGGGTTTGTCATAAATAGCTTTTATTATGTTGAGATATGTTTCCTCTGTACCCACGTTGGTAAGTGTTTTTACCATGAATGGATGTTGAAGCTTTTCAAATGCTTTTTTGCCATCTATTTTGATGATCGTTTGTTTCTTGTTTTTCCTTTGTCGATGGGGTGTATCATGTTGATTGATTTGCATATGTTGAAACAGCTTTGTGAAACTGGGTGAATCAAATTTGGTCATGGTGTATGATCCTCTTATGTGTTGTCGGATTCGGTTTTCTAATATTCAGTTGAGAATTTTTGCATCTATATTTATCAACGATATTGGCCTGCAGTTTTCTTTTTCGGTAGTGTCTTTCTCTGTGTTTTTTTTAAAAGTCTTTATTGAATTTGTTCCAATACTGCTTCTGTTTTATGTTTTGGTTTCTTGTTTGTGAGGCATGTGGGATCTTAGCTCCAAAACCAGGGATCGAACCCGCACCCCCTGCACTGGAAGGCGAAATCTTAACTGCTGGACCACGAGAAAAGTCCCCATCTGTTTTATTTGGTTTTTTTTTTTTTAGTAAATTTCTTTCTTTATTTATTTTTGGATGCATTGGACATTCGTTGCTGTGCTCGGGCTCTCTCTAGTTGCGGTGAGCGGGGGCTACTCTTCGTTGTGGTGTGCAGGCTGTTCATTGTGGTGGCTTCTTTTGTTGCAGATCATGGGCTCTAGGTGCGTGGGCTTCAGCAGTTGTGGCTATCAGGCTCAGTAGTTTTGGCTCGTGGGCTGTAGAGCGCAGGCTCAGTAGTTGTGGCACACAGGCTTAGTTGCTCCATGGCATGTGGGATCTTTCCAGACCAGGTCTCGAACCTATGTCCCCTGCAGTGGCAGACAGATTCTTAACCACTGTGCCACCAGGGAAGTCCCCCCTCCCCATCTGTTTTTGATATCAGCATGATAGTGGCTCCATAGAATGTCTTTGGAAGTATTCCTTACTCTTCAATCTTTTCGAAGAGTTTGAGAAGAATCAGTGTAAGTTCTGCTTTTTATATTTGGTAGAATTTGCCTGTGAAACCATCTGACCCTGGACTTCTGTTGCTAGGGAGTTTTTTTAAATTACAGATTCTATTTTTTAAAAAAATTCTATTTATTTATTTATTTATTTTGGCTGTGTTGGGTCTTCGTTTCTGTGCGAGGGCTTTCTCTAGTTGCAGCGAGCGGGGGCCACTCTTCATCACGGTGCGTGGGCCTCTCACTATCGTGAGCTCTCTTGTTGTGGAGCACGGGCTCCAGACGCTCAGGCTCCGTAGCTGTGGCTCACGGGCCCAGTAGCTCCGCGGCATGTGTGATCTTCCTAGACCAGGGCTCGAACCCGTGTCCCCTGCATTGGCAGGCAGATTCTCAACCACCGCGCCACCAGGGAAGCCCTCTATTTTGCTTTTAGTGATCAGTATGTTCAAGTTATCTATTTCTTCTTGATTCAGTTTTGTTCGGCTGTAAAAAAACAAAATATATTTTTAAGTTATGTTAGCAGCTAAATACTTACCATGTATTAGACCACAAAAGAGAGAAGAAAAAATATTAAAATATTTTTTCAAATACAACAAGTATTGAAATGTTTTAAAGAAATTGGTATAATAATACTAATTACAATAATGACAAATTGTTCTGAACTTAAAGACTACTTATATCTAAGATGCATATTATATGCTTATTGTTTTATTGTTTTTAAATACATGGAATGTTTTCTCCTTTCTAATGTAATTTTTTTATTTTACCTGTATATTGTGAAAAAAATTTAGTTCCACATAATATAAAAAATTACACTTTAATAGGAGATATTAATCCATTTACATTTACTATAGTACTGAAAATACTTAGGTTTAGCGTTCCATGTCATGGAGTGCTCTTTTTTATTTATTCATTTTTAAAAAAGATTTAATTTGGAGGGGGGGCCATAAATTATTCATTTATTTATTTATTTAATTTTAACATCTTTATTGGACTATAATTGCTTTACAATGGTGTGTTAGTCTCTGCTTTAGAACAAAGTGAATCAGCTCTACGTATCCATATATCCCCATATCTCCTCCCTGTTGCATCTCCCTCCCGCCCTCCCTATCCCACCCCTCTAAGTGGTCATAAAGCACTGAGCTGATCTCCCTCTTCTATGCAGCTGTTTCCTACTAGCTAGCTATTTTACATTTGGTAGTATATATAAGTCCATGCCACTCTCTCACTTCGTCCCAGCTTACCCTTCCCCCTCCCCATGTCCTCAAGTCCATTCTCTATGTCTGCGTCTTTATTCCTGTCCTGTCCCTAGGTTCTTCCCAACCGTTTCTTTTCCTTTTCTTTTTAGAGTCCACATATATGTGTTAGCATACAGTATTTGTTTTTCTCTTTCTGACTTACTTCACTCTGTATGACAGACTCTAGGTCCATCCATCTCACTACAAATAACTCAATTTCATTTCTTTTTATGGCTGAGTAATATTCCATTTTATATTGAAGATGTGCAACATCTTTTTTACCCATTCATCAGTTGATGGACACTTAGGTTGCTTCCATGTCCTGGCTATTTCAAACAGAGCTGCAATGAACATTGTGGAACATGACTCTTTTTGAATTATGGTTTTCTCCAGGTATATGCCCCAGTAGTGGGATTGCTGTGTCATATGGTAGTTCTATTTTTAGTTTTTTAAGGAACCTTGATACCGTTCTCGATAGTGGCTGTATCAATTTACACTCCCACCAACGGTGCAAGAGGGTTCCCTTTTTTCCACACCTCTGCAGCATTTATTGTTTGTAGATTTTTTTGATGATGGCCATTCTTACCTGTGTGTGGTGATACCTCATTGTAATTTCGACTTGCATTTCTCTAATGATCAGTGATGTTGAGCATTCTTTCATGTGTTTGTTGGCAATCTGTATATCTTCTTTGGAGAAATGTCTATTTAGGTCTTCTGCCCATTTATGGATTGGGTTGTTTGTGTTTTTTTTTTTTTTTGATATTGAGCTGCATGGGCTGCTTGTAAAGTTTGGAGATTAATCCTTTGTCAGCTGCTTCGTTGGCAAATATTTTCTCCCATTCTGAGGGTGGCCTTTTCGTCTTGTTTACGTTTTCCTTTGCTGTGCAAAAGCTTTTAAGTCTCCTTAGGTCTCATTTGTTTATGTTTCTTTTTAATTTCCGGTTTTCTAGGAGGTGGGTCAAAAAGGATCTTGCTGTGATTGATGTCATAGAGTGTTCTGCCTATGTTTTCCTCTAAGAGTTTGATAGTGTCTGGCCTTACATTTAGGTCTTTAATCCATTTTGAGTTTATTTTTGTGTATGGTGTTAGGGAGTCTTCTAATATCATTCTTTTACTAGTAGCTGTCCAGTTTTCCCAGCACCACTTATTGAAGAGGCTGTGATTTCTCCATTGTATATTCTTGCCTCCTTTCTCAAAATTAAGGTGACCATATGTGTATGGGTTTATGTCTGGGCTTTCTCTTCTGTTCCATTGCTCTATATTTCTTTTTTTGTGCCAGTACCATACTGTCTTGACTACTGTAGCTTTGTAGTATTGTCTGAAGTCAGGGAGCCTGATTCCTCCAGCTCTGTTTTTCTTCTCAAGATTGCTTTGGCTGTTCGGGGTCTTTTGTGTTTCCATACAAATTGTGAAAATTTTTTGTTCTAGTTCTCTGAAAAATTGCATTGGTAGTTTGATAGGGATTGCATTGAATCTGTAGATTGCTTTGGGTAGTAGAGTCATTTTCACAATGTTGATTCTTCCAATCCAAGAACATGGTATATCTCTGTATCTGTTTGTGTCGTCTTTGATTTCTTTCATCAGTGTCTTATAGTTTGTTGAGTAAACGTCTTTTGTCTCCTTAGGTAGGTTTATTCCTAGGTATTTTATTCTTTGTGTTGCAGTGGTAAATGGGAGTGTTTCCCTAATTTGTCTTTCAGAATTTTCATCTTTAGTGTATAGGAATGAAAGAGATATCTGTACATTAATTTTGTATCCTGCAACCTTACCAGTTCATTGATTAACTCTAGTAGGTTTCTGGTAGCATCTTTAGGATTCTCTGTGTATAGTATCATGTCATCTGCAAACAGTGAGAGCTTAACTTCCTCTTTTCCGATTTGGATTCCTTTTATTTCTTTTTCTTCTCTGATTGCTGCAGCTAAAAATTCCAAAAGTGTGTGGAATAATAGTGGTGAGAGTGGGCAACCTTGTCTTGTTCCTGATCTTGGTGGAAATGGTTTCACTTTTTCACCATTGAGAATGATGCTGGCTGTGGGTTTGTCATATATGGCCTTTATTATGTTGAGGAAAGTTCCCTCTATGCCTACTTTCTGGAGGGTTTTTATGATAAATGGGTGTTTAATATTGTCGAAAGCATTTTCTGCATCTATTGAGATGACCATATTGTTTTTATCCTTCAGTTTTTTAATATGGTGTATCACATTGATTTGCATGTATTGAAGAATCCTTGCATCCCTGGGATAAACCCCACTTGATCATGGTGTATGATCCTTTTAAGGCGCTGTTGGATTCTGTTTGCTAGTATTGTGCAGTGGATTTTTGCAGCTATGTTCATCAGTGATATTGACCTGTAGTTTTCTTTCTTTGTGACATCTTTGTCTGGTTTTGGTGTCAGGGAGATGGTGGTCTCATAGAATAAGTTTGGGAGAGTTCCTCCCTCTGCTATATTTTGGAAGAGTTTGAGAAGGATAGGTGTTAACTCTTCTCTAAATGTTTGATAGAATTTGCCTGTGAAGCCATCTGGTCCTGGGCTTTTGTTTGTTGGAAGATTTTTAATCACAGTCTCAAGTTCAGTGCTTGGGATTGGTTTGTTTGTAGTTTCTATTTCTTCCTGGTTCAGTCTTGGAAGGTTGTGCTTTTCTAAGAATTTGTCCATTTCTTCCAGGTTGTCCATTTTATTGGCATATAGTTGCTTGCAGTAATCTCTCATGATCCTTTGTATGTCTGCAGTGTCAGTTGTTACTTCTCCTTTTTCATTTGTAATTCTATTAATTTGAGTCGTCTCCCTTTTTTTCTTGATGAGTCTGGCTAATGGTTTATCAATTTTGTTTATCCTCTCAAGGAACCAGCTTTTACTTTTTTTGATCTTTGCTGTTGTTTCCTTCATTTCTTTTTCATTTATGTCTGGTCTGATCTTTATGATGTCTTTCCTCTGCTGACTTTGTTTTTTTTTTTTCTTTCTTTCTCTAATTGCTTTAGGTGTAAGGTTAACTTGTTTATTTGAGATATTTCTTGTTTCTTGAGGTAGGATTGTATTGCTATAAACTTCTCTCTTAGAACTGCTCTTGCTGCATCCCATAGGTTTTGGGTCTTCATGTTTTCATTGTCATTTGTTTCTAGGTATTTTTTAATTTCCTCTTTGATTTCTTCAGTGATGTCTTGGTTATTAAGTAGTGTATTGTTGAGCGTCCATGTGTTTTTATGTTTTACAGATTTTTTTCCTGTAATTGATATCTAGTCTGATAGCATTGTGGTCGGAAAAGATACTTGATACGATTTCAGTTTTCTTATATTTACCAAGGCTTGATTTGTGACCCAAGATATGATCTATATCCTGGAGAATGTTCCAGGAGCACTTGAGAAAAAGTGTATTCTGTTGTTTTTGGATGGAATGTCCTATAAATATCAATTAAGTCCATCTTGTTTAATGTATCATTTAAAGCTTGTGTTTCCTTATTTATTTTCATTGTGGATGATCTGTTCATTGGTGAAAGAGGGGTGCTAAAGTCCCCTACTATGATTGTGTTTCTGTCGATTTCCCCTTTTATGGCTGTTAGCATTTGCCTTATGTTTTGAGGTGCTCCTATGTTGGGTGCATAAAATTATACAATTGTTATATCTTCTTCTTGGATTGATCCCTTGATCATTATGTAGTGTCCTTCTTTGTCTCCTGTAATAGTCTTTATTTTAAAGTCTTTTTTGTCTGATATGAGAATTGCTACTCTAGCTTTCTTTTGATTTCCATTTGCATGGAATATCTTATTCCATCCCCTCACTTTCCATCTGTATGTGTCCCTATGTCTGAAGTGGGTCTCTTGTAGACCACATACATACCGGTCGTGTTTTCGGATCCATTCAGCCAGTCTATGTCTTTTGGTTGGAGCATTTAATCCATTTACAGTTAAGGTAATTATTGATATGTATGTTCTTATTACCATTTTCTTAATTGTTTTGGGTTTCTTATTGTAGGTCTTTTCCTTCTCTTGTGTTTCCTGCCTAGAGAAGTTCCTTTAGCATTTGTTGTAAAGCGGGTTTGGTGGTGCTGAATTCTCTTAGTTTTGCTTGTCTGTAAAGGTTTTAATTTCTCTGTCGAATCTGAACGAGATCCTTGGTGGGTCGAGTAATCTTGGTTGTAGCTTTTCCCCTTTCATTACTTTAAATATGTCCTGCCAGTCCCTTCTGGCTTGCAGAGTTTCTGCTGAAAGTTCAGCTGTTAACCTTACGAGGATTCCCTTGTATGTTATTTGTTGTTTTTCCCTTGCTGCTTTTAATATTTTTTCTTTGTATTTAATTTTTGATAGTTTGATTAATATATGTTTTGGCATGTTTCTCCTTGGGTTTATCTTGTATGGGACTCCCTGCGCTTCCTGGACTTGATTAACGATTTCCTTTCCCATATTAGGGAAGTTTTCAACTATAATCTCTTTAAATATTTTCTCAGTGTCTTTCTTTTTCTCTTCTACTTCTGGGAACCCTATATTCGAATGTTGGTGCGTTTAATGTTTTCCCAGAGATGTCTCAGATTGTCCTCAATTCTTTTCATTCTTTTTTCTTTATTTTGCTTTGCAGTAGTTATTTCCACTATTTTATCTTCCAGGTCATTTATCCGTTCTTCTGCCTCAGTTATTCTGCTATTGTTTCCTTCTAGAGAATTTTTAATTCCATTTATTGTGTTGTTCATCATTGTTTGTTTGCTCTTTAGTTCTTCTAGGTCCTTGTTAAACGTTTCTTGTCTATTCTCCATTCCAGTACCAAGATTTGGGGTCATCTTTACTATCATTACTCTGAATTCATTTTCAGGTAGACTGCCTATTTCCTCCACATTTGTTTGGTCTGGTGGGTTTTTACCTTGCTCCTTCATCTGCTGTGTGTTTCTTTGTCTTCTCATTTGGCTTTGGGGACTGTGTTTGGGGTCTCCTTTTCAGAGGCTGCAGATTCGTAGTTCCCGTTGTATTTGGTGTCTGCCCCCAGTGGCTAAGGTTGGTTCAGTGGGTTGTGTAGGCTTTCTGATGGAGGGGACTGGTGCCTGTGTTCTGGTGGGTGTGTCTGGATCTTGTCTTTCTGGTGGACAGATCCGCATCTGGTGGTGTGTTTTGGGGTGTCTGTGACCTTATTGTGATTTTCGGCAGCCTCTCTGCTAATGGGTGGGCCTGCATTCCTGTCTTGCTAGTTGTTTGGCATGGGATGTCCAGCACTGGATCTTGCTGGTCTCTGAGTGGAGCTGGGTCTTAGCGTTGAGACGGATATCTCTGGGAGAGCTTTCGCCATTTGATATTACAAGGTGCCAGAGGTCTCTGGTAGACCAATGTCCTGAACTCGGCTCTCCCACCTCAGAGACACAGGCTTGACACCCGGCTGGAGCACCAAGACCCTGTCAGCCACACAGCTGGGGGTGAGAGCAAGAGGTAGCTTTGGTACATCTCAAAGACCACCAATGGGGTTCACTGACCATTTTCTCTCCAGAAGTGAAGAAAACAAAATTCAGACTTTGGCTAGTCAGCCACTTTGGTAGCCAGCCTCCAAGATGGACCTAATTATCCCCTAATTATCTCCCAGTCTCCATGTACCAGTGTGGCTCCTCGCACTTGAAAAGGGTTGACTGTTTAACTAATAAGAAATTGCAGAAATGACAAAGTGCAGCTTCCAAAGTTATAAAAGACATTGCAGCTTCTGCTTTGGTTTCTGCTAGATCACTCATCCTGGGGTAAGCCAGCTGCCATGTCATGAGGACACTCAAGCAGCCCTAAGGAGAGATCCATGTGGCAAGGAACTGAGGCCTCTTACCTACAGCCACGTGAGTGAGTCATCTCAGAAGTCAAAAGATTTAATTGTTTAAATTTTTGGTTGTGTTGGGTCTTCGTTGCTGCACAGGGTTTCTCCAGTTGTTACTAGAGAAGCAGGGGTCACTCATCGTTGTGGTGCACGGGCTTCTCCTTGCGGTGGTTTCTCTTGTTGTGGAGTATGGGCTCTAGGTGCATGGGCTTCAGTAGTTGTGTCATGCAGGCTCAATAGTTGTTGCTTGCAGGTGCTAGAGCACAGGCTCAGTACTTGTGGCACACGGGCTTAGTTGCTCTGCGGCATGTGGGATCTTCCCAGACCAGGGATGGAACCCCTGTTCCCTGCATTGGCAGGCAAATTCTTACCCACTGTGCCACCAGGGAAGTCCAGTGTGCTCTTTTTTAAACCTAGTCTGTTTTCATTATTTTGTATCTTAACGATTCTGTATTAAAGAAAAAAAAATAATACTCCTTTCTACCCCTCCTCTTTGAGGATTATATATGAAGAAGTATGTCTTATGTATTAACCTCAAATTTTCACCTTACTTTTAAGAAGTAATCACAATGTCAAGTATTTAATACTTTTCACTTCCACCTTGAAAAGCATGGATATTAAAGTGCTAATACAATTACCTTCCCTGGTCTATCTTTTTTAGTTTTTGTTATGTATAAAAAACAACGAAAAACATGCATGGTTTGTAAGGAAATGACAAATTTCAGAAAATTCAGCATCTGAATACACTCTAAACATAGCTTCTAGATAAAGACACAGAAAATTGCCAGATACTCAGAGGCCCCCTGGTCCCATTCTAGTGACTCCCCTTAAGGTTTAATATTGTTCTGGTATCTAACAAAAAGATAACTTTACCTGTATTTTGTATTTTATATAAATGTTATGGCACAGTAAAATCACTTTTGGATTGGGCTTTTTTATTTTATGTTGTTTGTGAATATGCCTATATGGTTGCCTGTTGTTGTGATCATGCATTGCCACTGTTGCATAGGATTCCATAATGTAAATATTTAACTATTAATTAATTTATTCCAATGTGTATTACAATATGAGTGATTTTCAGTTTGTGTCTATTGAGAACAGCACTGGTATATAAATTCTAGAACTTGAGCTTTGGTGGTGTGTGTATAAATTATTGTTCAGTATACACGTAGTAGTAAAATTTTCGAGTCATAGCTTTCTTGTGTTTATCTTTTTAGATATTTCTAAATATTTTCAAAACATTTGTATGATTTTTCATCTTCAGCAGCAGTGAATGAGATTCAAGGATTATACACATTCTTGTCAAACTTGATAATACCTGTCATTTTCATTTGAACTTTCTGGTTGGTGAGTGATAATTCCAGGTATCACGCTTTTGCATTTAATTGACTACTAAGAAGCCAAGCATCTTTTGATATGTTTACTTAACATTCTGTACTCTCTTTTTTGAAATATCTTTTGGTATATTTCCCCCATTTTGCTATTCCATTATCTTCTTATTGAAGACTTCCTTTTTTTTTGTTAACATCTGAAGACTTCTTATTTAGGAGTTTTTAATACATGCTTGAGATGAGTTCTTCTCTCTTTCTGTCTCTCCTTCTCTTTCTTTAGATGAGTGTCAGTTTTTAATGTTAATAACATCTAATTTGTTATTTTCCTCTTTATTTATTTAGTCTTATTTCTATTTATTTATGTAGTCTTCTTACCTGTAGCAGAACACATTATTTATTCTAAACCACAAATATGTTTTCATTTCTTCAATAAATGTAATTATTAAGCTTTAAATTTAAGTTAACTTTCTAAACTAAATATGTTGTATCATAGTGAGTATTATGACAGCTGAAAGGTTACATTTATTCAGAAAATGTTGTATCAGCTTTCTTTTCATTTGCTCCTACTTCTCATTGATTCACAGTGGTAAACATCACTTCATCCATGGATCTGACTTTTCTCTGATTTCTCATGGTCATTCTCACTAATTCGTCTTGCCTCCTGAAATCTTTAGCAATCCCCTTATTCCACAGAAGCAAAAACCTTCCTTGGGCCTTTTTCCTCAGAAGATTGATTATTGCCACATTTTAAATGGGAGATTGCAATAAGTTAGGAGAAAATGCCACAAGGGTCTCTCATTTTTTTTTCACATCCTGTATCAGCCTCTGCTTGCACTCTCTGTTCAAAGATATTTGTGCAACACATTGATGGAAGATGCCACTTGTTTCTCTCCTTGGGGAAAAGACAGATTAATTACCTAACAAATAAAATAAAGAGAGTGTCTTGCTCTTTTCAAATGTTGGACAGGATTGCTTGCATCCTAATTTAAATGTTTCAGGTGACTGAAGCTTAAGATTCCTAAGCTTTAATCCATACTTGCACCATGCACAGCACCCAACAGGAGAGCTTTACATAACCCCATGAGACACTTGTGTGCAAGTGGAACAGATAAAAATATAAAACTATTGCCGTCTTTTTGTGTCATAAAAATGATTTTTTGTCTCATTTAAAATATTTTTTTCTAAAATCCAAAAACGTGTCAGGTTAAAATATTGTTATTTCAAATATGGTAACATCGAAGACCCTTCAAATTTCTTTCCAGTTTTGTTGATGATGGGATGCCGTCAGAGATATGACTTCATTAATAAACACAATAGGTAAGATTCCTTCATAGGCCTGATTGGGGAATATGAAAATAAACCCCAGAAAAATCTGGACATTTTCTAGTTCTCAAATATTGGTTAAGATGGTAGAAAGGGCCCTTCATTGTCCTATATGTTAATGCAGATCAATTGTGAGAGGTGGGGATAAAACAAGCAGCTTAAATATCCTTTATGTTTGTTGTACTACTAGTAGAAAGAGGAAGGGTCAACATGTCACCATGGTTGATATAGCAAATAAGCTGCTTGAAACTACACAGAAATGTACCTGCTTGTATTTTCTGTGCAGTTACCCTCTCTTTTGGTGTGCCCTGATACCTCCCTCAACTTATGTACCAACTCCAGCAGCATTAAGCAGAAATCCAAAGAAACCTATTCTTTGGAATTACGAGGAAGGGAAGAGTCAAACATTTTATAACATGCTGTATACAAGGATACACGTCACCATCCTTATCTATGTCGTGCCATGCATGGAGGGTCAGTAGGTTCAGGGGATTCTGGAAGCACCAAGTTCTGTGGGGTTAATCACAGTTCCATTCATGGGCAGTAAAAGAGAAGGGCCTTATCTTGGTCACTTTCTCAATGCTAGTAGCTACAAAAAGAAGAGGATAGCAGACATCTTAGGGAGAAGAACCAACATTAAATGAAATGTCCTAATTACTCTAGGCAACCTCTCATGGTGGCCTCCCATAGCTCCTCAAATCCCTACATACTTGCACAAGGGATAGTGTAATATTACTGGAGTGTCTGACTGCAGATTAACATTATTTTTGTTGAAAAAAATAAAAATAGGTTCAAGTGATAGGGTTTGAAAAGGGTTCACAGTGTGAAGGAAACTATTGTAACAATGTGGACAGAACCCTTTGGATGGATTTATCATGTTTTTTTTTTTTTTTTTTTTTTTGCTGCTTCAGAATCTGTAGTAGCGATTGGTGTGTTCCATGATACATCCCCGCTTCTTATAAGTTTTAGATGGAATACCCCATTAGGAAGAAGTGCACGTAAGGAAGATTAGTGAGTCAAACACCTCTGCCCTCTGTCAGCAGTGGGTGCAAAGGGATTTAGACCAAGTGCTTTCATCCTTTGATTTGCAAAGTTTTCACTATATGAATGATGTTTTGTTTGTTTGCAGGTCAGGAGCCTTGGTCTCAATATCCCTGTTTAAAAAGTGTTATCACGTGTCTGCCAGAAAGAATTGCTGATGATACTGGGAAAAATTGAGAGTTTTCCTTAACAATTAAGGGTTTTGTAGCAACATGGATGGACCTAGAGATTGTTATACTGAGTGAAGCAAGTCAGACACAGAAAGACAGATATCATATGATATTGCTTATATGAGGAATCTATAAAAGAAAAAAAAAGGTACAAATGAATTTATTTACACAACAGAAATAGAATCATGGATATAGAAAACAAACTTATGGTTACCAGGGAATAAGTGGGGAAGGGATAAATTGGGAGATTGGGACTGACTTATACGCACTACTATATATAAAATAGATAAAGACCTGCTTTATAGCACAGGGAACTCTACTCAGTGGTCTGTACTGGCGTATACGGAAAAAGAATCTTATAAAAAAAAACAAGGGTTTTGGGATTATATAATAAATATAAATGTGCATACCTTTAACATGAAAGGAAAAATCAGTTAACTCTGTGGTCCCTGTTATGGTGTAAATATTTTGTACCTCTAATTTTAAAATTTTGAAACCCAGCTCCCATCTTGATGGTATTAGGAGGTGGGGCTTTTGGGAGGTGATTAAGTTATGAGGCCACAGACCTCAAACATGGGATTAGTGACCTAATAAATGTAGCACACAGAAGATCTTATGCCCATTCCATGATTTCATTGCCGAGCGAGAAGACCCACATTATGAACCAGAAATTGGTCCCTCGCCAGACACTAAGTCAACTGGCAACTTGTTCTTTTTTTAAAAAAAATAATTAGATAATTAATTAATTAATTTTTTGGCTGTGTTGGGTCTTTGGTGCGGTGTGCGGGCTTCTCATTGAGTGGCTTCTCTTGTTGCGGAGCACCGGCTCTAGGCGTGTGGGTTTCAGTGGTTGTGGCTCACGGGCTCAGTAGCTGTGGCCTGTGGACTCTAGAGCACAGGCTCAGTATTTGTGGTGCACGGGCTTAGTTGTTCCATGGTAAGTGGGATCTTCCTGGACCAGGGCTCGAACCCTTGTCCCCTTTATTGGTAGGCAGATTCTTAACCACTGCACCTCCAGGGAAGCCCCTGGTTACTTGTTCTTGAACTTTTCAGCCTCAGCAATTATGAGAAAACAAAAATATTCTGTTGTTTATAAAATACCAAGTCTCTCGTATTTTGTTTTAGCAGTCAAAGAGCTGGCTGAGGAGAAATATCTGTGAGCTTGAAGACATATCAGGAGAAACCTTTAAATCTCAAAAGAAAAGAGAAAATGGGCAGGAAAGGAATCAACAGAACAGAGTAATCAATAATTGTGGAACAAAGAAAAATGCTGTGACCTATACATAATGGGTATAGCAGGAGGAGAATAAAGATAATAAAGAACAGAAAATATTTTTTTAAAAATGACTGAGAATCTCCCCAAATGAATGTCTGACACTAAATCCACAACATCCAAACTTAGAAGAACATATGAATAGTAAAGAAAACTGACCAATATCTCTCAGGAACATCAATGCAAAAATCCTCAACAAAATATTACCAAATCGAATCCAACAATATTTTGAGAGAATTTTATATCATGAATGAGAGGAAATAATCCCAGGTATGAAAGGCTGGTTCCACATTCTAGAATCAAATAATTATATCCATCATATCAACACCTTAAAGACAATCATTAGCATATCAATAGATTCAGAAGAACTTTGAAAAAATCTAACACCCATTCTTCATAAAAACTCTCAGTTAAAGAAATAGACTGGAGCTTTCTCAAGTTGATAACAAAGATTTACAGGAAACTTTTATCTTACATCATGATTAATGGTCAAAACCATGAAGCTTTTCCACTAAGTTCAGGTAAAAGCAAGGATGTCCCCTTTCATGACTCCTTTTCCATATTTTACTCCAAGTCCTTGCTAATGCAATAAGGCACGAAAATAAATAAAACAAATACAGATTGGGTAGAAAAAAATGAAAGCAACCTAAATAAAATGTGGACCAATATACTTTATGGACACCTCACCAAAGAAAATAGACACTATGCATATAAGTATACAGAAGAATAATCCAGATTACATGCTGCCATGAAAAAGCAAATTAAAAATACAATTCCATACCACTATGTAACACTTAGAATGGCTAAAATGTGAACAATGACAAGAACAAATTCTGTAGGAGATGTGGAACAATAGGAAATGTCATTTGTCATTGGTGGAAATGAAAAATAATACAGCTACTTTGGTAGTCTGATTGACACTTGCTAGAATATTGAGCATTCCCTTACTGTACAATCCGTCAAGTGTTCTCATGGATATTTACTGAAAGTAGTTTAAAACATACTTCCAGAGGAAAACCTGCATATGGATATTTATGGCACCTAATTCAATATTGCCAAAATGTGAATGAAACTAAGGTGTCCTCCAATAGGTGAATGAAATGATATAGTATTAATATATTCTGGGAATGGGATAATATTGAGCACTAAAAAAGTAAGCTATCAAGCCATATAAAGAGATGGGAATTCTTTTTTTTTTTCTTTTGAAATATAGGTGATTTTCTTTATTTTGAAATTTAAATGTTATTGGAGTATAGTTGATTTACAATGTTGTGTTCATTTCAGCTGCACAGCAAGAGATTCAGTTACACATATGCATATATTCATTCTTTATCAGATTCTTTTCTGATAACGGTATTCCCAGAATACTGAGTAGAGCTCCCTGTGCTATACAGTAGGTCCTTGTTGCTTATCTGTTATGTATAGTAGTATTCGTATGTTTACCCCAAGCTCCTGATTTATCCCTACCCCCCACCTCTCCCCTTTGGTAACCATAAGTTTGTTTTCCAAGTCTGTGAGTCTGCCTCTGTTTTGTAAGTTAGTTCATTTGTATCAATTTTTAGCTTCCACCTAGAAGTGATATCATCCAATATTTGTCTTACTCTGTCTGACTTACTTCACTTAGTACAATCATCTCTAGGTCCATCCATGTTACTGCAACTGGCATTATTTTCTTCTATTTTATGGCTGAGTCATATTCCATTATATATATGTATCACATATTCTTTACCTATATTCATATGTTGATGGACATTTTGGTTGCTTCCATGTCTTCGCTATTGTAAAGAGTGTTGCAGTGAACATTGGGGAAGATGTGTCTTTTCGATTTATGCTTTCCTCCAGATATGCACACAGGAGTGAACTTGCTGGATCATCTGGTAGCTCTATTTTATTTTATTTTACTTCATTTCATTTCAATTTCAATTTTTTTGGAATAGAGTTGATTTACAATGTTGTGTTACTTTCTGCTGCACAGCACAGTGAAGCAGTTATACATATATCCAATCCTTTTTGGATTCCTTTCCCATACAGGTCATTACAGAGTATTGAGTAGAGTTCCCTGTGCTATACAGTAAGCCCTTATTTGTTATCTCTTTTATATAGAGTGGTGTGTATATGTCAATCCCAACTTCCAATTTATCCCTCCCACCTCCCCTTACTCTGGTAACCTCCATTCTGTGCTCCATAGTGGCTGTTACCAATTGGCATTGCCACCGATAGCATAGAATTGGTGGTGCAGTGGTTAAGAATCTGCCTGCCAGTTCAGGGGACACAGGTTGGAGCCCTGGCCCGGGAAGATCTCACATGCCACAGAACAAGTAAGCCCGTGCACCACAACTACTCAGTCTGCGCTCTAGAGCCCACGAGCCACAACTACTGAAGCCTGTGTGCCTACAGCTTGTGCTCCACAACAAGAGAAGCCACCACAAAGAGAAGGCTTCGTACCACAATGATGAGTAGCCCCGGCTTGCTGCAACTATAGAAAAGCCGCGCGCAGCAACGAAGACCCAATGCAGATTAAAAAAAAAAATAAGTAGTAGGTTTCTCTTTTTTCCACACCCTCTGAAGCATTTCTTGTTTGTAGACATTGTGATGGTGGCTATTCTGAGTGGTTCCATGTGATACTTCTTTGTACATCTGATTTGCATTTGTCTAACATAAAGCAATGGTGAGTATCTTCTTATGTGCTTTTTTTTTTGAACAGTGTCAGTAAGATTTACCCCTTGAAAAAGGGTTATTGAAAGGTTGCCTTGTTTTGAAGTCTACTTCGATTACCTACCCCAAGACATTTTTTGAGGGCTGTTGTCATTTACAGCTCCCCAGGCATTGTGAATATGAAGTGCGTATAAGGTCCAGTTTTAGAATTGTTGTTGTGGGAAACAGAAGGCGGCAGGGTTTCTACTGTCCCTCTCGGGTTACTGACACAACCTTAGGTGTAGGGCAAGTCCTGTTCTTGGGTATTAAATTAGAGTGGAATGTGCCTGTCCAAACATGTAAGGGCTTCTGTCCCATTCCTTCTTCCCCCTTACCCTTCATCCCCCGAACAAGTATAAACCCCTGCAAAATCACCTGTTGAGGGTGCTGTCTTGTAGAGTGGGATGACCCTTACGAAGGAGTCGGGAGGTCGGAACCCAAACACCAGGATATGTTGAGAGCAGGTGATTTTCCAAATGTCATCCAGCCCAGAGAGTCCACCATCCTTTGGGTGTCAGAGGGCTGGTTTAGTAGTGTGAGGGCACACTTAGATCTGGAGATAGTGATCCCATGCAGAGGGGACCAGGTTGCACATGTTCAAGGGGGGCGAATTAGCTGGCATATCCTCCCGAGGTCCTCAGGCGTACAACAGTCCAGCCTTGGGACCAAATTGTGTCTGTGTCCAGGGATGTGACACTAGTACGTTCACTGCGACTAAACAAATTTAGTGATCATTTTTCTTTTCTTTAACTTAATTTTAAATTTATAATGGAGTATATAGTTGATTTATCATGTTGTGTTCATTTTTGACATACACCAACATGATTCATTTATACAGAGATAACTATATATTCTTTTTAGAATTATTTTCCCATTGAGGTTACCAAAGGGTGTTGAGTAGAGTTCCAAGTGCTCTACAGCAGGTCCATGTTGATTACAAGTTTTCTCTCTGTAAATATGTATATACTAACTCCAACCTCATGATTTATGCCTCCAACACACCTTTCCAGTTTGGTAACCATAAGTTTGTGTTCTAAGTCTGGGACTCTGTTTCTGTGTTGTAAGATAGTACCTTTCTATCAATTTTTAGATTCCACCGATAAGTAATATCATATGATATTTTTCATTGCCTGATTTATGACACTTAATATGAATGTATGTAGGTCCTTCTGAGTGGCCCTAAATGGCCTTATTTCATTCACTTCATGGCTGAGTAATATTCCATTGTACATATCTACCATAATTTCTTTATCCATTCTTCCCTCCAAGGACTTTTAGGTAGCTTCCAAGTAGAGGCTCTTGTAAACAGGGCTGCATAAATTTTAGAGTGCCTGGGTCCTGTCAATTTACGTTTTTTCCAAGATACAGGCCCAGGAGTGGAAGCGCCATATGCTCTGAAGCTCTGGTTTTTAGATTTTTAAGGAATCACCACCCACTTCTCCAGAGTGGCTGTTAGCAATTTACATTCCCACCATCAGCTTGTCAGGGTTCCCTTTTCTCCACGCCCTGTCCTGCATTTCAGGTTTTACAGTTTGTGAGGTTGGCCATTCTGACTGGTGCGAAGTGATATCTCTTTGTAGTATTAATTTACATTGCCCGCCTGTTTTGTTGGCCAAAAATGGAGTAAGGGTTTTTCCTGAATATATTAAGGAATAACGCATACGGCCTTTTTGGCAAACTGCATCATTGGCGATGTTCAGCAGCTTTGCATGTGCTTTGATGACGAGTGCAAACTACCCCTTGAAATCCCTTTCCTGCAATTCTGCCTTGCTTACAAGGCCTTTACGAATACTTGGCTCAAGAAATGACTCCATTAGAGGTGTCAACTGCAACCCTGCATGTTTGTGAATTGCAGTGCCCCTGAGCACCGGTTTTCAACTTGTTTAGGGAAGCAGACACAAAGGGGCAGGATTTCTACAGACCCATTCCAGTTACTGGGGCACCTGAAGGATAGGGAAATTCTTCTTCCAGGTAGGAAACTAGAGTGGCATATGCCTGTCCAAACATCTAAGGCTTGTGTCTCATTCCATCCCGCCATTCCCCTTCTTCACCGGAAAATTCCAAGCCGTGCAAAACCGGCTGTTGAGTGTGCTGCCTTCCCAAAGTGGGGAGACTCTAAGGAAAGGAGCTGGGGAACCCGAATACCAGGAGACGTGGAGATGAGGTGACTTTTCCAAACTCTTCCCGATCAGACGGTGTACCATCCTCTGGATGTGCCATGCATGTTTTAGCTGTAGGAAGGGTCCCCTGCACCTGGAGATATGGAACCCATGGAATGGGGGCCAGGCAGTATTACTGTAAAAGTGCTGCATTTGCTGTCCCATCCTCACGAAGCCTCTCAGACCAACGAGTGTAGAGCCTTAGGTCCCATCCAGCTCTGTGTCTAGATATGGTCAGTCGAGGTTGCATCACAGCCCTTGAACAAATTTTGTAAGAATTTCTCTCTCTCTCACTGTCTTTATTTTGTTCTTGTTATTTAATTTTATAATGGGGTATAGCTGATTTTCAATACTGTGTTTCTTCCTGCTCTACATCTATCCACTTGATTCACTTAAAGAGAGACATCAATAAGTTCTTTTACAGATTCTTACCAGTCTTATATATCCTTTCCTGGTGACAACAGTGTGCTGAGTCCAGCTCTTTGAGCTATAGAGTAGGTCCTGTCGAATACCTATTTTGTTTATGGAACCGTATCTGTGTTAATTTCAACCTCCTGGTTTATGCATCACCCCGCCCCACCTTTCTCCTTTAGCAGCCATAAGTGTGTTTTCTAAATGTGTGACTCCGTTTCTGTTTTGTAATTGCGTTCATGTGAAGGCATTTTTAGATACTATCTATAAGTGATACCTTATGATAAGTCTCTTTTTATGTCTGACTTATGTCACTTAGAATGATCGTACCTCAGTCTGCACGAGTTGCTGCCACTGGCCTTATTTCATTGATTTAATTGCTGAGTAATATTCCATTGTACATAAGTACCACATCTTCTTTCTCCATTTTTTCCTTCCAAGGACATGTAAGTTGTACCCAAATCGAGGTATTTCTAAACAGAGCAGCCCTAAACTTTGGGGTGCCTGTGTCTTGTCGATTTTTTGGTTTTCCCAAGATATACGCCCATGAGGGGAAGTGCTGTATGTTCTGTAGCTCTGTTTTTTAGAAGTTTTAAGATACAGCATACACTTCTCAAGAGTGGCCGGTGGCAATTTACATCCCGCCGATCAGCATAACAAGGCTCCGTTTTCTCCATGGCCTGTCCTGCATTTCTGGGTTTTACACTTTTTCAGCATGGGCCTTTTGACCAATGCGAAGTGAGACATTTTTGTAATGCTGATTTGCATTGCCCGCTTGTTTAGTTGGCCAAAAGAGCATCTGCGTTTTTTCCAAAATTTATTCAGGAAAGAACGCAGACGCCCTTTTTGGCCAACTGCATCATTGTCGAAGTTCTGCGGAATTTCATGTGCTTTAAAGGCGAGTCCAATCTACCTGTGAAAAACTGTTTCCTGCAATTCTGTCTTGCTTTGAAATCCTCTTCGTTGCCTTACCTCAATACATTTTTAGACGAGAGTTATCATTTATAACTCTGCAGATTTGTGAATTGCCGTGCTCCTGAGCTCCATTTTCCAAATCGCTTTTTTGGGAGCTGGCCGCAAACCCGCAGGATTGCATCAGGCCCTATTCTGGTTCCGGGGCGCAGGCTGAGCCTGTGGTTAATTCTTCTTCCTGAATGGAAATAAGGGTTACCTCTGCCTGTCCCAACAGTTACAGCTAGCCTCTCATGGGTTCCCCCTCTTCCCATTCATCCTCAGGAAAAATTACAACCTGTACGGAACAGGAGGTTAAAGGTGCTGATTCTCCAAGTGGGGAGATTGTTAGTAAAGCGGCTGGAATGGCGAACCCGAGCACCAGGAGATGAGGAATGAGGTGCGTTTCAGAAACCTTTCTCGATCACACTGTATACCATCCACCGGGTTTCCCAAGCATTTTTTCTCTATTGGAAGATTCCACTGAACCTGGAGATTTGGGATCCATAGAATGGGTACCACGCAGTATTACTTTAAAGGATCTGCGTTTGCTCACCCAACCTCACCAAAACTCTCAGCCCCAAGAGTGTCCACCCTTATGTCTCTATCAGCTGTGGGTCTACATATGGTCAATCCAGGTGGCATCACAGCCCCTGAACGAATTTTGTAAGAATTTCTCTCTCTTTCACTGTCTTTGTTTCACGGGTTTTTAAAAGTAATTGATTTTTATAATGGGGTTTAGCTGCTTTTCACTGCTGTGTTTCTGCCGCTTTACACCCACTTGACTCACTTACAGAGAGATATCAATACATAGGTTTTAAGATTCTTACTAGTCAGATATATTCTTGGGCGGTGAATAGGGGGTGTTGAGTCCAGTTCACTGAGCAAGGCGTACTTCTTGTCTATTACATATTGGGTATACGGAACGGTATCTGAGGTAATTTTAAACCCTTGTTTTATGCATCACGCCACCTCACCTTTCCAGTTAAGCAGCCATAGTGCTTTTTTTCAACGTGTGACTCTGTTCTGTTTTGTAATTCAGTTCAAGTGTAGCGGTTTTTCCATTCCCTATATAAGTGATATCTTATGATAAGTGTCTTTTTCTGTGTGACTTATTTCACTTAGAATCGTCGTACCTAAATCCACTCATCATGCTGCTACTAGCCTTATGACGTTGATTTCATGGCTGAGTGATATTCCATTGTACATAAGGACCACAGCTTCTTTATCCATTTTTCTCTTTCCGGGGATATTTAATGTGTAAGGAAGTGGAGGTTCTTGTCAACAGAGCAGCCCTAAACTTTGGAGTGCATGTGTCTTGCTGATTTTTAGTTTTCCCAATATATACGCCCATGAGTAGAAGTGCCCTATGCTCTCTAAGCTGTGTTTTGTAGATGTTTCAGGACACACCGTGCACTTCGCCAGAGTGGCTCTTCGCAATTTACATCCTGCCCATCAGCGTAGAAAGGCTCCCATTTCTCCATGGCCTTTCCTGCATTTCTGGTATTGACCCTTTATTCAGCATGGCCCTTTTGAGCGATGGGAAGCGAGACTTCTTTGTAGCGCTGATTTGCCTTTCCAGGTTTCTTGGTTGACCAAAAAGGGCGTATGCGTTTTTTCCTGAATATATTCAGGAAAAAACGCATACGCCCTTTTTGGCCAAGGGCATCATTGTCGAGGTTTTGCCGCTTTCCATGAGCTTTAAAGGCGATTCGAATCTTCCTCCTGAAATCTGTTTCCTGCAATTCTGCTTTGCTTTCAAATCCTCTTCGTTGCCTTCCCTCAATATATTTGTGGACGAGAGTTATCATTTATAACTCTGCAGGTTTGTGAATTGCAGTGCCCCTGATCTCCATTTTTCAACTCGCTCTTTTGGGAGTTGGCCGAAAAACCGCAGGATGGCTTCAGGCCCAATCTGGTTCCGTGGGACAGGCTGAGCCTGTGGTTAATTCTTCTTCCTGATGGAAATTAGAGTGACCTGTGCCTGTCCCAACACCTAGAATTACCCTCTCATGGGTTCCCCCTCTTCCCATTCATCCTCAGGACAAATTGCAACCTGTACGAAACAGGAGGTTAAAGGTGCTGATTCTCCAAGTGGGGAGATTGATAGTAACGCGGCTGGAATGGCAAACCCGAGCAGCAGGAGATGAGGAATGAGGTGCGTTTCAGAAACCTTTCCCGGTCACACTGTATATCATCCACTGGGTTTCCCATTCATTTTTTTGCTCTAAGAAGATTCCCTTGAACCTGGAGATTTGGGACCCATAGAATGGGTACCATGCACTATTACTTTAAAGGGTAGGCGTTTGCTCACCCAACCTCACCAATCCTCTCAGCCCCAAGAGTGTCCAGCCTTATATATAATCCAGCTGTGGGTCTAGATATGGTCGATCCAGGTTGCTTCACTGCCCCTGAACGAAATTTTTACGAATTTCTCTCTCTTTCACTGTATTTTTTGGGTTTTTTTTTGTAATCTATTTTTATAATGGGGTTTAGCTGATTTTCACTGCTGTGTTTATGCCGCTTTACACCCACTTGATTCATTTACAGAGAGATATCAATACATAGGTTTTAAGATTCTTACTTGTCAGATATACTCTTGTGCGGTGAATACGGGGCGTTGAGTCCAGTTCACTGAGCAAGGTGTAGGTGTTGTCTGTTACATATTTGGTTTATGGAACGGTATGTGTGCTAATTTCAAACCCTTGTTTTATGCCTCACCGCACCTCACCTTTCCAGTTAAGCAGCCATCCAGTGTTTTCTAAATGTGTGACTCTGTTCTGTTTTGTAATCAGGTCATGGGTAGCGATTTTTACTTTCCCTCTATAATTGATATCTTATGATAAGTTTCTTTTTCTGTGTGACTTATTTCACTTAGAAACATCGTACCTAAATCCACTCATCATGCTGCTAGTAGCCGTATGACACTGATTTCATGGCTGAGTGATATGCCATTGTACATAAGTACCTCACTTCTTTATCCATTTTTCGCTATCCTGGCATATTTCACGTGTACTGAAGTGGAGGTCCTTGTAAACAGAGCAGTCCTAAGCTTTGGGGTGCCTGTGTCTTGTTGATTTTTCGTTTTCCCATTTTATACGCCCTCGAGTGGAAGGGCCCTAGGCTCTCTAGCTGTGTTTTTTAGATGTTTTAGGAAACACCATGCACTTCTCCAGAGTGGCCGTTGGCAATTTACATCCCGCCCATCAGCTTAACAAGGCTCCCTTTTCTACCTGGCCTGTCCTGCACTTCTGGTTTTTACACTTTTTTGGATGGCTTTTGGACGGATGGGAAGCGAGACTTATTTGTAGTGCTGATTTGCCTTTCTGGCTTGCTTGGTTGGCCAAAAAGGGCCTATGTGTTTTTTCCTGAATATATTCAGGAAAAAACGCATAGGCCCTTTTTGGCCAAGTGCATCATTGTTGACGTTTTGCCGCTTTTCATGTGCTCTAACGTCGATTCCTATCTACCTTCTGAAATCTGCGGGCTTGTCCCCGCACATTCTTCTCTAATATACAACCTCGGAACACTATCTCCAGGAAGACTCTGTTGCCCTAGTAACAAGGGTTGAGAACGTAATAATGCTGCCGCCTTGTGGCTGTTTCTCACAACAGCAGCTTTAAACCCAGTGCTAATGGTTGCTTAATAGTCACAAGGCCTGCAGGGCTGTAAATGACACCTCCCCTCAAAAAATGCCCTGGAGTAGGGAATAGGCAAGAAAATTCAACACATGACAAATTTTTCAAGAAGTCAGTATGAAGAGAGGAGTTGTACTCACTCTTTAAAAAAAAAAGAGGAAAAGAAAAAAAGGACAAGCCTAAAGCTCAGTATAAGGAATTATTAGCCACATGCAAATCCAACCTCCAAAAAGGTTTCAGCTCACACCAGTCAAATGACCATCAGCAAAACGTCTACAAACTATAAATGCTGAAGGGGTTTTAGAGAACTTTGTACCTTCTAGCAGCTGGTGGGATGTAAAGTGGTAACAGCACTATCGAAAACTGAATGGAGCTGCTTTAAAAGGTAAAAATTGAGCTACCAGATGATGTAGCAGGGCACCTTTTGGTCCTATAATCTAAGACCACCAGAATCGGAAAGACAGAGGCAGGCAAATGTGCACTGCAGCAATATTGGAATAGCCAAGACATGGAAGCAAAAAAAAGGTCCATAAACAGGTGAATTGACAAAGAAGAAGGGGTATATGTACAGAATGGAATAGTAGCCTCGGGAAAAAAATGAAGACTGCCATTTTCAAGACTACAAATGAGCCTAGAAATAATCATATTAGGTAAAGTAAGTCAAAAGGGAATGACAAATATCCTATGATATCATTTATACAAGTTATCCTAAGATTGCTACCAATGAACATACCTCCACAGAAAAAGACACTCACAGACTTATAAAACAAACTAATGGTTAACCAAAATGAAAGGTGGAAGGATGGAAAAATTAGGATTATGGGGCTAACCTAAATAGGCTAATGTATGTTAAATGTATATAAACACTTAACATATAAACTATATAAATTTCTTGCAATTCTGCCTTGCTTTCAAATCCTCTTCGTTGCCTTCCTTCAATATATTTGTGGACGAGAGTCATCATTTATAAGTCCGCAGGTTTGTGAATTGCAGTGCCCCTGAGCTCCATTTTTCAACTCGCTTTCTTGGGCGCTGGCCGCAAAACCGCAGGATTGCTTAAGGCCCTATTCTGGTTCCGTGGGGCAGGCTGAGCCTGTGGTTAATTCTTCTTCCTGATGGGAAATTAGAGTGGCCTGTGCCTGTCCCAACACCTAGCGCTAGTTTCTCATTGTTTCCCCCTCTTCCCGATGATCCTCAGGAAAAACTGCAACCTGTACGGAAAAGGAGCTTAAAGGTGCTGATTCTCCAAGAGGGAGATTGCTAGCTAGTAAAGAGGCTGGAATGGCGAACCCGAGCACAAGGAGATGAGAAATGAGGTGCGTTTTGGAAACCTTTCCCGATCACACGGTGTACCATCTTCTGGGTTTCTCATGAATGTTTTCGATGTAGGAAGATGCCCTTGAACCTGGAGATTTGGGACCCATGGGATGGGTACCACGCAGTATTACTTTATAGGGTCTGCGTTTGCTCACCCAACCTCACCAAACCTCTCAGCCCCAAGAGTGTCCACCCTTATGTCTCAATCAGCTGTGGGTCTAGATATGGTCAATCCAGGTGGCATCAAAGCCCCTGAACTAATTTTGTAAGAATTTCTCTCTCTTTCACTGTCTTTGTTTCACGGGTTTTTAAAAGTAATTGATTTTTATAATGGGGTTTACCTGCTTTTCACTGCTGTGATTTTGCCGCTTTACACCCACTTGACTCACTTACAGAGAGATATCAATGCATAGGTTTCAAGATTCTTACTAGTCAGATATATTCTTGGGCGGTGAATAGGGGGTGTGGAGTCCAATTCATTGAGGAAGGAGTAGGGCTTGTCTATTACATATTGGGTTTATGGAACGGTATCTGAGCTAATTTGAAACCCTTGTTGTATGCATCACCCCACATCACCTTTCCCATTAAGCAGCCATAGTGTGTTTTCTAAACGTGTGACTCTATTCTGTTTTGTAATTCAGTTCAAGGGTAGCGGTTTTTACATTCCCTCTATAAGTCATATCTTATGATAAGTGTCTTTTTCTGTGTGACTTATTTCACTTAGAATCTTCGTACCTAAATCCACTCATCATGCTGCTACTAGCCTTATGACGTTGATTTCATGGCTGAGTGATATTCCATTGTACATAAGGACCACAACTTCTTTATCCATTTTTCTCTTTCCTGTGATATTTAAGGTGTAACCAAGTGGAGATTCTTGTCAACAGAGCAGCCCTAAACTTTGGGGTGCCTGTGTCTTGCTGATTTTTAGTTTTCCCAATTTATACGCCCATGAGTGGATGTGCCCTAGGCTCCCTAAGCTCAGTTTTTTAGATGTTTCAGGACACACCGTGCACTTCTCCAGAGTGGCTGTTGGCAATTTACATCCCGCCCATCAGCGTAGCCAGGCTCCCGTTTCTCCATGGCCTGTCCTGAATTTCTGGTTTTGACACTTTATTCAGCATGGCCCTTTTGACCGATGGGAAGCGAGACTTCTTTGTAGCGCTGATTTGCCTTTCCAGGTTGCTTGGTTGGACAAAAAGGGCGTATGCGTTTTTTCCTGAATATATTCAGGAAAAAACGCATACGCCCTTTTTGGCCAAGGGCATCATTGTCGAGGTTTTGCCGCTTTTCCTGTGCTTTAAAGGCGATTCGAATCTCCCTCCTGAAATCTGTTTCCTGCAATTCTGCCTTGCTTTCAAATCCTCTTCGTTGCCTTCCCTCAATATATTTGAGGACGAGAGTCATCATTTATAAGTCTGCAGGTTTGTGAATTGCAGTGCCCCTGAGCTCCATTTTTCAACTCGCTTTCTTGGGCGCTGGCCGCAAAAGCGCAGGATTGCTTCAGGCCCTATTCTGGTCCCAGGCGGCAGGCTGAGCCTGTGGTTAATTCTTCTTCCTGATGGGAAAATAGAGTGACCTCTGCCTGTCCCAACACCTGCAGCTAGTCTCTCATTGGTTCCCCCTCTTCCCTTTCATCCTCAGGACAAATTGCAAGCTGTACGGAACAGGAGGTTAAAGGTGCTGATTCTCCAAGGAGGGAGATTGCTAGTAAAGCGGCTGGAATGGCGAACCCGAGCACAAGGAGATGAGAAATGAGGTGCGTTTTAGAAACCTTTCCCGATCACACGGTGTACCATCTTCTGGGTTTCTCATGAATGTTTTCGATGTAGGAAGATGCCCTTGAACCTGGAGATTTGGGACCCATGGGATGGGTACCACGCAGTATTACTTTAAAGGGTCTGCGTTTGCTCACCCAACCTCACCAAACCTCTCAGCCCCAAGAGTGTCCACCCTTATGTCTCAATCAGCTGTGGGTCTAGATATTGTCAATCCAGGTGGCATCACAGCCCCTGAACGAATTTTGTAAGAATTTCTCTCTCTTTCACTGTCTTTGTTTCACGGGTTTTTAAAAGTAATTGATTTTTATAATGGGGTTTACCTGCTTTTCACTGCTGTGATTTTGCCGCTTTACACCCACTTGACTCACTTACAGAGAGATATCAATGCATAGGTTTCAAGATTCTTACTAGTCAGATATATTCTTGGGCGCTGAATAGGGGGTGTTGAGTCCAATTCATTGAGGAAGGAGTAGGGCTTGTCTATTACATATTGGGTTTATGGAACGGTATCTGAGATAATTTGAAACCCTTGTTGTATGCATCACCCCACCTCACCTTTCCCGTTAAGCAGCCATAGTTTGTTTTCTAAACGTGTGACTCTATTCTGTTTTGTAATTCATTTCAAGGGTAGCGGTTTTTACATTCCCTCTATAAGTCATATCTTATGATAAGTGTCTTTTTCTGTGTGACTTATTTCACTTAGAATCGTCGTACCTAAATCCAATCATCATGCTGCTACTAGCCTTATGACGTTGATTTCATGGCTGAGTGATATTCCATTGTACATAAGGTCCACAACTTCTTTATCCATTTTTCTCTTTCCTGGGATATTTAAGGTGTAATGAAGTGGAGATTCTTGTCAACAGAGCAGCCCTAAACTTTGGGGTGCCTGTGTCTTGCTGATTTTTAGTTTTCCCAATTTATACGCCCATGAGTGGATGTGCCCTATGCTCCCTAAGCTGAGTTTTTTAGATGTTTCAGGACACACCGTGCACTTCTCCAGAGTGGCTGTTGGCAATTTACATCCCGCCCATCAGCGTAGCCAGGCTCCCGTTTCTCCATGGCCTGTCCTGCATTTCTGGTTTTGACACTTTATTCAGCATGGCCCTTTTGACCGATGGGAAGCGAGACTTCTTTGTAGCGCTGATTTGCCTTTCCAGGTTGCTTGGTTGGCCAAAAAGGGCGTATGCGTTTTTTCCTGAATATATTCAGGAAAAAACGCATACGCCCTTTTTGGCCAAGGGCATCATTGTCGAGGTTTTGCCGCTTTTCCTGTGCTTTAAAGGCGATTCGAATCTCCCTCCTGAAATCTGTTTCCTGCAATTCTGCCTTGCTTTCAAATCCTCTTCGTTGCCTTCCATCAATATATTTGTGGACGAGAGTCATCATTTATAAGTCTGCAGGTTTGTGAATTGCAGTGCCCCTGAGCTCCATTTTTCAACTCGCTTTCTTGGGAGCTGGCCGCAAGAGCGCAGGATTGCTTCAGGCCCTATTCTGGTCCCAGGCGGCAGGCTGAGCCTGTGGTTAATTCTTCTTCCTGAGGGGAAAATAGAGTGACCTGTGCCTGTCCCAACACCTAGAGCTAGTCTCTCATTGGTTCCCCCTCTTCCCGTTCATCCTCAGGACAAATTGCAACCTGTACGGAACAGGAGGTTAAATGTGCTGATTCTCCAAGGAGGGAGATTGCTAGTAAAGCGGCTGGAATGGCGAACCCGAGCACAAGGAGATGAGAAATGAGGTGCGTTTTAGAAACCTTTCCCGATCACACGGTGTACCATCTTCTGGGTTTCTCATGCATGTTTTCGATGTAGGAAGATGCCCTTGAACCTGGAGATTTGGGACCCATGGGATGGGTACCACGCAGTATTACTTTAAAGGGTCTGCGTTTGCTCACCCAACCTCACCAAACCTCTCAGCCCCAAGAGTGTCCACCCTTATGTCTCAATCAGCTGTGGGTCTAGATATGGTCAATCCAGGTGGCATTACAGCCGCTGAACGAATTTTGTAAGAATTTCTCTCTCTTTCACTGTCTTTGTTTCACGGGTTTTTAAAAGTAATTGATTTTTATAATGGGGTTTACCTGCTTTTCACTGCTGTGATTTTGCCGCTTTACACCCACTTGACTCACTTACAGAGAGATATCAATGCATAGGTTTCAAGATTCTTACTAGTCAGATATATTCTTGGGCGGTGAATTGGGGGTGTTGAGTCCAATTCATTGAGGAAGGAGTAGGGCTTGTCTATTACATATTGGGTTTATGGAACGGTATCTGAGATAATTTGAAACCCTTTTTGTATGCATCACCCCACCTCACCTTTCCCGTTAAGCAGCCATAGTGTGTTTTCTAAACGTGTGACTCTATTCTGTTTTGTAATTCAGTTCAAGGGTAGCGGTTTTTACATTCCCTCTATAAGTCATATCTTATGATAAGTGTCTTTTTCTGTGTGACTTATTTCACTTAGAATCGTCGTACCTAAATCCACTCATCATGCTGCTACTAGCCTTATGACGTTGATTTCATGGCTGAGTGATATTCCATTGTACATAAGGACCACAACTTCTTTATCCATTTTTCTCTTTCCTTGGATATTTAAGGTGTAACGAAGTGGAGATTCTTGTCAACAGAGCAGCCCTAAACTTTGGGGTGCCTGTGTCTTGCTGATTTTTAGTTTTCCCAATTTATACGCCCATGAGTGGATGTGCCCTATGCTCCCTAAGCTCAGTTTTTTAGATGTTTCAGGACACACCGTGCACTTCTCCAGAGTGGCTGTTGGCAATTTACATCCCGCCCATCAGCGTAGCCAGGCTCCTGTTTCTCCATGGCCTGTCCTGCATTTCTGCTTTTGACACTTTATTCAGCATGGCCCTTTTGACCGATGGGAAGCGAGACTTCTTTGTAGCGCTGATTTGCCTTTCCAGGTTGCTTGGTTGGCCAAAAAGGGCGTATGCGTTTTTTCCTGAATATATTCAGGAAAAAACGCATACGCCCTTTTTGGCCAAGGGCATCATTGTCGAGGTTTTGCTGCTTTTCCTGTGCTTTAAAGGCGATTCGAATCTCCCTCCTGAAATCTGTTTCCTGCAATTCTGCCTTGCTTTCAAATCCTCTTCGTTGCCTTCCATCAATATATTTGTGGACGAGAGTCATCATTTATAAGTCTGCAGGTTTGTGAATTGCAGTGCCCCTGAGCTCAATTTTTCAACTCGGTTTCTTGGGCGCTGGCCGCAAAAGCGCAGGATTGCTTCAGGCCCTATTCTGGTCCCAGGCGGCAGGCTGAGCCTGTGGTTAATTCTTCTTCCTGATGGGAAAATAGAGTGACCTCTGCCTGTCCCAACACCTAGAGCTTGTCTCTCATTGGTTCCCCCTCTTCCCTTTCATCCTCAGGACAAATTGCAAGCTGTACGGAACAGGAGGTTAAAGGTGCTGATTCTCCAAGGAGGGAGATTGCTAGTAAAGCGGTTGGAATGGCGAACCCGAGCACAAGGAGATGAGAAATGAGGTGCGTTTTAGAAACCTTTCCCGATCACACGGTGTACCATCTTCTGGGTTGCTCATGCATGTTTTCGATGTAGGAAGATGCCCTTGAACCTGGAGATTTGGGACCCATGGGATGGGTACCACGCAGTATTACTTTAAAGGGTCTGCGTTTGCTCACCCAACCTCACCAAACCTCTCAGCCCCAAGAGTGTCCACCCTTATGTCTCAATCAGCTGTGGGTCTAGATATGGTCAATCCAGGTGGCATTACAGCCGCTGAACGAATTTTGTAAGAATTTCTCTCTCTTTCACTGTCTTTGTTTCACGGGTTTTTAAAAGTAATTGATTTTTATAATGGGGTTTACCTGCTTTTCACTGCTGTGATTTTGCCGCTTTACACCCACTTGACTCACTTACAGAGAGATATCAATGCATAGGTTTCAAGATTCTTACTAGTCAGATATATTCTTGGGCGGTGAATTGGGGGTGTTGAGTCCAATTCATTGAGGAAGGAGTAGGGCTTGTCTATTACATATTGGGTTTATGGAACGGTATCTGAGATAATTTGAAACCCTTGTTGTATGCATCACCCCACCTCACCTTTCCCGTTAAGAAGCCATAGTGTGTTTTCTAAACGTGTGACTCTATTCTGTTTTGTAATTCAGTTCAAGGGTAGCGGTTTTTACATTCCCTCTATAAGTCATATCTTATGATAAGTGTCTTTTTCTGTGTGACTTATTTCACTTAGAATCGTCGTACCTAAATCCAATCATCATGCTGCTACTAGCCTTATGACGTTGATTTCATGGCTGAGTGATATTCCATTGTACATAAGGACCACAACTTCTTTATCCATTTTTCTCTTTCCTGGTATATTTAAGGTGTAACGAAGTGGAGATTCTTGTCAACAGAGCAGCCCTAAACTTTGGGGTGCCTGTGTCTTGCTGATTTTTAGTTTTCCCAATTTATACGCCCATGAGTGGATGTGCCCTATGCTCCCTAAGCTCAGTTTTTTAGATGTTTCAGGACACACCGTGCACTTCTCCAGAGTGGCTGTTGGCAATTTACATCCCGCCCATCAGCGTAGCCAGGCTCCTGTTTCTCCATGGCCTGTCCTGCATTTCTGCTTTTGACACTTTATTCAGCATGGCCCTTTTTACCGATGGGAAGCGAGACTTCTTTGTAGCGCTGATTTGCCTTTCCAGGTTGCTTGGTTGGCCAAAAAGGGCGTATGCGTTTTTTCCTGAATATATTCAGGAAAAAACGCATACGCCCTTTTTGGCCAAGGGCATCATTGTCGAGGTTTTGCCGCTTTTCCTGTGCTTTAAAGGCGATTCGAATCTCCCTCCTGAAATCTGTTTCCTGCAATTCTGCCTTGCTTTCAAATCCTCTTCGTTGCCTTCCATCAATATATTTGTGGACGAGAGTCATCATTTATAAGTCTGCAGGTTTGTGAATTGCAGTGCCCCTGAGCTCCATTTTTCAACTCGCTTTCTTGGGAGCTGGCCGCAAGAGCGCAGGATTGCTTCAGGCCCTATTCTGGTCCCAGGCGGCAGGCTGAGCCTGTGGTTAATTCTTCTTCTTGAGGGGAAAATAGAGTGACCTGTGCCTGTCCCAACACCTAGAGCTAGTCTCTCATTGGTTCCCCCTCTTCCCGTTCATCCTCAGGACAAATTGCAACCTGTACGGAACAGGAGGTTAAAGGTGCTGATTCTCCAAGGAGGGAGATTGCTAGTAAAGCGGCTGGAATGGCGAACCCGAGCACAAGGAGATGAGAAATGAGGTGCGTTTTAGAAACCTTTCCCGATCACACGGTGTACCATCTTCTGGGTTTCTCATGCATGTTTTCGATGTAGGAAGATGCCCTTGAACCTGGAGATTTGGGACCCATGGAATGGGTACCACGCAGTATTACTTTAAAGGGTCTGCGTTTGCTCACCCAACCTCACCAAACCTCTCAGCCCCAAGAGTGTCCACCCTTATGTCTCAATCAGCTGTGGGTCTAGATATGGTCAATCCAGGTGGCATTACAGCCGCTGAACGAATTTTGTAAGAATTTCTCTCTCTTTCACTGTCTTTGTTTCACGGGTTTTTAAAAGTAATTGATTTTTATAATGGGGTTTACCTGCTTTTCACTGCTGTGATTTTGCCGCTTTACACCCACTTGACTCACTTACAGAGAGATATCAATGCATAGGTTTCAAGATTCTTACTAGTCAGATATATTCTTGGGCGGTGAATTGGGGGTGTTGAGTCCAATTCATTGAGGAAGGAGTAGGGCTTGTCTATTACATATTGGGTTTATGGAACGGTATCTGAGATAATTTGAAACCCTTGTTGTATGCATCACCCCACCTCACCTTTCCCGTTAAGCAGCCATAGTGTGTTTTCTAAACGTGTGACTCTATTCTGTTTTGTAATTCAGTTCAAGGGTAGCGGTTTTTACATTCCCTCTATAAGTCATATCTTATGATAAGTGTCTTTTTCTGTGTGACTTATTTCACTTAGAATCGTCGTACCTAAATCCAATCATCATGCTGCTACTAGCCTTATGACGTTGATTTCATGGCTGAGTGATATTCCATTGTACATAAGGACCACAACTTCTTTATCCATTTTTCTCTTTCCTTGGATATTTAAGGTGTAACGAAGTGGAGATTCTTGTCAACAGAGCAGCCCTAAACTTTGGGGTGCCTGTGTCTTGCTGATTTTTAGTTTTCCCAATTTATACGCCCATGAGTGGATGTGCCCTATGCTCCCTAAGCTCAGTTTTTTAGATGTTTCAGGACACACCGTGCACTTCTCCAGAGTGGCTGTTGGCAATTTACATCCCGCCCATCAGCGTAGCCAGGCTCCTGTTTCTCCATGGCCTGTCCTGCATTTCTGCTTTTGACACTTTATTCAGCATGGCCCTTTTGACCGATGGGAAGCGAGACTTCTTTGTAGCGCTGATTTGCCTTTCCAGGTTGCTTGGTTGGCCAAAAAGGGCGTATGCGTTTTTTCCTGAATATATTCAGGAAAAAACGCATACGCCCTTTTTGGCCAAGGGCATCATTGTCGAGGTTTTGCCGCTTTTCCTGTGCTTTAAAGGCGATTCGAATCTCCCTCCTGAAATCTGTTTCCTGCAATTCTGCCTTGCTTTCAAATCCTCTTCGTTGCCTTCCATCAATATATTTGTGGACGAGAGTCATCATTTATAAGTCTGCAGGTTTGTGAATTGCAGTGCCCCTGAGCTCCATTTTTCAACTCGCTTTCTTGGGAGCTGGCCGCAAGAGCGCAGGATTGCTTCAGGCCCTATTCTGGTCCCAGGCGGCAGGCTGAGCCTGTGGTTAATTCTTCTTCTTGAGGGGAAAATAGAGTGACCTGTGCCTGTCCCAACACCTAGAGCTAGTCTCTCATTGGTTCCCCCTCTTCCCGTTCATCCTCAGGACAAATTGCAACCTGTACGGAACAGGAGGTTAAAGGTGCTGATTCTCCAAGGAGGGAGATTGCTAGTAAAGCGGCTGGAATGGCGAACCCGAGCACAAGGAGATGAGAAATGAGGTGCGTTTTAGAAACCTTTCCCGATCACACGGTGTACCATCTTCTGGGTTTCTCATGCATGTTTTCGATGTAGGAAGATGCCCTTGAACCTGGAGATTTGGGACCCATGGAATGGGTACCACGCAGTATTACTTTAAAGGGTCTGCGTTTGCTCACCCAACCTCACCAAACCTCTCAGCCCCAAGAGTGTCCACCCTTATGTCTCAATCAGCTGTGGGTCTAGATATGGTCAATCCAGGTGGCATTACAGCCGCTGAACGAATTTTGTAAGAATTTCTCTCTCTTTCACTGTCTTTGTTTCACGGGTTTTTAAAAGTAATTGATTTTTATAATGGGGTTTACCTGCTTTTCACTGCTGTGATTTTGCCGCTTTACACCCACTTGACTCACTTACAGAGAGATATCAATGCATAGGTTTCAAGATTCTTACTAGTCAGATATATTCTTGGGCGGTGAATTGGGGGTGTTGAGTCCAATTCATTGAGGAAGGAGTAGGGCTTGTCTATTACATATTGGGTTTATGGAACGGTATCTGAGATAATTTGAAACCCTTGTTGTATGCATCACCCCACCTCACCTTTCCCGTTAAGCAGCCATAGTGTGTTTTCTAAACGTGTGACTCTATTCTGTTTTGTAATTCAGTTCAAGGGTAGCGGTTTTTACATTCCCTCTATAAGTCATATCTTATGATAAGTGTCTTTTTCTGTGTGACTTATTTCACTTAGAATCGTCGTACCTAAATCCAATCATCATGCTGCTACTAGCCTTATGACGTTGATTTCATGGCTGAGTGATATTCCATTGTACATAAGGACCACAACTTCTTTATCCATTTTTCTCTTTCCTTGGATATTTAAGGTGTAACGAAGTGGAGATTCTTGTCAACAGAGCAGCCCTAAACTTTGGGGTGCCTGTGTCTTGCTGATTTTTAGTTTTCCCAATTTATACGCCCATGAGTGGATGTGCCCTATGCTCCCTAAGCTCAGTTTTTTAGATGTTTCAGGACACACCGTGCACTTCTCCAGAGTGGCTGTTGGCAATTTACATCCCGCCCATCAGCGTAGCCAGGCTCCTGTTTCTCCATGGCCTGTCCTGCATTTCTGCTTTTGACACTTTATTCAGCATGGCCCTTTTGACCGATGGGAAGCGAGACTTCTTTGTAGCGCTGATTTGCCTTTCCAGGTTGCTTGGTTGGCCAAAAAGGGCGTATGCGTTTTTTCCTGAATATATTCAGGAAAAAACGCATACGCCCTTTTTGGCCAAGGGCATCATTGTCGAGGTTTTGCTGCTTTTCCTGTGCTTTAAAGGCGATTCGAATCTCCCTCCTGAAATCTGTTTCCTGCAATTCTGCCTTGCTTTCAAATCCTCTTCGTTGCCTTCCATCAATATATTTGTGGACGAGAGTCATCATTTATAAGTCTGCAGGTTTGTGAATTGCAGTGCCCCTGAGCTCAATTTTTCAACTCGGTTTCTTGGGCGCTGGCCGCAAAAGCGCAGGATTGCTTCAGGCCCTATTCTGGTCCCAGGCGGCAGGCTGAGCCTGTGGTTAATTCTTCTTCCTGATGGGAAAATAGAGTGACCTCTGCCTGTCCCAACACCTAGAGCTTGTCTCTCATTGGTTCCCCCTCTTCCCTTTCATCCTCAGGACAAATTGCAAGCTGTACGGAACAGGAGGTTAAAGGTGCTGATTCTCCAAGGAGGGAGATTGCTAGTAAAGCGGTTGGAATGGCGAACCCGAGCACAAGGAGATGAGAAATGAGGTGCGTTTTAGAAACCTTTCCCGATCACACGGTGTACCATCTTCTGGGTTGCTCATGCATGTTTTCGATGTAGGAAGATGCCCTTGAACCTGGAGATTTGGGACCCATGGGATGGGTACCACGCAGTATTACTTTAAAGGGTCTGCGTTTGCTCACCCAACCTCACCAAACCTCTCAGCCCCAAGAGTGTCCACCCTTATGTCTCAATCAGCTGTGGGTCTAGATATGGTCAATCCAGGTGGCATTACAGCCGCTGAACGAATTTTGTAAGAATTTCTCTCTCTTTCACTGTCTTTGTTTCACGGGTTTTTAAAAGTAATTGATTTTTATAATGGGGTTTACCTGCTTTTCACTGCTGTGATTTTGCCGCTTTACACCCACTTGACTCACTTACAGAGAGATATCAATGCATAGGTTTCAAGATTCTTACTAGTCAGATATATTCTTGGGCGGTGAATTGGGGGTGTTGAGTCCAATTCATTGAGGAAGGAGTAGGGCTTGTCTATTACATATTGGGTTTATGGAACGGTATCTGAGATAATTTGAAACCCTTGTTGTATGCATCACCCCACCTCACCTTTCCCGTTAAGAAGCCATAGTGTGTTTTCTAAACGTGTGACTCTATTCTGTTTTGTAATTCAGTTCAAGGGTAGCGGTTTTTACATTCCCTCTATAAGTCATATCTTATGATAAGTGTCTTTTTCTGTGTGACTTATTTCACTTAGAATCGTCGTACCTAAATCCAATCATCATGCTGCTACTAGCCTTATGACGTTGATTTCATGGCTGAGTGATATTCCATTGTACATAAGGACCACAACTTCTTTATCCATTTTTCTCTTTCCTGGTATATTTAAGGTGTAACGAAGTGGAGATTCTTGTCAACAGAGCAGCCCTAAACTTTGGGGTGCCTGTGTCTTGCTGATTTTTAGTTTTCCCAATTTATACGCCCATGAGTGGATGTGCCCTATGCTCCCTAAGCTCAGTTTTTTAGATGTTTCAGGACACACCGTGCACTTCTCCAGAGTGGCTGTTGGCAATTTACATCCCGCCCATCAGCGTAGCCAGGCTCCTGTTTCTCCATGGCCTGTCCTGCATTTCTGCTTTTGACACTTTATTCAGCATGGCCCTTTTTACCGATGGGAAGCGAGACTTCTTTGTAGCGCTGATTTGCCTTTCCAGGTTGCTTGGTTGGCCAAAAAGGGCGTATGCGTTTTTTCCTGAATATATTCAGGAAAAAACGCATACGCCCTTTTTGGCCAAGGGCATCATTGTCGAGGTTTTGCCGCTTTTCCTGTGCTTTAAAGGCGATTCGAATCTCCCTCCTGAAATCTGTTTCCTGCAATTCTGCCTTGCTTTCAAATCCTCTTCGTTGCCTTCCATCAATATATTTGTGGACGAGAGTCATCATTTATAAGTCTGCAGGTTTGTGAATTGCAGTGCCCCTGAGCTCCATTTTTCAACTCGCTTTCTTGGGAGCTGGCCGCAAGAGCGCAGGATTGCTTCAGGCCCTATTCTGGTCCCAGGCGGCAGGCTGAGCCTGTGGTTAATTCTTCTTCTTGAGGGGAAAATAGAGTGACCTGTGCCTGTCCCAACACCTAGAGCTAGTCTCTCATTGGTTCCCCCTCTTCCCGTTCATCCTCAGGACAAATTGCAACCTGTACGGAACAGGAGGTTAAAGGTGCTGATTCTCCAAGGAGGGAGATTGCTAGTAAAGCGGCTGGAATGGCGAACCCGAGCACAAGGAGATGAGAAATGAGGTGCGTTTTAGAAACCTTTCCCGATCACACGGTGTACCATCTTCTGGGTTTCTCATGCATGTTTTCGATGTAGGAAGATGCCCTTGAACCTGGAGATTTGGGACCCATGGAATGGGTACCACGCAGTATTACTTTAAAGGGTCTGCGTTTGCTCACCCAACCTCACCAAACCTCTCAGCCCCAAGAGTGTCCACCCTTATGTCTCAATCAGCTGTGGGTCTAGATATGGTCAATCCAGGTGGCATTACAGCCGCTGAACGAATTTTGTAAGAATTTCTCTCTCTTTCACTGTCTTTGTTTCACGGGTTTTTAAAAGTAATTGATTTTTATAATGGGGTTTACCTGCTTTTCACTGCTGTGATTTTGCCGCTTTACACCCACTTGACTCACTTACAGAGAGATATCAATGCATAGGTTTCAAGATTCTTACTAGTCAGATATATTCTTGGGCGGTGAATTGGGGGTGTTGAGTCCAATTCATTGAGGAAGGAGTAGGGCTTGTCTATTACATATTGGGTTTATGGAACGGTATCTGAGATAATTTGAAACCCTTGTTGTATGCATCACCCCACCTCACCTTTCCCGTTAAGCAGCCATAGTGTGTTTTCTAAACGTGTGACTCTATTCTGTTTTGTAATTCAGTTCAAGGGTAGCGGTTTTTACATTCCCTCTATAAGTCATATCTTATGATAAGTGTCTTTTTCTGTGTGACTTATTTCACTTAGAATCGTCGTACCTAAATCCAATCATCATGCTGCTACTAGCCTTATGACGTTGATTTCATGGCTGAGTGATATTCCATTGTACATAAGGACCACAACTTCTTTATCCATTTTTCTCTTTCCTTGGATATTTAAGGTGTAACGAAGTGGAGATTCTTGTCAACAGAGCAGCCCTAAACTTTGGGGTGCCTGTGTCTTGCTGATTTTTAGTTTTCCCAATTTATACGCCCATGAGTGGATGTGCCCTATGCTCCCTAAGCTCAGTTTTTTAGATGTTTCAGGACACACCGTGCACTTCTCCAGAGTGGCTGTTGGCAATTTACATCCCGCCCATCAGCGTAGCCAGGCTCCTGTTTCTCCATGGCCTGTCCTGCATTTCTGCTTTTGACACTTTATTCAGCATGGCCCTTTTGACCGATGGGAAGCGAGACTTCTTTGTAGCGCTGATTTGCCTTTCCAGGTTGCTTGGTTGGCCAAAAAGGGCGTATGCGTTTTTTCCTGAATATATTCAGGAAAAAACGCATACGCCCTTTTTGGCCAAGGGCATCATTGTCGAGGTTTTGCCGCTTTTCCTGTGCTTTAAAGGCGATTCGAATCTCCCTCCTGAAATCTGTTTCCTGCAATTCTGCCTTGCTTTCAAATCCTCTTCGTTGCCTTCCATCAATATATTTGTGGACGAGAGTCATCATTTATAAGTCTGCAGGTTTGTGAATTGCAGTGCCCCTGAGCTCCATTTTTCAACTCGCTTTCTTGGGAGCTGGCCGCAAGAGCGCAGGATTGCTTCAGGCCCTATTCTGGTCCCAGGCGGCAGGCTGAGCCTGTGGTTAATTCTTCTTCTTGAGGGGAAAATAGAGTGACCTGTGCCTGTCCCAACACCTAGAGCTAGTCTCTCATTGGTTCCCCCTCTTCCCGTTCATCCTCAGGACAAATTGCAACCTGTACGGAACAGGAGGTTAAAGGTGCTGATTCTCCAAGGAGGGAGATTGCTAGTAAAGCGGCTGGAATGGCGAACCCGAGCACAAGGAGATGAGAAATGAGGTGCGTTTTAGAAACCTTTCCCGATCACACGGTGTACCATCTTCTGGGTTTCTCATGCATGTTTTCGATGTAGGAAGATGCCCTTGAACCTGGAGATTTGGGACCCATGGAATGGGTACCACGCAGTATTACTTTAAAGGGTCTGCGTTTGCTCACCCAACCTCACCAAACCTCTCAGCCCCAAGAGTGTCCACCCTTATGTCTCAATCAGCTGTGGGTCTAGATATGGTCAATCCAGGTGGCATTACAGCCGCTGAACGAATTTTGTAAGAATTTCTCTCTCTTTCACTGTCTTTGTTTCACGGGTTTTTAAAAGTAATTGATTTTTATAATGGGGTTTACCTGCTTTTCACTGCTGTGATTTTGCCGCTTTACACCCACTTGACTCACTTACAGAGAGATATCAATGCATAGGTTTCAAGATTCTTACTAGTCAGATATATTCTTGGGCGGTGAATTGGGGGTGTTGAGTCCAATTCATTGAGGAAGGAGTAGGGCTTGTCTATTACATATTGGGTTTATGGAACGGTATCTGAGATAATTTGAAACCCTTGTTGTATGCATCACCCCACCTCACCTTTCCCGTTAAGCAGCCATAGTGTGTTTTCTAAACGTGTGACTCTATTCTGTTTTGTAATTCAGTTCAAGGGTAGCGGTTTTTACATTCCCTCTATAAGTCATATCTTATGATAAGTGTCTTTTTCTGTGTGACTTATTTCACTTAGAATCGTCGTACCTAAATCCAATCATCATGCTGCTACTAGCCTTATGACGTTGATTTCATGGCTGAGTGATATTCCATTGTACATAAGGACCACAACTTCTTTATCCATTTTTCTCTTTCCTTGGATATTTAAGGTGTAACGAAGTGGAGATTCTTGTCAACAGAGCAGCCCTAAACTTTGGGGTGCCTGTGTCTTGCTGATTTTTAGTTTTCCCAATTTATACGCCCATGAGTGGATGTGCCCTATGCTCCCTAAGCTCAGTTTTTTAGATGTTTCAGGACACACCGTGCACTTCTCCAGAGTGGCTGTTGGCAATTTACATCCCGCCCATCAGCGTAGCCAGGCTCCTGTTTCTCCATGGCCTGTCCTGCATTTCTGCTTTTGACACTTTATTCAGCATGGCCCTTTTGACCGATGGGAAGCGAGACTTCTTTGTAGCGCTGATTTGCCTTTCCAGGTTGCTTGGTTGGCCAAAAAGGGCGTATGCGTTTTTTCCTGAATATATTCAGGAAAAAACGCATACGCCCTTTTTGGCCAAGGGCATCATTGTCGAGGTTTTGCTGCTTTTCCTGTGCTTTAAAGGCGATTCGAATCTCCCTCCTGAAATCTGTTTCCTGCAATTCTGCCTTGCTTTCAAATCCTCTTCGTTGCCTTCCATCAATATATTTGTGGACGAGAGTCATCATTTATAAGTCTGCAGGTTTGTGAATTGCAGTGCCCCTGAGCTCAATTTTTCAACTCGGTTTCTTGGGCGCTGGCCGCAAAAGCGCAGGATTGCTTCAGGCCCTATTCTGGTCCCAGGCGGCAGGCTGAGCCTGTGGTTAATTCTTCTTCCTGATGGGAAAATAGAGTGACCTCTGCCTGTCCCAACACCTAGAGCTTGTCTCTCATTGGTTCCCCCTCTTCCCTTTCATCCTCAGGACAAATTGCAAGCTGTACGGAACAGGAGGTTAAAGGTGCTGATTCTCCAAGGAGGGAGATTGCTAGTAAAGCGGTTGGAATGGCGAACCCGAGCACAAGGAGATGAGAAATGAGGTGCGTTTTAGAAACCTTTCCCGATCACACGGTGTACCATCTTCTGGGTTGCTCAGGCATGTTTTCGATGTAGGAAGATGCCCTTGAACCTGGAGATTTGGGACCCATGGGATGGGTACCACGCAGTATTACTTTAAAGGGTCTGTGTTTGCTCACCCAACCTCACCAAACCTCTCAGCCCCAAGAGTGTCCACCCTTATGTCTCAATCAGCTGTGGGTCTAGATATGGTCAATCCAGGTGGCATTACAGCCGCTGAACGAATTTTGTAAGAATTTCTCTCTCTTTCACTGTCTTTGTTTCACGGGTTTTTAAAAGTAATTGATTTTTATAATGGGGTTTACCTGCTTTTCACTGCTGTGATTTTGCCGCTTTACACCCACTTGACTCACTTACAGAGAGATATCAATGCATAGGTTTCAAGATTCTTACTAGTCAGATATATTCTTGGGCGGTGAATTGGGGGTGTTGAGTCCAATTCATTGAGGAAGGAGTAGGGCTTGTCTATTACATATTGGGTTTATGGAACGGTATCTGAGATAATTTGAAACCCTTGTTGTATGCATCACCCCACCTCACCTTTCCCGTTAAGAAGCCATAGTGTGTTTTCTAAACGTGTGACTCTATTCTGTTTTGTAATTCAGTTCAAGGGTAGCGGTTTTTACATTCCCTCTATAAGTCATATCTTATGATAAGTGTCTTTTTCTGTGTGACTTATTTCACTTAGAATCGTCGTACCTAAATCCAATCATCATGCTGCTACTAGCCTTATGACGTTGATTTCATGGCTGAGTGATATTCCATTGTACATAAGGACCACAACTTCTTTATCCATTTTTCTCTTTCCTGGTATATTTAAGGTGTAACGAAGTGGAGATTCTTGTCAACAGAGCAGCCCTAAACTTTGGGGTGCCTGTGTCTTGCTGATTTTTAGTTTTCCCAATTTATACGCCCATGAGTGGATGTGCCCTATGCTCCCTAAGCTCAGTTTTTTAGATGTTTCAGGACACACCGTGCACTTCTCCAGAGTGGCTGTTGGCAATTTACATCCCGCCCATCAGCGTAGCCAGGCTCCTGTTTCTCCATGGCCTGTCCTGCATTTCTGCTTTTGACACTTTATTCAGCATGGCCCTTTTGACCGATGGGAAGCGAGACTTCTTTGTAGCGCTGATTTGCCTTTCCAGGTTGCTTGGTTGGCCAAAAAGGGCGTATGCGTTTTTTCCTGAATATATTCAGGAAAAAACGCATACGCCCTTTTTGGCCAAGGGCATCATTGTCGAGGTTTTGCCGCTTTTCCTGTGCTTTAAAGGCGATTCGAATCTCCCTCCTGAAATCTGTTTCCTGCAATTCTGCCTTGCTTTCAAATCCTCTTCGTTGCCTTCCATCAATATATTTGTGGACGAGAGTCATCATTTATAAGTCTGCAGGTTTGTGAATTGCAGTGCCCCTGAGCTCCATTTTTCAACTCGCTTTCTTGGGAGCTGGCCGCAAGAGCGCAGGATTGCTTCAGGCCCTATTCTGGTCCCAGGCGGCAGGCTGAGCCTGTGGTTAATTCTTCTTCTTGAGGGGAAAATAGAGTGACCTGTGCCTGTCCCAACACCTAGAGCTAGTCTCTCATTTGTTCCCCCTCTTCCCGTTCATCCTCAGGACAAATTGCAACCTGTACGGAACAGGAGGTTAAAGGTGCTGATTCTCCAAGGAGGGAGATTGCTAGTAAAGCGGCTGGAATGGCGAACCCGAGCACAAGGAGATGAGAAATGAGGTGCGTTTTAGAAACCTTTCCCGATCACACGGTGTACCATCTTCTGGGTTTCTCATGCATGTTTTCGATGTAGGAAGATGCCCTTGAACCTGGAGATTTGGGACCCATGGAATGGGTACCACGCAGTATTACTTTAAAGGGTCTGCGTTTGCTCACCCAACCTCACCAAACCTCTCAGCCCCAAGAGTGTCCACCCTTATGTCTCAATCAGCTGTGGGTCTAGATATGGTCAATCCAGGTGGCATTACAGCCGCTGAACGAATTTTGTAAGAATTTCTCTCTCTTTCACTGTCTTTGTTTCACGGGTTTTTAAAAGTAATTGATTTTTATAATGGGGTTTACCTGCTTTTCACTGCTGTGATTTTGCCGCTTTACACCCACTTGACTCACTTACAGAGAGATATCAATGCATAGGTTTCAAGATTCTTACTAGTCAGATATATTCTTGGGCGGTGAATTGGGGGTGTTGAGTCCAATTCATTGAGGAAGGAGTAGGGCTTGTCTATTACATATTGGGTTTATGGAACGGTATCTGAGATAATTTGAAACCCTTGTTGTATGCATCACCCCACCTCACCTTTCCCGTTAAGCAGCCATAGTGTGTTTTCTAAACGTGTGACTCTATTCTGTTTTGTAATTCAGTTCAAGGGTAGCGGTTTTTACATTCCCTCTATAAGTCATATCTTATGATAAGTGTCTTTTTCTGTGTGACTTATTTCACTTAGAATCTTCATACCTAAATCCACTCATCATGCTGCTACTAGCCTTATGACGTTGATTTCATGGCTGAGTGATATTCCATTGTACATAAGGACCACAAATTCTTTATCCATTTTTCTCTTTCCTGGGATATTTAAGGTGTAACGAAGTGGAGATTCTTGTCAACAGAGCAGCCCTAAACTTTGGGGTGCCTGTGTCTTGCTGATTTTTAGTTTTCCCAATTTATACGCCCATGAGAGGATGCGCCCTATGCTCCCTAAGCTCAGTTTTTTAGATGTTTCAGGACACACCGTGCACTTCTCCAGAGTGGCTGTTGGCAATTTACATCCCGCCCATCAGCGTAGCCAGGCTCCCGTTTCTCCATGGCCTGTCCTGCATTTCTGGTTTTGACACTTTATTCAGCATGGCCCTTTTGACCGATGGGAAGCGAGACTTCTTTGTAGCGCTGATTTGCCTTTCCAGGTTGCTTGGTTGGCCAAAAAGGGCGTATGCATTTTTTCCTGAATATATTCAGGAAAAAACGCATACGCCCTTTTTGGCCAAGGGCATCATTGTCGAGGTTTTGCCGCTTTTCCTGTGCTTTAAAGGCGATTCAAATCTCCCTCCTGAAATCTGTTTCCTGCAATTCTGCCTTGCTTTCAAATCCTCTTCGTTGCCTTCCCTCAATATATTTGTGGACGAGAGTCTACATTTATAAGTCTGCAGGTTTGTGAATTGCAGTGCCCCTGAGCGCCATTTTTCAACTCGCTTTCTTGGGCGCTGGCCGCAAAAGCGCAGGATTGCTTCAGGCCCTATTCTGGTCCCAGGCGGCAGGCTGAGCCTGTGGTTAATTCTTCTTCCTGTTGGGAAAATAGAGTGACCTCTGCCTATCCCAACAACTAGAGATAGTCTCTCATTGGTTCCCCCTCTTCCCTTTCATCCTCAGGACAAATTGCAAGCTGTACGGAACAGGAGGTTAAAGGTGCTGATTCTCCAAGGAGGGAGATTGCTAGTAAAGCGGCTGGAATGGCGAACCCGAGCACAAGGAGATGAGAAATGAGGTGCGTTTTAGAAACCTTTCCCGATCACACGGTGTACCATCTTCTGGGTTTCTCATGCATGTTTTCGATGTAGGAAGATGCCCTTGAACCTGGAGATTTGGGACCCATGGGATGGGTACCACGCAGTATTACTTTAAAGGGTCTGCGTTTGCTCACCCAACCTCACCAAACCTCTCAGCCCCAAGAGTGTCCACCGTTATGTCTCAATCAGCTGTGGGTCTAGATATGGTCAATCCAGGTGGCATTACAGCCGCTGAAAGAATTTTGTAAGAATTTCTCTCTCTTTCACTGTCTTTGTTTCACGGGTTTTTAAAAGTAATTGATTTTTATAATGGGGTTTACCTGCTTTTCACTGCTGTGATTTTGCCGCTTTACACCCACTTGACTCACTTACAGAGAGATATCAATGCATAGGTTTCAAGATTCTTACTAGTCAGATATATTCTTGGGCGGTGAATTGGGGGTGTTGAGTCCAATTCATTGAGGAAGGAGTAGGGCTTGTCTATTACATATTGGGTTTATGGAACGGTATCTGAGATAATTTGAAACCCTTGTTGTATGCATCACCCCATCTCACCTTTCCCGTTAAGCAGCCATAGTGTGTTTTCTAAACTTGTGACTCTATTCTGTTTTGTAATTCAGTTCAAGGGTAGCGGTTTTTACATTCCCTCTATAAGTCATATCTTATGATAAGTGTCTTTTTCTGTGTGACTTATTTCACTTAGTATCGTCGTACCTAAATCCAATCATCATGCTGCTACTAGCCTTATGACGTTGATTTCATGGCTGAGTGATATTCCATTGTACATAAGGACCACAACTTCTTTATCCATTTTTCTCTTTCCTGGGATATTTAAGGTGTAACGAAGTGGAGATTCTTGTCAACAGAGCAGCCCTAAACTTTGGGGTGCCTGTGTCTTGCTAATTTTTAGTTTTCCCAATTTATACGCCCATGAGTGGATGTGCCCTATGCTCCCTAAGCTGAGTTTTTTAGATGTTTCAGGACACACCGTGCACTTCTCCAGAGTGGCTGTTGGCAATTTACATCCCGCCCATCAGCGTAGCCAGGCTCCCGTTTCTCCATGGCCTGTCCTGCATTTCTGGTTTTGACACTTTATTCAGCATGGCCCTTTTGACCGATGGGAAGCGAGACTTCTTTGTAGCGCTGATTTGCCTTTCCAGGTTGCTTGGTTGGCCAAAAAGGGCGTATGCGTTTTTTCCTGAATATATTCAGGAAAAAACGCATACGCCCTTTTTGGCCAAGGGCATCATTGTCGAGGTTTTGCCGCTTTTCCTGTGCTTTAAAGGCGATTCGAATCTCCCTCCTGAAATCTGTTTCCTGCAATTCTGCCTTGCTTTCAAATCCTCTTCGTTGCCTTCCATCAATATATTTGTGGACGAGAGTCATCATTTATAAGTCTGCAGGTTTGTGAATTGCAGTGCCCCTGAGCTCCATTTTTCAACTCGCTTTCTTGGGAGCTGGCCGCAAGAGCGCAGGATTGCTTCAGGCCCTATTCTGGTCCCAGGCGGCAGGCTGAGCCTGTGGTTAATTCTTCTTCCTGAGGGGAAAATAGAGTGACCTGTGCCTGTCCCAACACCTAGAGCTAGTCTCTCATTGGTTCCCCCTCTTCCCGTTCATCCTCAGGACAAATTGCAACCTGTACGGAACAGGAGGTTAAATGTGCTGATTCTCCAAGGAGGGAGATTGCTAGTAAAGCGGCTGGAATGGCGAACCCGAGCACAAGGAGATGAGAAATGAGGTGCGTTTTAGAAACCTTTCCCGATCACACGGTGTACCATCTTCTGGGTTTCTCATGCATGTTTTCGATGTAGGAAGATGCCCTTGAACCTGGAGATTTGGGACCCATGGGATGGGTACCACGCAGTATTACTTTAAAGGGTCTGCGTTTGCTCACCCAACCTCACCAAACCTCTCAGCCCCAAGAGTGTCCACCCTTATGTCTCAATCAGCTGTGGGTCTAGATATGGTCAATCCAGGTGGCATTACAGCCGCTGAACGAATTTTGTAAGAATTTCTCTCTCTTTCACTGTCTTTGTTTCACGGGTTTTTAAAAGTAATTGATTTTTATAATGGGGTTTACCTGCTTTTCACTGCTGTGATTTTGCCGCTTTACACCCACTTGACTCACTTACAGAGAGATATCAATGCATAGGTTTCAAGATTCTTACTAGTCAGATATATTCTTGGGCGGTGAATTGGGGGTGTTGAGTCCAATTCATTGAGGAAGGAGTAGGGCTTGTCTATTACATATTGGGATTATGGAACGGTATCTGAGATAATTTGAAACCCTTGTTGTATGCATCACCCCACCTCACCTTTCCCGTTAAGCAGCCATAGTGTGTTTTCTAAACGTGTGACTCTATTCTGTTTTGTAATTCAGTTCAAGGGTAGCGGTTTTTACATTCCCTCTATAAGTCATATCTTATGATAAGTGTCTTTTTCTGTGTGACTTATTTCACTTAGAATCGTCGTACCTAAATCCAATCATCATGCTGCTACTAGCCTTATGACGTTGATTTCATGGCTGAGTGATATTGCATTGTACATAAGGACCACAACTTCTTTATCCATTTTTCTCTTTCCTGGGATATTTAAGGTGTAACGAAGTGGAGATTCTTGTCAACAGAGCAGCCCTAAACTTTGGGGTGCCTGTGTCTTGCTGATTTTTAGTTTTCCCAATTTATACGCCCATGAGTGGATGTGCCCTATGCTCCCTAAGCTGAGTTTTTTACATGTTTCAGGACACACCGTGCACTTCTCCAGAGTGGCTGTTGGCAATTTACATCCCGCCCATCAGCGTAGCCAGGCTCCCGTTTCTCCATGGCCTGTCCTGCATTTCTGGTTTTGACACTTTATTCAGCATGGCCCTTTTGACCGATGGGAAGCGAGACTTCTTTGTAGCGCTGATTTGCCTTTCCAGGTTGCTTGGTTGGCCAAAAAGGGCGTAAGCGTTTTTTCCTGAATATATTCAGGAAAAAACGCATATGCCCTTTTTGGCCAAGGGCATCATTGTCGAGGTTTTGCCGCTTTTCCTGTGCTTTAAAGGCGATTCGAATCTCCCTCCTGAAATCTGTTTCCTGCAATTCTGCCTTGCTTTCAAATCCTCTTCGTTGCCTTCCATCAATATATTTGTGGACGAGAGTCATCATTTATAAGTCTGCAGGTTTGTGAATTGCAGTGCCCCTGAGCTCCATTTTTCAACTCGCTTTCTTGGGCGCTGGCCGCAAAAGCGCAGGATTGCTTCAGGCCCTATTCTGGTCCCAGGCGGCAGGCTGAGCCTGTGGTTAATTCTTCTTCCTGATGGGAAAATAGAGTGACCTCTGCCTGTCCCAACACCTAGAGCTAGTCTCTCATTGGTTCCCCCTCTTCCCGTTCATCCTCAGGACAAATTGCAACCTGTACGGAACAGGAGGTTAAAGGTGCTGATTCTCCAAGGAGGGAGATTGCTAGTAAAGCGGCTGGAATGGCGAACCCGAGCACAAGGAGATGAGAAATGAGGTGCGTTTTAGAAACCTTTCCCGATCACACGGTGTACCATCTTCTGGGTTTCTCATGCATGTTTTCGATGTAGGAAGATGCCCTTGAACCTGGAGATTTGGGACCCATGGGATGGGTACCACGCAGTATTACTTTAAAGGGTCTGCGTTTGCTCACCCAACCTCACCAAACCTCTCAGCCCCAAGAGTGTCCACCCTTATGTCTCAATCAGCTGTGGGTCTAGATATGGTCAATCCAGGTGGCATTACAGCCGCTGAACGAATTTTGTAAGAATTTCTCTCTCTTTCACTGTCTTTGTTTCACGGGTTTTTAAAAGTAATTGATTTTTATAATGGGGTTTACCTGCTTTTCACTGCTGTGATTTTGCCGCTTTACACCCACTTGACTCACTTACAGAGAGATATCAATGCATAGGTTTCAAGATTCTTACTAGTCAGATATATTCTTGGGCGGTGAATTGGGGGTGTTGAGTCCAATTCATTGAGGAAGGAGTAGGGCTTGTCTATTACATATTGGGTTTATGGAACGGTATCTGAGATAATTTGAAACCCTTTTTGTATGCATCACCCCACCTCACCTTTCCCGTTAAGCAGCCATAGTGTGTTTTCTAAACGTGTGACTCTATTCTGTTTTGTAATTCAGTTCAAGGGTAGCGGTTTTTACATTCCCTCTATAAGTCATATCTTATGATAAGTGTCTTTTTCTGTGTGACTTATTTCACTTAGAATCGTCGTACCTAAATCCACTCATCATGCTGCTACTAGCCTTATGACGTTGATTTCATGGCTGAGTGATATTCCATTGTACATAAGGACCACAACTTCTTTATCCATTTTTCTCTTTCCTTGGATATTTAAGGTGTAACGAAGTGGAGATTCTTGTCAACAGAGCAGCCCTAAACTTTGGGGTGCCTGTGTCTTGCTGATTTTTAGTTTTCCCAATTTATACGCCCATGAGTGGATGTGCCCTATGCTCCCTAAGCTCAGTTTTTTAGATGTTTCAGGACACACCGTGCACTTCTCCAGAGTGGCTGTTGGCAATTTACATCCCGCCCATCAGCGTAGCCAGGCTCCTGTTTCTCCATGGCCTGTCCTGCATTTCTGCTTTTGACACTTTATTCAGCATGGCCCTTTTGACCGATGGGAAGCGAGACTTCTTTGTAGCGCTGATTTGCCTTTCCAGGTTGCTTGGTTGGCCAAAAAGGGCGTATGCGTTTTTTCCTGAATATATTCAGGAAAAAACGCATACGCCCTTTTTGGCCAAGGGCATCATTGTCGAGGTTTTGCTGCTTTTCCTGTGCTTTAAAGGCGATTCGAATCTCCCTCCTGAAATCTGTTTCCTGCAATTCTGCCTTGCTTTCAAATCCTCTTCGTTGCCTTCCATCAATATATTTGTGGACGAGAGTCATCATTTATAAGTCTGCAGGTTTGTGAATTGCAGTGCCCCTGAGCTCAATTTTTCAACTCGGTTTCTTGGGCGCTGGCCGCAAAAGCGCAGGATTGCTTCAGGCCCTATTCTGGTCCCAGGCGGCAGGCTGAGCCTGTGGTTAATTCTTCTTCCTGATGGGAAAATAGAGTGACCTCTGCCTGTCCCAACACCTAGAGCTAGTCTCTCATTTGTTCCCCCTCTTCCCGTTCATCCTCAGGACAAATTGCAACCTGTACGGAACAGGAGGTTAAAGGTGCTGATTCTCCAAGGAGGGAGATTGCTAGTAAAGCGGCTGGAATGGCGAACCCGAGCACAAGGAGATGAGAAATGAGGTGCGTTTTAGAAACCTTTCCCGATCACACGGTGTACCATCTTCTGGGTTTCTCATGCATGTTTTCGATGTAGGAAGATGCCCTTGAACCTGGAGATTTGGGACCCATGGAATGGGTACCACGCAGTATTACTTTAAAGGGTCTGCGTTTGCTCACCCAACCTCACCAAACCTCTCAGCCCCAAGAGTGTCCACCCTTATGTCTCAATCAGCTGTGGGTCTAGATATGGTCAATCCAGGTGGCATTACAGCCGCTGAACGAATTTTGTAAGAATTTCTCTCTCTTTCACTGTCTTTGTTTCACGGGTTTTTAAAAGTAATTGATTTTTATAATGGGGTTTACCTGCTTTTCACTGCTGTGATTTTGCCGCTTTACACCCACTTGACTCACTTACAGAGAGATATCAATGCATAGGTTTCAAGATTCTTACTAGTCAGATATATTCTTGGGCGGTGAATTGGGGGTGTTGAGTCCAATTCATTGAGGAAGGAGTAGGGCTTGTCTATTACATATTGGGTTTATGGAACGGTATCTGAGATAATTTGAAACCCTTGTTGTATGCATCACCCCACCTCACCTTTCCCGTTAAGCAGCCATAGTGTGTTTTCTAAACGTGTGACTCTATTCTGTTTTGTAATTCAGTTCAAGGGTAGCGGTTTTTACATTCCCTCTATAAGTCATATCTTATGATAAGTGTCTTTTTCTGTGTGACTTATTTCACTTAGAATCGTCGTACCTAAATCCAATCATCATGCTGCTACTAGCCTTATGACGTTGATTTCATGGCTGAGTGATATTCCATTGTACATAAGGACCACAACTTCTTTATCCATTTTTCTCTTTCCTTGGATATTTAAGGTGTAACGAAGTGGAGATTCTTGTCAACAGAGCAGCCCTAAACTTTGGGGTGCCTGTGTCTTGCTGATTTTTAGTTTTCCCAATTTATACGCCCATGAGTGGATGTGCCCTATGCTCCCTAAGCTCAGTTTTTTAGATGTTTCAGGACACACCGTGCACTTCTCCAGAGTGGCTGTTGGCAATTTACATCCCGCCCATCAGCGTAGCCAGGCTCCTGTTTCTCCATGGCCTGTCCTGCATTTCTGCTTTTGACACTTTATTCAGCATGGCCCTTTTGACCGATGGGAAGCGAGACTTCTTTGTAGCGCTGATTTGCCTTTCCAGGTTGCTTGGTTGGCCAAAAAGGGCGTATGCGTTTTTTCCTGAATATATTCAGGAAAAAACGCATACGCCCTTTTTGGCCAAGGGCATCATTGTCGAGGTTTTGCCGCTTTTCCTGTGCTTTAAAGGCGATTCGAATCTCCCTCCTGAAATCTGTTTCCTGCAATTCTGCCTTGCTTTCAAATCCTCTTCGTTGCCTTCCATCAATATATTTGTGGACGAGAGTCATCATTTATAAGTCTGCAGGTTTGTGAATTGCAGTGCCCCTGAGCTCCATTTTTCAACTCGCTTTCTTGGGAGCTGGCCGCAAGAGCGCAGGATTGCTTCAGGCCCTATTCTGGTCCCAGGCGGCAGGCTGAGCCTGTGGTTAATTCTTCTTCTTGAGGGGAAAATAGAGTGACCTGTGCCTGTCCCAACACCTAGAGCTAGTCTCTCATTGGTTCCCCCTCTTCCCGTTCATCCTCAGGACAAATTGCAACCTGTACGGAACAGGAGGTTAAAGGTGCTGATTCTCCAAGGAGGGAGATTGCTAGTAAAGCGGCTGGAATGGCGAACCCGAGCACAAGGAGATGAGAAATGAGGTGCGTTTTAGAAACCTTTCCCGATCACACGGTGTACCATCTTCTGGGTTTCTCATGCATGTTTTCGATGTAGGAAGATGCCCTTGAACCTGGAGATTTGGGACCCATGGAATGGGTACCACGCAGTATTACTTTAAAGGGTCTGCGTTTGCTCACCCAACCTCACCAAACCTCTCAGCCCCAAGAGTGTCCACCCTTATGTCTCAATCAGCTGTGGGTCTAGATATGGTCAATCCAGGTGGCATTACAGCCGCTGAACGAATTTTGTAAGAATTTCTCTCTCTTTCACTGTCTTTGTTTCACGGGTTTTTAAAAGTAATTGATTTTTATAATGGGGTTTACCTGCTTTTCACTGCTGTGATTTTGCCGCTTTACACCCACTTGACTCACTTACAGAGAGATATCAATGCATAGGTTTCAAGATTCTTACTAGTCAGATATATTCTTGGGCGGTGAATTGGGGGTGTTGAGTCCAATTCATTGAGGAAGGAGTAGGGCTTGTCTATTACATATTGGGTTTATGGAACGGTATCTGAGATAATTTGAAACCCTTGTTGTATGCATCACCCCACCTCACCTTTCCCGTTAAGCAGCCATAGTGTGTTTTCTAAACGTGTGACTCTATTCTGTTTTGTAATTCAGTTCAAGGGTAGCGGTTTTTACATTCCCTCTATAAGTCATATCTTATGATAAGTGTCTTTTTCTGTGTGACTTATTTCACTTAGAATCGTCGTACCTAAATCCAATCATCATGCTGCTACTAGCCTTATGACGTTGATTTCATGGCTGAGTGATATTCCATTGTACATAAGGACCACAACTTCTTTATCCATTTTTCTCTTTCCTTGGATATTTAAGGTGTAACGAAGTGGAGATTCTTGTCAACAGAGCAGCCCTAAACTTTGGGGTGCCTGTGTCTTGCTGATTTTTAGTTTTCCCAATTTATACGCCCATGAGTGGATGTGCCCTATGCTCCCTAAGCTCAGTTTTTTAGATGTTTCAGGACACACCGTGCACTTCTCCAGAGTGGCTGTTGGCAATTTACATCCCGCCCATCAGCGTAGCCAGGCTCCTGTTTCTCCATGGCCTGTCCTGCATTTCTGCTTTTGACACTTTATTCAGCATGGCCCTTTTGACCGATGGGAAGCGAGACTTCTTTGTAGCGCTGATTTGCCTTTCCAGGTTGCTTGGTTGGCCAAAAAGGGCGTATGCGTTTTTTCCTGAATATATTCAGGAAAAAACGCATACGCCCTTTTTGGCCAAGGGCATCATTGTCGAGGTTTTGCTGCTTTTCCTGTGCTTTAAAGGCGATTCGAATCTCCCTCCTGAAATCTGTTTCCTGCAATTCTGCCTTGCTTTCAAATCCTCTTCGTTGCCTTCCATCAATATATTTGTGGACGAGAGTCATCATTTATAAGTCTGCAGGTTTGTGAATTGCAGTGCCCCTGAGCTCAATTTTTCAACTCGGTTTCTTGGGCGCTGGCCGCAAAAGCGCAGGATTGCTTCAGGCCCTATTCTGGTCCCAGGCGGCAGGCTGAGCCTGTGGTTAATTCTTCTTCCTGATGGGAAAATAGAGTGACCTCTGCCTGTCCCAACACCTAGAGCTTGTCTCTCATTGGTTCCCCCTCTTCCCTTTCATCCTCAGGACAAATTGCAAGCTGTACGGAACAGGAGGTTAAAGGTGCTGATTCTCCAAGGAGGGAGATTGCTAGTAAAGCGGTTGGAATGGCGAACCCGAGCACAAGGAGATGAGAAATGAGGTGCGTTTTAGAAACCTTTCCCGATCACACGGTGTACCATCTTCTGGGTTTCTCAGGCATGTTTTCGATGTAGGAAGATGCCCTTGAACCTGGAGATTTGGGACCCATGGGATGGGTACCACGCAGTATTACTTTAAAGGGTCTGCGTTTGCTCACCCAACCTCACCAAACCTCTCAGCCCCAAGAGTGTCCACCCTTATGTCTCAATCAGCTGTGGGTCTAGATATGGTCAATCCAGGTGGCATTACAGCCGCTGAACGAATTTTGTAAGAATTTCTCTCTCTTTCACTGTCTTTGTTTCACGGGTTTTTAAAAGTAATTGATTTTTTTAATGGGGTTTACCTGCTTTTCACTGCTGTGATTTTGCCGCTTTACACCCACTTGACTCACTTACAGAGAGATAACAATGCATAGGTTTCAAGATTCTTACTAGTCAGATATATTCTTGGGCGGTGAATAGGGGGTGTTGAGTCCAATTCATTGAGGAAGGAGTAGGGCTTGTCTATTACATATTGGGTTTATGGAACGGTATCTGAGATAATTTGAAACCCTTGTTGTAGGCATCACCCCACCTCACCTTTCCCGTTAAGCAGCCATAGTGTGTTTTCTAAACGTGTGACTCTATTCTGTTGTGTAATTCAGTTCAAGGGTAGCGGTTTTTACATTCCCTCTATAAGTCATATCTTATGATAAGTGTCTTTTTCTGTGTGACTTATTTCACTTAGAATCTTCGTACCTAAATCCACTCATCATGCTGCTACTAGCCTTATGACGTCGATTTCATGGCTGAGTGATATTCCATTGTACATAAGGACCACAACTTCTTTATCCATTTTTCTCTTTCCTGGGATATTTAAGGTGTAACGAAGTGGAGATTCTTGTCAACAGAGCAGCCCTAAACTTTGGGGTGCCTGTGTCTTGCTGATTTTTAGTTTTCCCAGTTTATACGCCCATGAGTGGATGTGCCCTATGCTCCCTAAGCTGAGTTTTTTAGATGTTTCAGGACACACCGTGCACTTCTCCAGAGTGGCTGTTGGCAATTTACATCCCGCCCATCAGCGTAGCCAGGCTCCCGTTTCTCCATGGCCTGTCCTGCATTTCTGGTTTTGACACTTTATTCAGCATGGCCCTTTTGACCGATGGGAAGCGAGACTTCTTTGTAGCGCTGATTTGCCTTTCCAGGTTGCTTGGTTGGCCAAAAAGGGCGTATGCGTTTTTTCCTGAATATATTCAGGAAAAAACGCATACGCCCTTTTTGGCCAAGGGCATCATTGTCGAGGTTTTGCCGCTTTTCCTGTGCTTTAAAGGCGATTCGAATCTCCCTCCTGAAATCTGTTTCCTGCAATTCTGCCTTGCTTTCAAATCCTCTTCGTTGCCTTCCCTCAATATATTTGTGGACGAGACTCATCATTTATAAGTCTGCAGGTTTGTGAATTGCAGTGCCCCTGAGCTCCATTTTTCAACTCGCTTTCTTGGGAGCTGGCCGCAAGAGCGCAGGATTGCTTCAGGCCCTATTCTGGTCCCAGGCGGCAGGCTGAGCCTGTGGTTAATTCTTCTTCTTGAGGGGAAAATAGTGTGACCTGTGCCTGTCCCAACACCTAGAGCTAGTCTCTCATTGGTTCCCCCTCTTCCCGTTCATCCTCAGGACAAATTGCAACCTGTACGGAACAGGAGGTTAAAGGTGCTGATTCTCCAAGGAGGGAGATTGCTAGTAAAGCGGCTGGAATGGCGAACCCGAGCACAAGGAGATGAGAAATGAGGTGCGTTTTAGAAACCTTTCCCGATCACACGGTGTACCATCTTCTGGGTTTCTCATGCATGTTTTCGATGTAGGAAGATGCCCTTGAACCTGGAGATTTGGGACCCATGGAATGGGTACCACGCAGTATTACTTTAAAGGGTCTGCGTTTGCTCACCCAACCTCACCAAACCTCTCAGCCCCAAGAGTGTCCACCCTTATGTCTCAATCAGCTGTGGGTCTAGATATGGTCAATCCAGGTGGCATCACAGCCGCTGAACGAATTTTGTAAGAATTTCTCTCTCTTTCACTGTCTTTGTTTCACGGGTTTTTAAAAGTAATTGATTTTTATAATGGGGTTTACCTGCTTTTCACTGCTGTGATTTTGCCACTTTACACCCACTTGACTCACTTACAGAGAGATATCAATGCATAGGTTTTAAGATTCTTACTAGTCAGATATATTCTTGGGCGGTGAATTGGGGGTGTTGAGTCCAATTCATTGAGGAAGGAGTAGGGCTTGTCTATTACATATTGGGTTTATGGAACGGTATCTGAGATAATTTGAAACCCTTGTTGTATGCATCACCCCACCTCACCTTTCCCGTTAAGCAGCCATAGTGTGTTTTCTAAACGTGTGACTCTATTCTGTTTTGTAATTCAGTTCAAGGGTAGCGGTTTTTACATTCCCTCTATAAGTCATATCTTATGATAAGTGTGTTTTTCTGTGTGACTTATTTCACTTAGAATCGTCGTACCTAAATCCAATCATCATGCTGCTACTAGCCTTATGACGTTGATTTCATGGCTGAGTGATATTCCATTGTACATAAGGACCACAACTTCTTTATCCATTTTTCTCTTTCCTTGGATATTTAAGGTGTAACGAAGTGGAGATTCTTGTCAACAGAGCAGCCCTAAACTTTGGGGTGCCTGTGTCTTGCTGATTTTTAGTTTTCCCAATTTATACGCCCATGAGTGGATGTGCCCTATGCTCCCTAAGCTCAGTTTTTTAGATGTTTCAGGACACACCGTGCACTTCTCCAGAGTGGCTGTTGGCAATTTACATCCCGCCCATCAGCGTAGCCAGGCTCCCGTTTCTCCATGGCCTGTCCTGCATTTCTGGTTTTGACACTTTATTCAGCATTGCCCTTTTGACCGATGGGAAGCGAGACTTCTTTGTAGCGCTGATTTGCCTTTCCAGGTTGCTTGGTTGGCCAAAAAGGGCGTAAGCGTTTTTTCCTGAATATATTCAGGAAAAAACGCTTACGCCCTTTTTGGCCAAGGGCATCATTGTCGAGGTTTTGCCGCTTTTCCTGTGCTTTAAAGGCGATTCGAATCTCCCTCCTGAAATCTGTTTCCTGCAATTCTGCCTTGCTTTCAAATCCTCTTCGTTGCCTTCCATCAATATATTTGTGGACGAGAGTCATCATTTATAAGTCTGCAGGTTTGTGAATTGCAGTGCCCCTGAGCTCCATTTTTCAACTCGCTTTCTTGGGCGCTGGCCGCAAAAGCGCAGGATTGCTTCAGGCCCTATTCTGGTCCCAGGCGGCAGGCTGAGCCTGTGGTTAATTCTTCTTCCTGATGGGAAAATAGAGTGACCTCTGCCTGTCCCAACACCTAGAGCTAGTCTCTCATTGGTTCCCCCTCTTCCCGTTCATCCTCAGGACAAATTGCAACCTGTACGGAACAGGAGGTTAAAGGTGCTGATTCTCCAAGGAGGGAGATTGCTAGTAAAGCGGCTGGAATGGCGAACCCGAGCACAAGGAGATGAGAAATGAGGTGCGTTTTAGAAACCTTTCCCGATCACACGGTGTACCATCTTCTGGGTTTCTCATGCATGTTTTCGATGTAGGAAGATGCCCTTGAACCTGGAGATTTGGGACCCATGGGATGGGTACCACGCAGTATTACTTTAAAGGGTCTGCGTTTGCTCACCCAACCTCACCAAACCTCTCAGCCCCAAGAGTGTTCACCCTTATGTCTCAATCAGCTGTGGGTCTAGATATGGTCAATCCAGGTGGCATTACAGCCGCTGAACGAATTTTGTAAGAATTTCTCTCTCTTTCACTGTCTTTGTTTCACGGGTTTTTAAAAGTAATTGATTTTTTTAATGGGGTTTACCTGCTTTTCACTGCTGTGATTTTGCCGCTTTACACCCACTTGACTCACTTACAGAGAGATATCAATGCATAGGTTTCAAGATTCTTACTAGTCAGATATATTCTTGGGCGGTGAATAGGGGGTGTTGAGTCCAATTCATTGAGGAAGGAGTAGGGCTTGTCTATTACATATTGGGTTTATGGAACGGTATCTGAGATAATTTGAAACCCTTGTTGTAGGCATCACCCCACCTCACCTTTCCCGTTAAGCAGCCATAGTGTGTTTTCTAAACGTGTGACTCTATTCTGTTGTGTAATTCAGTTCAAGGGTAGCGGTTTTTACATTCCCTCTATAAGTCATATCTTATGATAAGTGTCTTTTTCTGTGTGACTTATTTCACTTAGAATCGTCGTACCTAAATCCAATCATCATGCTGCTACTAGCCTTATGACGTTGATTTCATGGCTGAGTGATATTCCATTGTACATAAGGACCACAACTTCTTTATCCATTTTTCTCTTTCCTTGGATATTTAAGGTGTAACGAAGTGGAGATTCTTGTCAACAGAGCAGCCCTAAACTTTGGGGTGCCTGTGTCTTGCTGATTTTTAGTTTTCCCAATTTATACGCCCATGAGTGGATGTGCCCTATGCTCCCTAAGCTGAGTTTTTTAGATGTTTCAGGACACACCGTGCACTTCTCCAGAGTGGCTGTTGGCAATTTACATCCCGCCCATCAGCGTAGCCAGGCTCCCGTTTCTCCATGGCCTGTCCTGCATTTCTGGTTTTGACACTTTATTCAGCATGGCCCTTTTGACCGATGGGAAGCGAGACTTCTTTGTAGCGCTGATTTGCCTTTCCAGGTTGCTTGGTTGGACAAAAAGGGCGTATGCGTTTTTTCCTGAATATATTCAGGAAAACACGCATACGCCCTTTTTGGCCAAGGGCATCATTGTCGAGGTTTTGCCGCTTTTCCTGTCCTTTAAAGGCGATTCGAATCTCCCTCCTGAAATCTGTTTCCTGCAATTCTGCCTTGCTTTCAAATCCTCTTCGTTGCCTTCCCTCAATATATTTGAGGACGAGAGTCATCATTTATAAGTCTGCAGGTTTGTGAATTGCAGTGCCCCTGAGCTCCATTTTTCAACTCGCTTTCTTGGGCGCTGGCCGCAAAAGCGCAGGATTGCTTCAGGCCCTATTCTGGTCCCAGGCGGCAGGCTGAGCCTGTGGTTAATTCTTCTTCCTGATGGGAAAATAGAGTGACCTCTGCCTGTCCCAACACCTGCAGCTAGTCTCTCATTGGTTCCCCCTCTTCCCTTTCATCCTCAGGACAAATTGCAAGCTGTACGGAACAGGAGGTTAAAGGTGCTGATTCTCCAAGGAGGGAGATTGCTAGTAAAGCGGCTGGAATGGCGAACCCGAGCACAAGGAGATGAGAAATGAGGTGCGTTTTAGAAACCTTTCCCGATCACACGGTGTACCATCTTCTGGGTTTCTCATGCATGTTTTCGATGTAGGAAGATGCCCTTGAACCTGGAGATTTGGGACCCATGGGATGGGTACCACGCAGTATTACTTTAAAGGGTCTGCGTTTGCTCACCCAACCTCACCAAACCTCTCAGCCCCAAGAGTGTCCACCCTTATGTCTCAATCAGCTGTGGGTCTAGATATGGTCAATCCAGGTGGCATTACAGCCGCTGAACGAATTTTGTAAGAATTTCTCTCTCTTTCACTGTCTTTGTTTCACGGGTTTTTAAAAGTAATTGATTTTTATAATGGGGTTTACCTGCTTTTCACTGCTGTGATTTTGCCGCTTTACACCCACTTGACTCACTTACAGAGAAATATCAATGCATAGGTTTCAAGATTCTTACTAGTCAGATATATTCTTGGGCGGTGAATTGGGGGTGTTGAGTGCAATTCATTGAGGAAGGAGTAGGGCTTGTCTATTACATATTGGGTTTATGGAACGGTATCTGAGATAATTTGAAACCCTTGTTGTATGCATCACCCCACCTCACCTTTCCCGTTAAGCAGCCATAGTGTGTTTTCTAAACGTGTGACTCTATTCTGTTTTGTAATTCAGTTCAAGGGTAGCGGTTTTTACATTCCCTCTATAAGTCATATCTTATGATAAGTGTCTTTTTCTGTGTGACTTATTTCACTTAGAATCTTCGTACCTAAATCCACTCATCATGCTGCTACTAGCCTTATGACGTCGATTTCATGGCTGAGTGATATTCCATTGTACATAAGGACCACAACTTCTTTATCCATTTTTCTCTTTCCTGGGATATTTAAGGTGTAACGAAGTGGAGATTCTTGTCAACAGAGCAGCCCTAAACTTTGGGGTGCCTGTGTCTTGCTGATTTTTAGTTTTCCCAGTTTATACGCCCATGAGTGGATGTGCCCTATGCTCCCTAAGCTGAGTTTTTTAGATGTTTCAGGACACACCGTGCACTTCTCCAGAGTGGCTGTTGGCAATTTACATCCCGCCCATCAGCGTAGCCAGGCTCCCGTTTCTCCATGGCCTGTCCTGCATTTCTGGTTTTGACACTTTATTCAGCATGGCCCTTTTGACCGATGGGAAGCGAGACTTCTTTGTAGCGCTGATTTGCCTTTCCAGGTTGCTTGGTTGGCCAAAAAGGGCGTATGCGTTTTTTCCTGAATATATTCAGGAAAAAACGCATACGCCCTTTTTGGCCAAGGGCATCATTGTCGAGGTTTTGCCGCTTTTCCTGTGCTTTAAAGGCGATTCGAATCTCCCTCCTGAAATCTGTTTCCTGCAATTCTGCCTTGCTTTCAAATCCTCTTCGTTGCCTTCCCTCAATATATTTGTGGACGAGACTCATCATTTATAAGTCTGCAGGTTTGTGAATTGCAGTGCCCCTGAGCTCCATTTTTCAACTCGCTTTCTTGGGAGCTGGCCGCAAGAGCGCAGGATTGCTTCAGGCCCTATTCTGGTCCCAGGCGGCAGGCTGAGCCTGTGGTTAATTCTTCTTCTTGAGGGGAAAATAGTGTGACCTGTGCCTGTCCCAACACCTAGAGCTAGTCTCTCATTGGTTCCCCCTCTTCCCGTTCATCCTCAGGACAAATTGCAACCTGTACGGAACAGGAGGTTAAAGGTGCTGATTCTCCAAGGAGGGAGATTGCTAGTAAAGCGGCTGGAATGGCGAACCCGAGCACAAGGAGATGAGAAATGAGGTGCGTTTTAGAAACCTTTCCCGATCACACGGTGTACCATCTTCTGGGTTTCTCATGCATGTTTTCGATGTAGGAAGATGCCCTTGAACCTGGAGATTTGGGACCCATGGAATGGGTACCACGCAGTATTACTTTAAAGGGTCTGCGTTTGCTCACCCAACCTCACCAAACCTCTCAGCCCCAAGAGTGTCCACCCTTATGTCTCAATCAGCTGTGGGTCTAGATATGGTCAATCCAGGTGGCATTACAGCCGCTGAACGAATTTTGTAAGAATTTCTCTCTCTTTCACTGTCTTTGTTTCACGGGTTTTTAAAAGTAATTGATTTTTATAATGGGGTTTACCTGCTTTTCACTGCTGTGATTTTGCCACTTTACACCCACTTGACTCACTTACAGAGAGATATCAATGCATAGGTTTTAAGATTCTTACTAGTCAGATATATTCTTGGGCGGTGAATTGGGGGTGTTGAGTCCAATTCATTGAGGAAGGAGTAGGGCTTGTCTATTACATATTGGGTTTATGGAACGGTATCTGAGATAATTTGAAACCCTTGTTGTATGCATCACCCCACCTCACCTTTCCCGTTAAGCAGCCATAGTGTGTTTTCTAAACGTGTGACTCTATTCTGTTTTGTAATTCAGTTCAAGGGTAGCGGTTTTTACATTCCCTCTATAAGTCATATCTTATGATAAGTGTGTTTTTCTGTGTGACTTATTTCACTTAGAATCGTCGTACCTAAATCCAATCATCATGCTGCTACTAGCCTTATGACGTTGATTTCATGGCTGAGTGATATTCCATTGTACATAAGGACCACAACTTCTTTATCCATTTTTCTCTTTCCTTGGATATTTAAGGTGTAACGAAGTGGAGATTCTTGTCAACAGAGCAGCCCTAAACTTTGGGGTGCCTGTGTCTTGCTGATTTTTAGTTTTCCCAATTTATACGCCCATGAGTGGATGTGCCCTATGCTCCCTAAGCTCAGTTTTTTAGATGTTTCAGGACACACCGTGCACTTCTCCAGAGTGGCTGTTGGCAATTTACATCCCGCCCATCAGCGTAGCCAGGCTCCCGTTTCTCCATGGCCTGTCCTGCATTTCTGGTTTTGACACTTTATTCAGCATTGCCCTTTTGACCGATGGGAAGCGAGACTTCTTTGTAGCGCTGATTTGCCTTTCCAGGTTGCTTGGTTGGCCAAAAAGGGCGTAAGCGTTTTTTCCTGAATATATTCAGGAAAAAACGCATACGCCCTTTTTGGCCAAGGGCATCATTGTCGAGGTTTTGCCGCTTTTCCTGTGCTTTAAAGGCGATTCGAATCTCCCTCCTGAAATCTGTTTCCTGCAATTCTGCCTTGCTTTCAAATCCTCTTCGTTGCCTTCCATCAATATATTTGTGGACGAGAGTCATCATTTATAAGTCTGCAGGTTTGTGAATTGCAGTGCCCCTGAGCTCCATTTTTCAACTCGCTTTCTTGGGCGCTGGCCGCAAAAGCGCAGGATTGCTTCAGGCCCTATTCTGGTCCCAGGCGGCAGGCTGAGCCTGTGGTTAATTCTTCTTCCTGATGGGAAAATAGAGTGACCTCTGCCTGTCCCAACACCTAGAGCTAGTCTCTCATTGGTTCCCCCTCTTCCCGTTCATCCTCAGGACAAATTGCAACCTGTACGGAACAGGAGGTTAAAGGTGCTGATTCTCCAAGGAGGGAGATTGCTAGTAAAGCGGCTGGAATGGCGAACCCGAGCACAAGGAGATGAGAAATGAGGTGCGTTTTAGAAACCTTTCCCGATCACACGGTGTACCATCTTCTGGGTTTCTCATGCATGTTTTCGATGTAGGAAGATGCCCTTGAACCTGGAGATTTGGGACCCATGGGATGGGTACCACGCAGTATTACTTTAAAGGGTCTGCGTTTGCTCACCCAACCTCACCAAACCTCTCAGCCCCAAGAGTGTCCACCCTTATGTCTCAATCAGCTGTGGGTCTAGATATGGTCAATCCAGGTGGCATTACAGCCGCTGAACGAATTTTGTAAGAATTTCTCTCTCTTTCACTGTCTTTGTTTCACGGGTTTTTAAAAGTAATTGATTTTTATAATGGGGTTTACCTGCTTTTCACTGCTGTGATTTTGCCGCTTTACACCCACTTGACTCACTTACAGAGAGATATCAATGCATAGGTTTCAAGATTCTTACTAGTCAGATATATTCTTGGGCGGTGAATTGGGGGTGTTGAGTCCAATTCATTGAGGAAGGAGTAGGGCTTGTCTATTACATATTGGGTTTATGGAACGGTATCTGAGATAATTTGAAACCCTTGTTGTATGCATCACCCCACCTCACCTTTCCCGTTAAGCAGCCATAGTGTGTTTTCTAAACGTGTGACTCTATTCTGTTTTGTAATTCAGTTCAAGGGTAGCGGTTTTTACATTCCCTCTATAAGTCATATCTTATGATAAGTGTGTTTTTCTGTGTGACTTATTTCACTTAGAATCGTCGTACCTAAATCCAATCATCATGCTGCTACTAGCCTTATGACGTTGATTTCATGGCTGAGTGATATTCCATTGTACATAAGGACCACAACTTCTTTATCCATTTTTCTCTTTCCTTGGATATTTAAGGTGTAACGAAGTGGAGATTCTTGTCAACAGAGCAGCCCTAAACTTTGGGGTGCCTGTGTCTTGCTGATTTTTAGTTTTCCCAATTTATACGCCCATGAGTGGATGTGCCCTATGCTCCCTAAGCTGAGTTTTTTAGATGTTTCAGGACACACCGTGCACTTCTCCAGAGTGGCTGTTGGCAATTTACATCCCGCCCATCAGCGTAGCCAGGCTCCCGTTTCTCCATGGCCTGTCCTGCATTTCTGGTTTTGACACTTTATTCAGCATGGCCCTTTTGACCGATGGGAAGCGAGACTTCTTTGTAGCGCTGATTTGCCTTTCCAGGTTGCTTGGTTGGCCAAAAAGGGCGTAAGCGTTTTTTCCTGAATATATTCAGGAAAAAACGCATACGCCCTTTTTGGCCAAGGGCATCATTGTCGAGGTTTTGCCGCTTTTCCTGTGCTTTAAAGGCGATTCGAATCTCCCTCCTGAAATCTGTTTCCTGCAATTCTGCCTTGCTTTCAAATCCTCTTCGTTGCCTTCCATCAATATATTTGTGGACGAGAGTCATCATTTATAAGTCTGCAGGTTTGTGAATTGCAGTGCCCCTGAGCTCCATTTTTCAACTCGCTTTCTTGGGCGCTGGCCGCAAAAGCGCAGGATTGCTTCAGGCCCTATTCTGGTCCCAGGCGGCAGGCTGAGCCTGTGGTTAATTCTTCTTCCTGATGGGAAAATAGAGTGACCTCTGCCTGTCCCAACACCTAGAGCTAGTCTCTCATTGGTTCCCCCTCTTCCCTTTCATCCTCAGGACAAATTGCAAGCTGTACGGAACAGGAGGTTAAAGGTGCTGATTCTCCAAGGAGGGAGATTGCTAGTAAAGCGGCTGGAATGGCGAACCCGAGCACAAGGAGATGAGAAATGAGGTGCGTTTTAGAAACCTTTCCCGATCACACGGTGTACCATCTTCTGGGTTTCTCATGCATGTTTTCGATGTAGGAAGATGCCCTTGAACCTGGAGATTTGGGACCCATGGGATGGGTACCACGCAGTATTACTTTAAAGGGTCTGCGTTTGCTCACCCAACCTCACCAAACCTCTCAGCCCCAAGAGTGTCCACCCTTATGTCTCAATCAGCTGTGGGTCTAGATATGGTCAATCCAGGTGGCATTACAGCCGCTGAACGAATTTTGTAAGAATTTCTCTCTCTTTCACTGTCTTTGTTTCACGGGTTTTTAAAAGTAATTGATTTTTATAATGGGGTTTACCTGCTTTTCACTGCTGTGATTTTGCCGCTTTACACCCACTTGACTCACTTACAGAGAGATATCAATGCATAGGTTTCAAGATTCTTACTAGTCAGATATATTCTTGGGCGGTGAATTGGGGGTGTTGAGTCCAATTCATTGAGGAAGGAGTAGGGCTTGTCTATTACATATTGGGTTTATGGAACGGTATCTGAGATAATTTGAAACCCTTGTTGTATGCATCACCCCACCTCACCTTTCCCGTTAAGCAGCCATAGTGTGTTTTCTAAACGTGTGACTCTATTCTGTTTTGTAATTCAGTTCAAGGGTAGCGGTTTTTACATTCCCTCTATAAGTCATATCTTATGATAAGTGTGTTTTTCTGTGTGACTTATTTCACTTAGAATCGTCGTACCTAAATCCAATCATCATGCTGCTACTAGCCTTATGACGTTGATTTCATGGCTGAGTGATATTCCATTGTACATAAGGACCACAACTTCTTTATCCATTTTTCTCTTTCCTTGGATATTTAAGGTGTAACGAAGTGGAGATTCTTGTCAACAGAGCAGCCCTAAACTTTGGGGTGCCTGTGTCTTGCTGATTTTTAGTTTTCCCAATTTATACGCCCATGAGTGGATGTGCCCTATGCTCCCTAAGCTGAGTTTTTTAGATGTTTCAGGACACACCGTGCACTTCTCCAGAGTGGCTGTTGGCAATTTACATCCCGCCCATCAGCGTAGCCAGGCTCCCGTTTCTCCATGGCCTGTCCTGCATTTCTGGTTTTGACACTTTATTCAGCATGGCCCTTTTGACCGATGGGAAGCGAGACTTCTTTGTAGCGCTGATTTGCCTTTCCAGGTTGCTTGGTTGGCCAAAAAGGGCGTAAGCGTTTTTTCCTGAATATATTCAGGAAAAAACGCATACGCCCTTTTTGGCCAAGGGCATCATTGTCGAGGTTTTGCCGCTTTTCCTGTGCTTTAAAGGCGATTCGAATCTCCCTCCTGAAATCTGTTTCCTGCAATTCTGCCTTGCTTTCAAATCCTCTTCGTTGCCTTCCATCAATATATTTGTGGACGAGAGTCATCATTTATAAGTCTGCAGGTTTGTGAATTGCAGTGCCCCTGAGCTCCATTTTTCAACTCGCTTTCTTGGGCGCTGGCCGCAAAAGCGCAGGATTGCTTCAGGCCCTATTCTGGTCCCAGGCGGCAGGCTGAGCCTGTGGTTAATTCTTCTTCCTGATGGGAAAATAGAGTGACCTCTGCCTGTCCCAACACCTAGAGCTAGTCTCTCATTGGTTCCCCCTCTTCCCTTTCATCCTCAGGACAAATTGCAAGCTGTACGGAACAGGAGGTTAAAGGTGCTGATTCTCCAAGGAGGGAGATTGCTAGTAAAGCGGCTGGAATGGCGAACCCGAGCACAAGGAGATGAGAAATGAGGTGCGTTTTAGAAACCTTTCCCGATCACACGGTGTACCATCTTCTGGGTTTCTCATGCATGTTTTCGATGTAGGAAGATGCCCTTGAACCTGGAGATTTGGGACCCATGGGATGGGTACCACGCAGTATTACTTTAAAGGGTCTGCGTTTGCTCACCCAACCTCACCAAACCTCTCAGCCCCAAGAGTGTCCACCCTTATGTCTCAATCAGCTGTGGGTCTAGATATGGTCAATCCAGGTGGCATTACAGCCGCTGAACGAATTTTGTAAGAATTTCTCTCTCTTTCACTGTCTTTGTTTCACGGGTTTTTAAAAGTAATTGATTTTTATAATGGGGTTTACCTGCTTTTCACTGCTGTGATTTTGCCGCTTTACACCCACTTGACTCACTTACAGAGAGATATCAATGCATAGGTTTCAAGATTCTTACTAGTCAGATATATTCTTGGGCGGTGAATTGGGGGTGTTGAGTCCAATTCATTGAGGAAGGAGTAGGGCTTGTCTATTACATATTGGGTTTATGGAACGGTATCTGAGATAATTTGAAACCCTTGTTGTATGCATCACCCCACCTCACCTTTCCCGTTAAGCAGCCATAGTGTGTTTTCTAAACGTGTGACTCTATTCTGTTTTGTAATTCAGTTCAAGGGTAGCGGTTTTTACATTCCCTCTATAAGTCATATCTTATGATAAGTGTCTTTTTCTGTGTGACTTATTTCACTTAGAATCGTCGTACCTAAATCCAATCATCATGCTGCTACTAGCCTTATGACGTTGATTTCATGGCTGAGTGATATTCCATTGTACATAAGGTCCACAACTTCTTTATCCATTTTTCTCTTTCCTGGGATATTTAAGGTGTAATGAAGTGGAGATTCTTGCAAACAGAGCAGCCCTAAACTTTGGGGTGCCTGTGTCTTGCTGATTTTTAGTTTTCCCAATTTATACGCCCATGAGTGGATGTGCCCTATGCTCCCTAAGCTGAGTTTTTTAGATGTTTCAGGACACACCGTGCACTTCTCCAGAGTGGCTGTTGGCAATTTACATCCCGCCCATAAGCGTAGCCAGGCTCCCGTTTCTCCATGGCCTGTCCTGCATTTCTGCTTTTGACACTTTATTCAGCATGGCCCTTTTGACCGATGGGAAGCGAGACTTCTTTGTAGCGCTGATTTGCCTTTCCAGGTTGCTTGGTTGGCCAAAAAGGGCGTATGCGTTTTTTCCTGAATATATTCAGGAAAAAACGCATACGCCCTTTTTGGCCAAGGGCATCATTGTCGAGGTTTTGCCGCTTTTCCTGTGCTTTAAAGGCGATTCGAATCTCCCTCCTGAAATCTGTTTCCTGCAATTCTGCCTTGCTTTCAAATCCTCTTCGTTGCCTTCCCTCAATATATTTGTGGACGAGAGTCATCATTTATAAGTCTGCAGGTTTGTGAATTGCAGTGCCCCTGAGCTCCATTTTTCAACTCGCTTTCTTGGGAGCTGGCCGCAAGAGCGCAGGATTGCTTCAGGCCCTATTCTGGTCCCAGGCGGCAGGCTGAGCCTGTGGTTAATTCTTCTTCTTGAGGGGAAAATAGAGTGACCTGTGCCTGTCCCAACATCTAGAGCTAGTCTCTCATTGGTTCCCCCTCTTCCCGTTCATCCTCAGGACAAATTGCAACCTGTACGGAACAGGAGGTTAAAGGTGCTGATTCTCCAAGGAGGGAGATGGCTAGTAAAGCGGCTGGAATGGCGAACCCGAGCACAAGGAGATGAGAAATGAGGTGCGTTTTAGAAACCTTTCCCGATCACACGGTGTACCATCTTCTGGGTTTCTCATGCATGTTTTCGATGTAGGAAGATGCCCTTGAACCTGGAGATTTGGGACCCATGGAATGGGTACCACGCAGTATTACTTTAAAGGGTCTGCGTTTGCTCACCCAACCTCACCAAACCTCTCAGCCCCAAGAGTGTCCACCCTTATGTCTCAATCAGCTGTGGGTCTAGATATGGTCAATCCAGGTGGCATTACAGCCGCTGAACGAATTTTGTAAGAATTTCTCTCTCTTTCACTGTCTTTGTTTCACGGGTTTTTAAAAGTAATTGATTTTTATAATGGGGTTTACCTGCTTTTCACTGCTGTGATTTTGCCGCTTTACACCCACTTGACTCACTTACAGAGAGATATCAATGCATAGGTTTCAAGATTCTTACTAGTCAGATATATTCTTGGGCGGTGAATTGGGGGTGTTGAGTCCAATTCATTGAGGAAGGAGTAGGGCTTGTCTATTACATATTGGGTTTATGGAACGGTATCTGAGATAATTTGAAACCCTTGTTGTATGCATCACCCCACCTCACCTTTCCCGTTAAGCAGCCATAGTGTGTTTTCTAAACGTGTGACTCTATTCTGTTTTGTAATTCAGTTCAAGGGTAGCGGTTTTTACATTCCCTCTATAAGTCATATCTTATGATAAGTGTCTTTTTCTGTGTGACTTATTTCACTTAGAATCGTCGTACCTAAATCCAATCATCATGCTGCTACTAGCCTTATGACGTTGATTTCATGGCTGAGTGATATTCCATTGTACATAAGGACCACAACTTCTTTATCCATTTTTCTCTTTCCTGGGATATTTAAGGTGTAACGAAGTGGAGATTCTTGTCAACAGAGCAGCCCTAAACTTTGGGGTGCCTGTGTCTTGCTGATTTTTAGTTTTCCCAATTTATACGCCCATGAGTGGATGTGCCCTATGCTCCCTAAGCTGAGTTTTTTAGATGTTTCAGGACACACCGTGCACTTCTCCAGAGTGGCTGTTGGCAATTTACATCCCGCCCATCAGCGTAGCCAGGCTCCCGTTTCTCCATGGCCTGTCCTGCATTTCTGGTTTTGACACTTTATTCAGCATGGCCCTTTTGACCGATGGGAAGCGAGACTTCTTTGTAGCGCTGATTTGCCTTTCCAGGTTGCTTGGTTGGCCAAAAAGGGCGTAAGCGTTTTTCCCTGAATATATTCAGGAAAAAACGCATACGCCCTTTTTGGCCAAGGGCATCATTGTCGAGGTTTTGCCGCTTTTCCTGTGCTTTAAAGGCGATTCGAATCTCCCTCCTGAAATCTGTTTCCTGCAATTCTGCCTTGCTTTCAAATCCTCTTCGTTGCCTTCCATCAATATATTTGTGGACGAGAGTCATCATTTATAAGTCTGCAGGTTTGTGAATTGCAGTGCCCCTGAGCTCCATTTTTCAACTCGCTTTCTTGGGCGCTGGCCGCAAAAGCGCAGGATTGCTTCAGGCCCTATTCTGGTCCCAGGCGGCAGGCTGAGCCTGTGGTTAATTCTTCTTCCTGATGGGAAAATAGAGTGACCTCTGCCTGTCCCAACACCTAGAGCTAGTCTCTCATTGGTTCCCCCTCTTCCCTTTCATCCTCAGGACAAATTGCAAGCTGTACGGAACAGGAGGTTTTAAAGGTGCTGATTCTCCAAGGAGGGAGATTGCTAGTAAAGCGGCTGGAATGGCGAACCCGAGCACAAGGAGATGAGAAATGAGGTGCGTTTTAGAAACCTTTCCCGATCACACGGTGTACCATCTTCTGGGTTTCTCATGCATGTTTTCGATGTAGGAAGATGCCCTTGAACCTGGAGATTTGGGACCCATGGGATGGGTACCACGCAGTATTACTTTAAAGGGTCTGCGTTTGCTCACCCAACCTCACCAAACCTCTCAGCCCCAAGAGTGTCCACCCTTATGTCTCAATCAGCTGTGGGTCTAGATATGGTCAATCCAGGTGGCATTACAGCCGCTGAACGAATTTTGTAAGAATTTCTCTCTCTTTCACTGTCTTTGTTTCACGGGTTTTTAAAAGTAATTGATTTTTATAATGGGGTTTACCTGCTTTTCACTGCTGTGATTTTGCCGCTTTACACCCACTTGACTCACTTACAGAGAGATATCAATGCATAGGTTTCAAGATTCTTACTAGTCAGATATATTCTTGGGCGGTGAATTGGGGGTGTTGAGTCCAATTCATTGAGGAAGGAGTAGGGCTTGTCTATTACATATTGGGTTTATGGAACGGTATCTGAGATAATTTGAAACCCTTGTTGTATGCATCACCCCACCTCACCTTTCCCGTTAAGCAGCCATAGTGTGTTTTCTAAACGTGTGACTCTATTCTGTTTTGTAATTCAGTTCAAGGGTAGCGGTTTTTACATTCCCTCTATAAGTCATATCTTATGATAAGTGTCTTTTTCTGTGTGACTTATTTCACTTAGAATCGTCGTACCTAAATCCAATCATCATGCTGCTACTAGCCTTATGACGTTGATTTCATGGCTGAGTGATATTCCATTGTACATAAGGACCACAACTTCTTTATCCATTTTTCTCTTTCCTTGGATATTTAAGGTGTAACGAAGTGGAGATTCTTGTCAACAGAGCAGCCCTAAACTTTGGGGTGCCTGTGTCTTGCTGATTTTTAGTTTTCCCAATTTATACGCCCATGAGTGGATGTGCCCTATGCTCCCTAAGCTCAGTTTTTTAGATGTTTCAGGACACACCGTGCACTTCTCCAGAGTGGCTGTTGGCAATTTACATCCCGCCCATCAGCGTAGCCAGGCTCCTGTTTCTCCATGGCCTGTCCTGCATTTCTGCTTTTGACACTTTATTCAGCATGGCCCTTTTGACCGATGGGAAGCGAGACTTCTTTGTAGCGCTGATTTGCCTTTCCAGGTTGCTTGGTTGGCCAAAAAGGGCGTATGCGTTTTTTCCTGAATATATTCAGGAAAAAACGCATACGCCCTTTTTGGCCAAGGGCATCATTGTCGAGGTTTTGCTGCTTTTCCTGTGCTTTAAAGGCGATTCGAATCTCCCTCCTGAAATCTGTTTCCTGCAATTCTGCCTTGCTTTCAAATCCTCTTCGTTGCCTTCCATCAATATATTTGTGGACGAGAGTCATCATTTATAAGTCTGCAGGTTTGTGAATTGCAGTGCCCCTGAGCTCAATTTTTCAACTCGGTTTCTTGGGCGCTGGCCGCAAAAGCGCAGGATTGCTTCAGGCCCTATTCTGGTCCCAGGCGGCAGGCTGAGCCTGTGGTTAATTCTTCTTCCTGATGGGAAAATAGAGTGACCTCTGCCTGTCCCAACACCTAGAGCTTGTCTCTCATTGGTTCCCCCTCTTCCCTTTCATCCTCAGGACAAATTGCAAGCTGTACGGAACAGGAGGTTAAAGGTGCTGATTCTCCAAGGAGGGAGATTGCTAGTAAAGCGGTTGGAATGGCGAACCCGAGCACAAGGAGATGAGAAATGAGGTGCGTTTTAGAAACCTTTCCCGATCACACGGTGTACCATCTTCTGGGTTGCTCATGCATGTTTTCGATGTAGGAAGATGCCCTTGAACCTGGAGATTTGGGACCCATGGGATGGGTACCACGCAGTATTACTTTAAAGGGTCTGCGTTTGCTCACCCAACCTCACCAAACCTCTCAGCCCCAAGAGTGTCCACCCTTATGTCTCAATCAGCTGTGGGTCTAGATATGGTCAATCCAGGTGGCATTACAGCCGCTGAACGAATTTTGTAAGAATTTCTCTCTCTTTCACTGTCTTTGTTTCACGGGTTTTTAAAAGTAATTGATTTTTATAATGGGGTTTACCTGCTTTTCACTGCTGTGATTTTGCCGCTTTACACCCACTTGACTCACTTACAGAGAGATATCAATGCATAGGTTTCAAGATTCTTACTAGTCAGATATATTCTTGGGCGGTGAATTGGGGGTGTTGAGTCCAATTCATTGAGGAAGGAGTAGGGCTTGTCTATTACATATTGGGTTTATGGAACGGTATCTGAGATAATTTGAAACCCTTGTTGTATGCATCACCCCACCTCACCTTTCCCGTTAAGAAGCCATAGTGTGTTTTCTAAACGTGTGACTCTATTCTGTTTTGTAATTCAGTTCAAGGGTAGCGGTTTTTACATTCCCTCTATAAGTCATATCTTATGATAAGTGTCTTTTTCTGTGTGACTTATTTCACTTAGAATCGTCGTACCTAAATCCAATCATCATGCTGCTACTAGCCTTATGACGTTGATTTCATGGCTGAGTGATATTCCATTGTACATAAGGACCACAACTTCTTTATCCATTTTTCTCTTTCCTGGTATATTTAAGGTGTAACGAAGTGGAGATTCTTGTCAACAGAGCAGCCCTAAACTTTGGGGTGCCTGTGTCTTGCTGATTTTTAGTTTTCCCAATTTATACGCCCATGAGTGGATGTGCCCTATGCTCCCTAAGCTCAGTTTTTTAGATGTTTCAGGACACACCGTGCACTTCTCCAGAGTGGCTGTTGGCAATTTACATCCCGCCCATCAGCGTAGCCAGGCTCCTGTTTCTCCATGGCCTGTCCTGCATTTCTGCTTTTGACACTTTATTCAGCATGGCCCTTTTGACCGATGGGAAGCGAGACTTCTTTGTAGCGCTGATTTGCCTTTCCAGGTTGCTTGGTTGGCCAAAAAGGGCGTATGCGTTTTTTCCTGAATATATTCAGGAAAAAACGCATACGCCCTTTTTGGCCAAGGGCATCATTGTCGAGGTTTTGCTGCTTTTCCTGTGCTTTAAAGGCGATTCGAATCTCCCTCCTGAAATCTGTTTCCTGCAATTCTGCCTTGCTTTCAAATCCTCTTCGTTGCCTTCCATCAATATATTTGTGGACGAGAGTCATCATTTATAAGTCTGCAGGTTTGTGAATTGCAGTGCCCCTGAGCTCCATTTTTCAACTCGGTTTCTTGGGCGCTGGCCGCAAAAGCGCAGGATTGCTTCAGGCCCTATTCTGGTCCCAGGCGGCAGGCTGAGCCTGTGGTTAATTCTTCTTCCTGATGGGAAAATAGAGTGACCTCTGCCTGTCCCAACACCTAGAGCTAGTCTCTCATTGGTTCCCCCTCTTCCCTTTCATCCTCAGGACAAATTGCAAGCTGTACGGAACAGGAGGTTTTAAAGGTGCTGATTCTCCAAGGAGGGAGATTGCTAGTAAAGCGGCTGGAATGGCGAACCCGAGCACAAGGAGATGAGAAATGAGGTGCGTTTTAGAAACCTTTCCCGATCACACGGTGTACCATCTTCTGGGTTTCTCATGCATGTTTTCGATGTAGGAAGATGCCCTTGAACCTGGAGATTTGGGACCCATGGGATGGGTACCACGCAGTATTACTTTAAAGGGTCTGCGTTTGCTCACCCAACCTCACCAAACCTCTCAGCCCCAAGAGTGTCCACCCTTATGTCTCAATCAGCTGTGGGTCTAGATATGGTCAATCCAGGTGGCATTACAGCCGCTGAACGAATTTTGTAATAATTTCTCTCTCTTTCACTGTCTTTGTTTCACGGGTTTTTAAAAGTAATTGATTTTTATAATGGGGTGTACCTGCTTTTCACTGCTGTGATTTTGCCGCTTTACACCCACTTGACTCACTTACAGAGAGATATCAATGCATAGGTTTCAAGATTCTTACTAGTCAGATATATTCTTGGGCGGTGAATTGGGGGTGTTGAGTCCAATTCATTGAGGAAGGAGTAGGGCTTGTCTATTACATATTGGGTTTATGGAACGGTATCTGAGATAATTTGAAACCCTTGTTGTATGCATCACCCCACCTCACCTTTCCCGTTAAGCAGCCATAGTTTGTTTTCTAAACGTGTGACTCTATTCTGTTTTGTAATTCATTTCAAGGGTAGCGGTTTTTACATTCCCTCTATAAGTCATATCTTATGATAAGTGTCTTTTTCTGTGTGACTTATTTCACTTAGAATCGTCGTACCTAAATCCAATCATCATGCTGCTACTAGCCTTATGACGTTGATTTCATGGCTGAGTGATATTCCATTGTACATAAGGACCACAACTTCTTTATCCATTTTTCTCTTTCCTGGGATATTTAAGGTGTAATGAAGTGGAGATTCTTGTCAACAGAGCAGCCCTAAACTTTGGGGTGCCTGTGTCTTGCTGATTTTTAGTTTTCCCAATTTATACGCCCATGAGTGGATGTGCCCTATGCTCCCTAAGCTGAGTTTTTTAGATGTTTCAGGACACACCGTGCACTTCTCCAGAGTGGCTGTTGGCAATTTACATCCCGCCCATCAGCGTAGCCAGGCTCCCGTTTCTCCATGGCCTGTCCTGCATTTCTGGTTTTGACACTTTATTCAGCATGGCCCTTTTGACCGATGGGAAGCGAGACTTCTTTGTAGCGCTGATTTGCCTTTCCAGGTTGCTTGGTTGGCCAAAAAGGGCGTATGCGTTTTTTCCTGAATATATTCAGGAAAAAACGCATACGCCCTTTTTGGCCAAGGGCATCATTGTCGAGGTTTTGCCGCTTTTCCTGTGCTTTAAAGGCGATTCGAATCTCCCTCCTGAAATCTGTTTCCTGCAATTCTGCCTTGCTTTCAAATCCTCTTCGTTGCCTTCCATCAATATATTTGTGGACGAGAGTCATCATTTATAAGTCTGCAGGTTTGTGAATTGCAGTGCCCCTGAGCTCCATTTTTCAACTCGCTTTCTTGGGAGCTGGCCGCAAGAGCGCAGGATTGCTTCAGGCCCTATTCTGGTCCCAGGCGGCAGGCTGAGCCTGTGGTTAATTCTTCTTCCTGAGGGGAAAATAGAGTGACCTGTGCCTGTCCCAACACCTAGAGCTAGTCTCTCATTGGTTCCCCCTCTTCCCGTTCATCCTCAGGACAAATTGCAACCTGTACGGAACAGGAGGTTAAATGTGCTGATTCTCCAAGGAGGGAGATTGCTAGTAAAGCGGCTGGAATGGCGAACCCGAGCACAAGGAGATGAGAAATGAGGTGCGTTTTAGAAACCTTTCCCGATCACACGGTGTACCATCTTCTGGGTTTCTCATGCATGTTTTCGATGTAGGAAGATGCCCTTGAACCTGGAGATTTGGGACCCATGGGATGGGTACCACGCAGTATTACTTTAAAGGGTCTGCGTTTGCTCACCCAACCTCACCAAACCTCTCAGCCCCAAGAGTGTCCACCCTTATGTCTCAATCAGCTGTGGGTCTAGATATGGTCAATCCAGGTGGCATTACAGCCGCTGAACGAATTTTGTAAGAATTTCTCTCTCTTTCACTGTCTTTGTTTCACGGGTTTTTAAAAGTAATTGATTTTTATAATGGGGTTTACCTGCTTTTCACTGCTGTGATTTTGCCGCTTTACACCCACTTGACTCACTTACAGAGAGATATCAATGCATAGGTTTCAAGATTCTTACTAGTCAGATATATTCTTGGGCGGTGAATTGGGGGTGTTGAGTCCAATTCATTGAGGAAGGAGTAGGGCTTGTCTATTACATATTGGGTTTATGGAACGGTATCTGAGATAATTTGAAACCCTTGTTGTATGCATCACCCCACCTCACCTTTCCCGTTAAGCAGCCATAGTGTGTTTTCTAAACGTGTGACTCTATTCTGTTTTGTAATTCAGTTCAAGGGTAGCGGTTTTTACATTCCCTCTATAAGTCATATCTTATGATAAGTGTCTTTTTCTGTGTGACTTATTTCACTTAGAATCGTCGTACCTAAATCCAATCATCATGCTGCTACTAGCCTTATGACGTTGATTTCATGGCTGAGTGATATTGCATTGTACATAAGGACCACAACTTCTTTATCCATTTTTCTCTTTCCTGGGATATTTAAGGTGTAACGAAGTGGAGATTCTTGTCAACAGAGCAGCCCTAAACTTTGGGGTGCCTGTGTCTTGCTGATTTTTAGTTTTCCCAATTTATACGCCCATGAGTGGATGTGCCCTATGCTCCCTAAGCTGAGTTTTTTACATGTTTCAGGACACACCGTGCACTTCTCCAGAGTGGCTGTTGGCAATTTACATCCCGCCCATCAGCGTAGCCAGGCTCCCGTTTCTCCATGGCCTGTCCTGCATTTCTGGTTTTGACACTTTATTCAGCATGGCCCTTTTGACCGATGGGAAGCGAGACTTCTTTGTAGCGCTGATTTGCCTTTCCAGGTTGCTTGGTTGGCCAAAAAGGGCGTAAGCGTTTTTTCCTGAATATATTCAGGAAAAAACGCATATGCCCTTTTTGGCCAAGGGCATCATTGTCGAGGTTTTGCCGCTTTTCCTGTGCTTTAAAGGCGATTCGAATCTCCCTCCTGAAATCTGTTTCCTGCAATTCTGCCTTGCTTTCAAATCCTCTTCGTTGCCTTCCATCAATATATTTGTGGACGAGAGTCATCATTTATAAGTCTGCAGGTTTGTGAATTGCAGTGCCCCTGAGCTCCATTTTTCAACTCGCTTTCTTGGGCGCTGGCCGCAAAAGCGCAGGATTGCTTCAGGCCCTATTCTGGTCCCAGGCGGCAGGCTGAGCCTGTGGTTAATTCTTCTTCCTGATGGGAAAATAGAGTGACCTCTGCCTGTCCCAACACCTAGAGCTAGTCTCTCATTGGTTCCCCCTCTTCCCGTTCATCCTCAGGACAAATTGCAAGCTGTACGGAACAGGAGGTTAAAGGTGCTGATTCTCCAAGGAGGGAGATTGCTAGTAAAGCGGCTGGAATGGCGAACCCGAGCACAAGGAGATGAGAAATGAGGTGCGTTTTAGAAACCTTTCCCGATCACACGGTGTACCATCTTCTGGGTTTCTCATGCATGTTTTCGATGTAGGAAGATGCCCTTGAACCTGGAGATTTGGGACCCATGGGATGGGTACCACGCAGTATTACTTTAAAGGGTCTGCGTTTGCTCACCCAACCTCACCAAACCTCTCAGCCCCAAGAGTGTCCACCCTTATGTCTCAATCAGCTGTGGGTCTAGATATGGTCAATCCAGGTGGCATTACAGCCGCTGAACGAATTTTGTAATAATTTCTCTCTCTTTCACTGTCTTTGTTTCACGGGTATTTAAAAGTAATTGATTTTTATAATGGGGTTTACCTGCTTTTCACTGCTGTGATTTTGCCGCTTTACACCCACTTGACTCACTTACAGAGAGATATCAATGCATAGGTTTCAAGATTCTTACTAGTCAGATATATTCTTGGGCGGTGAATTGGGGGTGTTGAGTCCAATTCATTGAGGAAGGAGTAGGGCTTGTCTATTACATATTGGGTTTATGGAACGGTATCTGAGATAATTTGAAACCCTTGTTGTATGCATCACGCCACCTCACCTTTCCCGTTAAGCAGCCATAGTTTGTTTTCTAAACGTGTGACTCTATTCTGTTTTGTAATTCATTTCAAGGGTAGCGGTTTTTACATTCCCTCTATAAGTCATATCTTATGATAAGTGTCTTTTTCTGTGTGACTTATTTCACTTAGAATCGTCGTACCTAAATCCAATCATCATGCTGCTACTAGCCTTATGACGTTGATTTCATGGCTGAGTGATATTCCATTGTACATAAGGTCCACAACTTCTTTATCCATTTTTCTCTTTCCTGGGATATTTAAGGTGTAATGAAGTGGAGATTCTTGTCAACAGAGCAGCCCTAAACTTTGGGGTGCCTGTGTCTTGCTGATTTTTAGTTTTCCCAATTTATACGCCCATGAGTGGATGTGCCCTATGTTCCCTAAGCTGAGTTTTTTAGATGTTTCAGGACACACCGTGCACTTCTCCAGAGTGGCTGTTGGCAATTTACATCCCGCCCATCAGCGTAGCCAGGCTCCCGTTTCTCCATGGCCTGTCCTGCATTTCTGGTTTTGACACTTTATTCAGCATGGCCCTTTTGACCGATGGGAAGCGAGACTTCTTTGTAGCGCTGATTTGCCTTTCCAGGTTGCTTGGTTGGCCAAAAAGGGCGTATGCGTTTTTTCCTGAATATATTCAGGAAAAAACGCATACGCCCTTTTTGGCCAAGGGCATCATTGTCGAGGTTTTGCCGCTTTTCCTGTGCTTTAAAGGCGATTCGAATCTCCCTCCTGAAATCTGTTTCCTGCAATTCTGCCTTGCTTTCAAATCCTCTTCGTTGCCTTCCATCAATATATTTGTGGACGAGAGTCATCATTTATAAGTCTGCAGGTTTGTGAATTGCAGTGCCCCTGAGCTCCATTTTTCAACTCGCTTTCTTGGGAGCTGGCCGCAAGAGCGCAGGATTGCTTCAGGCCCTATTCTGGTCCCAGGCGGCAGGCTGAGCCTGTGGTTAATTCTTCTTCCTGAGGGGAAAATAGAGTGACCTGTGCCTGTCCCAACACCTAGAGCTAGTCTCTCATTGGTTCCCCCTCTTCCCGTTCATCCTCAGGACAAATTGCAACCTGTACGGAACAGGAGGTTAAATGTGCTGATTCTCCAAGGAGGGAGATTGCTAGTAAAGCGGCTGGAATGGCGAACCCGAGCACAAGGAGATGAGAAATGAGGTGCGTTTTAGAAACCTTTCCCGATCACACGGTGTACCATCTTCTGGGTTTCTCATGCATGTTTTCGATGTAGGAAGATGCCCTTGACCCTGGAGATTTGGGACCCATGGGATGGGTACCACGCAGTATTACTTTAAAGGGTCTGCGTTTGCTCACCCAACCTCACCAAACCTCTCAGCCCCAAGAGTGTCCACCCTTATGTCTCAATCAGCTGTGGGTCTAGATATGGTCAATCCAGGTGGCATTACAGCCGCTGAACGAATTTTGTAAGAATTTCTCTCTCTTTCACTGTCTTTGTTTCACGGGTTTTTAAAAGTAATTGATTTTTATAATGGGGTTTACCTGCTTTTCACTGCTGTGATTTTGCCGCTTTACACCCACTTGACTCACTTACAGAGAGATATCAATGCATAGGTTTCAAGATTCTTACTAGTCAGATATATTCTTGGGCGGTGAATTGGGGGTGTTGAGTCCAATTCATTGAGGAAGGAGTAGGGCTTGTCTATTACATATTGGGTTTATGGAACGGTATCTGAGATAATTTGAAACCCTTGTTGTATGCATCACCCCACCTCACCTTTCCCGTTAAGCAGCCATAGTGTGTTTTCTAAACGTGTGACTCTATTCTGTTTTGTAATTCAGTTCAAGGGTAGCGGTTTTTACATTCCCTCTATAAGTCATATCTTATGATAAGTGTCTTTTTCTGTGTGACTTATTTCACTTAGAATCGTCGTACCTAAATCCAATCATCATGCTGCTACTAGCCTTATGACGTTGATTTCATGGCTGAGTGATATTGCATTGTACATAAGGACCACAACTTCTTTATCCATTTTTCTCTTTCCTGGGATATTTAAGGTGTAACGAAGTGGAGATTCTTGTCAACAGAGCAGCCCTAAACTTTGGGGTGCCTGTGTCTTGCTGATTTTTAGTTTTCCCAATTTATACGCCCATGAGTGGATGTGCCCTATGCTCCCTAAGCTGAGTTTTTTACATGTTTCAGGACACACCGTGCACTTCTCCAGAGTGGCTGTTGGCAATTTACATCCCGCCCATCAGCGTAGCCAGGCTCCCGTTTCTCCATGGCCTGTCCTGCATTTCTGGTTTTGACACTTTATTCAGCATGGCCCTTTTGACCGATGGGAAGCGAGACTTCTTTGTAGCGCTGATTTGCCTTTCCAGGTTGCTTGGTTGGCCAAAAAGGGCGTAAGCGTTTTTTCCTGAATATATTCAGGAAAAAACGCATATGCCCTTTTTGGCCAAGGGCATCATTGTCGAGGTTTTGCCGCTTTTCCTGTGCTTTAAAGGCGATTCGAATCTCCCTCCTGAAATCTGTTTCCTGCAATTCTGCCTTGCTTTCAAATCCTCTTCGTTGCCTTCCATCAATATATTTGTGGACGAGAGTCATCATTTATAAGTCTGCAGGTTTGTGAATTGCAGTGCCCCTGAGCTCCATTTTTCAACTCGCTTTCTTGGGCGCTGGCCGCAAAAGCGCAGGATTGCTTCAGGCCCTATTCTGGTCCCAGGCGGCAGGCTGAGCCTGTGGTTAATTCTTCTTCCTGATGGGAAAATAGAGTGACCTCTGCCTGTCCCAACACCTAGAGCTAGTCTCTCATTGGTTCCCCCTCTTCCCGTTCATCCTCAGGACAAATTGCAACCTGTACGGAACAGGAGGTTAAAGGTGCTGATTCTCCAAGGAGGGAGATTGCTAGTAAAGCGGCTGGAATGGCGAACCCGAGCACAAGGAGATGAGAAATGAGGTGCGTTTTAGAAACCTTTCCCGATCACACGGTGTACCATCTTCTGGGTTTCTCATGCATGTTTTCGATGTAGGAAGATGCCCTTGAACCTGGAGATTTGGGACCCATGGGATGGGTACCACGCAGTATTACTTTAAAGGGTCTGCGTTTGCTCACCCAACCTCACCAAACCTCTCAGCCCCAAGAGTGTCCACCCTTATGTCTCAATCAGCTGTGGGTCTAGATATGGTCAATCCAGGTGGCATTACAGCCGCTGAACGAATTTTGTAAGAATTTCTCTCTCTTTCACTGTCTTTGTTTCACGGGTTTTTAAAAGTAATTGATTTTTATAATGGGGTTTACCTGCTTTTCACTGCTGTGATTTTGCCGCTTTACACCCACTTGACTCACTTACAGAGAGATATCAATGCATAGGTTTCAAGATTCTTACTAGTCAGATATATTCTTGGGCGGTGAATTGGGGGTGTTGAGTCCAATTCATTGAGGAAGGAGTAGGGCTTGTCTATTACATATTGGGTTTATGGAACGGTATCTGAGATAATTTGAAACCCTTGTTGTATGCATCACCCCACCTCACCTTTCCCGTTAAGCAGCCATAGTGTGTTTTCTAAACGTGTGACTCTATTCTGTTTTGTAATTCAGTTCAAGGGTAGCGGTTTTTACATTCCCTCTATAAGTCATATCTTATGATAAGTGTCTTTTTCTGTGTGACTTATTTCACTTAGAATCGTCGTACCTAAATCCAATCATCATGCTGCTACTAGCCTTATGACGTTGATTTCATGGCTGAGTGATATTCCATTGTACATAAGGACCACAACTTCTTTATCCATTTTTCTCTTTCCTTGGATATTTAAGGTGTAACGAAGTGGAGATTCTTGTCAACAGAGCAGCCCTAAACTTTGGGGTGCCTGTGTCTTGCTGATTTTTAGTTTTCCCAATTTATACGCCCATGAGTGGATGTGCCCTATGCTCCCTAAGCTCAGTTTTTTAGATGTTTCAGGACACACCGTGCACTTCTCCAGAGTGGCTGTTGGCAATTTACATCCCGCCCATCAGCGTAGCCAGGCTCCTGTTTCTCCATGGCCTGTCCTGCATTTCTGCTTTTGACACTTTATTCAGCATGGCCCTTTTGACCGATGGGAAGCGAGACTTCTTTGTAGCGCTGATTTGCCTTTCCAGGTTGCTTGGTTGGCCAAAAAGGGCGTATGCGTTTTTTCCTGAATATATTCAGGAAAAAACGCATACGCCCTTTTTGGCCAAGGGCATCATTGTCGAGGTTTTGCCGCTTTTCCTGTGCTTTAAAGGCGATTCGAATCTCCCTCCTGAAATCTGTTTCCTGCAATTCTGCCTTGCTTTCAAATCCTCTTCGTTGCCTTCCATCAATATATTTGTGGACGAGAGTCATCATTTATAAGTCTGCAGGTTTGTGAATTGCAGTGCCCCTGAGCTCCATTTTTCAACTCGCTTTCTTGGGAGCTGGCCGCAAGAGCGCAGGATTGCTTCAGGCCCTATTCTGGTCCCAGGCGGCAGGCTGAGCCTGTGGTTAATTCTTCTTCTTGAGGGGAAAATAGAGTGACCTGTGCCTGTCCCAACACCTAGAGCTAGTCTCTCATTGGTTCCCCCTCTTCCCGTTCATCCTCAGGACAAATTGCAACCTGTACGGAACAGGAGGTTAAAGGTGCTGATTCTCCAAGGAGGGAGATTGCTAGTAAAGCGGCTGGAATGGCGAACCCGAGCACAAGGAGATGAGAAATGAGGTGCGTTTTAGAAACCTTTCCCGATCACACGGTGTACCATCTTCTGGGTTTCTCATGCATGTTTTCGATGTAGGAAGATGCCCTTGAACATGGAGATTTGGGACCCATGGGATGGGTACCACGCAGTATTACTTTAAAGGGTCTGTGTTTGCTCACCCAACCTCACCAAACCTCTCAGCCCCAAGAGTGTCCACCCTTATGTCTCAATCAGCTGTGGGTCTAGATATGGTCAATCCAGGTGGCATTACAGCCGCTGAACGAATTTTGTAAGAATTTCTCTCTCTTTCACTGTCTTTGTTTCACGGGTTTTTAAAAGTAATTGATTTTTATAATGGGGTTTACCTGCTTTTCACTGCTGTGATTTTGCCGCTTTACACCCACTTGACTCACTTACAGAGAGATATCAATGCATAGGTTTCAAGATTCTTACTAGTCAGATATATTCTTGGGCGGTGAATTGGGGGTGTTGAGTCCAATTCATTGAGGAAGGAGTAGGGCTTGTCTATTACATATTGGGTTTATGGAACGGTATCTGAGATAATTTGAAACCCTTGTTGTATGCATCACCCCACCTCACCTTTCCCGTTAAGCAGCCATAGTGTGTTTTCTAAACGTGTGACTCTATTCTGTTTTGTAATTCAGTTCAAGGGTAGCGGTTTTTACATTCCCTCTATAAGTCATATCTTATGATAAGTGTCTTTTTCTGTGTGACTTATTTCACTTAGAATCGTCGTACCTAAATCCAATCATCATGCTGCTACTAGCCTTATGACGTTGATTTCATGGCTGAGTGATATTCCATTGTACATAAGGACCACAACTTCTTTATCCATTTTTCTCTTTCCTGGGATATTTAAGGTGTAACGAAGTGGAGATTCTTGTCAACAGAGCAGCCCTAAACTTTGGGGTGCCTGTGTCTTGCTGATTTTTAGTTTTCCCAATTTATACGCCCATGAGTGGATGTGCCCTATGCTCCCTAAGCTGAGTTTTTTAGATGTTTCAGGACACACCGTGCACTTCTCCAGAGTGGCTGTTGGCAATTTACATCCCGCCCATCAGCGTAGCCAGGCTCCCGTTTCTCCATGGCCTGTCCTGCATTTCTGGTTTTGACACTTTATTCAGCATGGCCCTTTTGACCGATGGGAAGCGAGACTTCTTTGTAGCGCTGATTTGCCTTTCCAGGTTGCTTGGTTGGCCAAAAAGGGCGTAAGCGCTTTTCCCTGAATATATTCAGGAAAAAACGCATACGCCCTTTTTGGCCAAGGGCATCATTGTCGAGGTTTTGCCGCTTTTCCTGTGCTTTAAAGGCGATTCGAATCTCCCTCCTGAAATCTGTTTCCTGCAATTCTGCCTTGCTTTCAAATCCTCTTCGTTGCCTTCCATCAATATATTTGTGGACGAGAGTCATCATTTATAAGTCTGCAGGTTTGTGAATTGCAGTGCCCCTGAGCTCCATTTTTCAACTCGCTTTCTTGGGCGCTGGCCGCAAAAGCGCAGGATTGCTTCAGGCCCTATTCTGGTCCCAGGCGGCATTCTGAGCCTGTGGTTAATTCTTCTTCCTGATGGGAAAATAGAGTGACCTCTGAATGTCCCAACACCTAGAGCTAGTCTCTCATTGGTTCCCCCTCTTCCCTTTCATCCTCAGGACAAATTGCAAGCTGTACGGAACAGGAGGTTTTAAAGGTGCTGATTCTCCAAGGAGGGAGATTGCTAGTAAAGCGGCTGGAATGGCGAACCCGAGCACAAGGAGATGAGAAATGAGGTGCGTTTTAGAAACCTTTCCCGATCACACGGTGTACCATCTTCTGGGTTTCTCATGCATGTTTTCGATGTAGGAAGATGCCCTTGAACATGGAGATTTGGGACCCATGGGATGGGTACCACGCAGTATTACTTTAAAGGGTCTGTGTTTGCTCACCCAACCTCACCAAACCTCTCAGCCCCAAGAGTGTCCACCCTTATGTCTCAATCAGCTGTGGGTCTAGATATGGTCAATCCAGGTGGCATTACAGCCGCTGAACGAATTTTGTAAGAATTTCTCTCTCTTTCACTGTCTTTGTTTCACGGGTTTTTAAAAGTAATTGATTTTTATAATGGGGTTTACCTGCTTTTCACTGCTGTGATTTTGCCGCTTTACACCCACTTGACTCACTTACAGAGAGATATCAATGCATAGGTTTCAAGATTCTTACTAGTCAGATATATTCTTGGGCGGTGAATTGGGGGTGTTGAGTCCAATTCATTGAGGAAGGAGTAGGGCTTGTCTATTACATATTGGGTTTATGGAACGGTATCTGAGATAATTTGAAACCCTTGTTGTATGCATCACCCCACCTCACCTTTCCCGTTAAGCAGCCATAGTGTGTTTTCTAAACGTGTGACTCTATTCTGTTTTGTAATTCAGTTCAAGGGTAGCGGTTTTTACATTCCCTCTATAAGTCATATCTTATGATAAGTGTCTTTTTCTGTGTGACTTATTTCACTTAGAATCGTCGTACCTAAATCCAATCATCATGCTGCTACTAGCCTTATGACGTTGATTTCATGGCTGAGTGATATTCCATTGTACATAAGGACCACAACTTCTTTATCCATTTTTCTCTTTCCTGGGATATTTAAGGTGTAACGAAGTGGAGATTCTTGTCAACAGAGCAGCCCTAAACTTTGGGGTGCCTGTGTCTTGCTGATTTTTAGTTTTCCCAATTTATACGCCCATGAGTGGATGTGCCCTATGCTCCCTAAGCTGAGTTTTTTAGATGTTTCAGGACACACCGTGCACTTCTCCAGAGTGGCTGTTGGCAACTTACATCCCGCCCATCAGCGTAGCCAGGCTCCCGTTTCTCCATGGCCTGTCCTGCATTTCTGGTTTTGACACTTTATTCAGCATGGCCCTTTTGACCGATGGGAAGCGAGACTTCTTTGTAGCGCTGATTTGCCTTTCCAGGTTGCTTGGTTGGCCAAAAAGGGCGTATGCGTTTTTTCCTGAATATATTCAGGAAAAAACGCATACGCCCTTTTTGGCCAAGGGCATCATTGTCGAGGTTTTGCCGCTTTTCCTGTGCTTTAAAGGCGATTCGAATCTCCCTCCTGAAATCTGTTTCCTGCAATTCTGCCTTGCTTTCAAATCCTCTTCGTTGCCTTCCATCAATATATTTGTGGACGAGAGTCATCATTTATAAGTCTGCAGGTTTGTGAATTGCAGTGCCCCTGAGCTCCATTTTTCAACTCGGTTTCTTGGGCGCTGGCCGCAAAAGCGCAGGATTGCTTCAGGCCCTATTCTGGTCCCAGGCGGCAGGCTGAGCCTGTGGTTAATTCTTCTTCCTGATGGGAAAATAGAGTGACCTCTGCCTGTCCCAACACCTAGAGCTAGTCTCTCATTGGTTCCCCCTCTTCCCTTTCATCCTCAGGACAAATTGCAAGCTGTACGGAACAGGAGGTTAAAGGTGCTGATTCTCCAAGGAGGGAGATTGCTAGTAAAGCGGCTGGAATGGCGAACCCGAGCACAAGGAGATGAGAAATGAGGTGCGTTTTAGAAACCTTTCCCGATCACACGGTGTACCATCTTCTGGGTTTCTCATGCATGTTTTCGATGTAGGAAGATGCCCTTGAACCTGGAGATTTGGGACCCATGGGATGGGTACCACGCAGTATTACTTTAAAGGGTCTGCGTTTGCTCACCCAACCTCACCAAACCTCTCAGCCCCAAGAGTGTCCACCCTTATGTCTCAATCAGCTGTGGGTCTAGATATGGTCAATCCAGGTGGCATTACAGCCGCTGAACGAATTTTGTAAGAATTTCTCTCTCTTTCACTGTCTTTGTTTCACGGGTTTTTAAAAGTAATTGATTTTTATAATGGGGTTTACCTGCTTTTCACTGCTGTGATTTTGCCGCTTTACACCCACTTGACTCACTTACAGAGAGATATCAATGCATAGGTTTCAAGATTCTTACTAGTCAGATATATTCTTGGGCGGTGAATTGGGGGTGTTGAGTCCAATTCATTGAGGAAGGAGTAGGGCTTGTCTATTACATATTGGGTTTATGGAACGGTATCTGAGATAATTTGAAACCCTTGTTGTATGCATCACCCCACCTCACCTTTCCCGTTAAGCAGCCATAGTTTGTTTTCTAAACGTGTGACTCTATTCTGTTTTGTAATTCATTTCAAGGGTAGCGGTTTTTACATTCCCTCTATAAGTCATATCTTATGATAAGTGTCTTTTTCTGTGTGACTTATTTCACTTAGAATCGTCGTACCTAAATCCAATCATCATGCTGCTACTAGCCTTATGACGTTGATTTCATGGCTGAGTGATATTGCATTGTACATAAGGACCACAACTTCTTTATCCATTTTTCTCTTTCCTGGGATATTTAAGGTGTAACGAAGTGGAGATTCTTGTCAACAGAGCAGCCCTAAACTTTGGGGTGCCTGTGTCTTGCTGATTTTTAGTTTTCCCAATTTATACGCCCATGAGTGGATGTGCACTATGCTCCCTAAGCTGAGTTTTTTACATGTTTCAGGACACACCGTGCACTTCTCCAGAGTGGCTGTTGGCAATTTACATCCCGCCCATCAGCGTAGCCAGGCTCCCGTTTCTCCATGGCCTGTCCTGCATTTCTGGTTTTGACACTTTATTCAGCATGGCCCTTTTGACCGATGGGAAGCGAGACTTCTTTGTAGCGCTGATTTGCCTTTCCAGGTTGCTTGGTTGGCCAAAAAGGGCGTAAGCGTTTTTTCCTGAATATATTCAGGAAAAAACGCATATGCCCTTTTTGGCCAAGGGCATCATTGTCGAGGTTTTGCCGCTTTTCCTGTGCTTTAAAGGCGATTCGAATCTCCCTCCTGAAATCTGTTTCCTGCAATTCTGCCTTGCTTTCAAATCCTCTTCGTTGCCTTCCATCAATATATTTGTGGACGAGAGTCATCATTTATAAGTCTGCAGGTTTGTGAATTGCAGTGCCCCTGAGCTCCATTTTTCAACTCGCTTTCTTGGGCGCTGGCCGCAAAAGCGCAGGATTGCTTCAGGCCCTATTCTGGTCCCAGGCGGCAGGCTGAGCCTGTGGTTAATTCTTCTTCCTGATGGGAAAATAGAGTGACCTCTGCCTGTCCCAACACCTAGAGCTAGTCTCTCATTGGTTCCCCCTCTTCCCGTTCATCCTCAGGACAAATTGCAACCTGTACGGAACAGGAGGTTAAAGGTGCTGATTCTCCAAGGAGGGAGATTGCTAGTAAAGCGGCTGGAATGGCGAACCCGAGCACAAGGAGATGAGAAATGAGGTGCGTTTTAGAAACCTTTCCCGATCACACGGTGTACCATCTTCTGGGTTTCTCATGCATGTTTTCGATGTAGGAAGATGCCCTTGAACCTGGAGATTTGGGACCCATGGGATGGGTACCACGCAGTATTACTTTAAAGGGTCTGCGTTTGCTCACCCAACCTCACCAAACCTCTCAGCCCCAAGAGTGTCCACCCTTATGTCTCAATCAGCTGTGGGTCTAGATATGGTCAATCCAGGTGGCATTACAGCCGCTGAACGAATTTTGTAAGAATTTCTCTCTCTTTCACTGTCTTTGTTTCACGGGTTTTTAAAAGTAATTGATTTTTATAATGGGGTTTACCTGCTTTTCACTGCTGTGATTTTGCCGCTTTACACCCACTTGACTCACTTACAGAGAGATATCAATGCATAGGTTTCAAGATTCTTACTAGTCAGATATATTCTTGGGCGGTGAATTGGGGGTGTTGAGTCCAATTCATTGAGGAAGGAGTAGGGCTTGTCTATTACATATTGGGTTTATGGAACGGTATCTGAGATAATTTGAAACCCTTGTTGTATGCATCACCCCACCTCACCTTTCCCGTTAAGCAGCCATAGTGTGTTTTCTAAACGTGTGACTCTATTCTGTTTTGTAATTCAGTTCAAGGGTAGCGGTTTTTACATTCCCTCTATAAGTCATATCTTATGATAAGTGTCTTTTTCTGTGTGACTTATTTCACTTAGAATCGTCGTACCTAAATCCACTCATCATGCTGCTACTAGCCTTATGACGTTGATTTCATGGCTGAGTGATATTCCATTGTACATAAGGACCACAACTTCTTTATCCATTTTTCTCTTTCCTTGGATATTTAAGGTGTAACGAAGTGGAGATTCTTGTCAACAGAGCAGCCCTAAACTTTGGGGTGCCTGTGTCTTGCTGATTTTTAGTTTTCCCAATTTATACGCCCATGAGTGGATGTGCCCTATGCTCCCTAAGCTCAGTTTTTTAGATGTTTCAGGACACACCGTGCACTTCTCCAGAGTGGCTGTTGGCAATTTACATCCCGCCCATCAGCGTAGCCAGGCTCCTGTTTCTCCATGGCCTGTCCTGCATTTCTGCTTTTGACACTTTATTCAGCATGGCCCTTTTGACCGATGGGAAGCGAGACTTCTTTGTAGCGCTGATTTGCCTTTCCAGGTTGCTTGGTTGGCCAAAAAGGGCGTATGCGTTTTTTCCTGAATATATTCAGGAAAAAACGCATACGCCCTTTTTGGCCAAGGGCATCATTGTCGAGGTTTTGCTGCTTTTCCTGTGCTTTAAAGGCGATTCGAATCTCCCTCCTGAAATCTGTTTCCTGCAATTCTGCCTTGCTTTCAAATCCTCTTCGTTGCCTTCCATCAATATATTTGTGGACGAGAGTCATCATTTATAAGTCTGCAGGTTTGTGAATTGCAGTGCCCCTGAGCTCAATTTTTCAACTCGGTTTCTTGGGCGCTGGCCGCAAAAGCGCAGGATTGCTTCAGGCCCTATTCTGGTCCCAGGCGGCAGGCTGAGCCTGTGGTTAATTCTTCTTCCTGATGGGAAAATAGAGTGACCTCTGCCTGTCCCAACACCTAGAGCTTGTCTCTCATTGGTTCCCCCTCTTCCCTTTCATCCTCAGGACAAATTGCAAGCTGTACGGAACAGGAGGTTAAAGGTGCTGATTCTCCAAGGAGGGAGATTGCTAGTAAAGCGGTTGGAATGGCGAACCCGAGCACAAGGAGATGAGAAATGAGGTGCGTTTTAGAAACCTTTCCCGATCACACGGTGTACCATCTTCTGGGTTGCTCATGCATGTTTTCGATGTAGGAAGATGCCCTTGAACCTGGAGATTTGGGACCCATGGGATGGGTACCACGCAGTATTACTTTAAAGGGTCTGCGTTTGCTCACCCAACCTCACCAAACCTCTCAGCCCCAAGAGTGTCCACCCTTATGTCTCAATCAGCTGTGGGTCTAGATATGGTCAATCCAGGTGGCATTACAGCCGCTGAACGAATTTTGTAAGAATTTCTCTCTCTTTCACTGTCTTTGTTTCACGGGTTTTTAAAAGTAATTGATTTTTATAATGGGGTTTACCTGCTTTTCACTGCTGTGATTTTGCCGCTTTACACCCACTTGACTCACTTACAGAGAGATATCAATGCATAGGTTTCAAGATTCTTACTAGTCAGATATATTCTTGGGCGGTGAATTGGGGGTGTTGAGTCCAATTCATTGAGGAAGGAGTAGGGCTTGTCTATTACATATTGGGTTTATGGAACGGTATCTGAGATAATTTGAAACCCTTGTTGTATGCATCACCCCACCTCACCTTTCCCGTTAAGAAGCCATAGTGTGTTTTCTAAACGTGTGACTCTATTCTGTTTTGTAATTCAGTTCAAGGGTAGCGGTTTTTACATTCCCTCTATAAGTCATATCTTATGATAAGTGTCTTTTTCTGTGTGACTTATTTCACTTAGAATCGTCGTACCTAAATCCAATCATCATGCTGCTACTAGCCTTATGACGTTGATTTCATGGCTGAGTGATATTCCATTGTACATAAGGACCACAACTTCTTTATCCATTTTTCTCTTTCCTGGTATATTTAAGGTGTAACGAAGTGGAGATTCTTGTCAACAGAGCAGCCCTAAACTTTGGGGTGCCTGTGTCTTGCTGATTTTTAGTTTTCCCAATTTATACGCCCATGAGTGGATGTGCCCTATGCTCCCTAAGCTCAGTTTTTTAGATGTTTCAGGACACACCGTGCACTTCTCCAGAGTGGCTGTTGGCAATTTACATCCCGCCCATCAGCGTAGCCAGGCTCCTGTTTCTCCATGGCCTGTCCTGCATTTCTGCTTTTGACACTTTATTCAGCATGGCCCTTTTTACCGATGGGAAGCGAGACTTCTTTGTAGCGCTGATTTGCCTTTCCAGGTTGCTTGGTTGGCCAAAAAGGGCGTATGCGTTTTTTCCTGAATATATTCAGGAAAAAACGCATACGCCCTTTTTGGCCAAGGGCATCATTGTCGAGGTTTTGCCGCTTTTCCTGTGCTTTAAAGGCGATTCGAATCTCCCTCCTGAAATCTGTTTCCTGCAATTCTGCCTTGCTTTCAAATCCTCTTCGTTGCCTTCCATCAATATATTTGTGGACGAGAGTCATCATTTATAAGTCTGCAGGTTTGTGAATTGCAGTGCCCCTGAGCTCCATTTTTCAACTCGCTTTCTTGGGAGCTGGCCGCAAGAGCGCAGGATTGCTTCAGGCCCTATTCTGGTCCCAGGCGGCAGGCTGAGCCTGTGGTTAATTCTTCTTCTTGAGGGGAAAATAGAGTGACCTGTGCCTGTCCCAACACCTAGAGCTAGTCTCTCATTGGTTCCCCCTCTTCCCGTTCATCCTCAGGACAAATTGCAAGCTGTACGGAACAGGAGGTTAAAGGTGCTGATTCTCCAAGGAGGGAGATTGCTAGTAAAGCGGCTGGAATGGCGAACCCGAGCACAAGGAGATGAGAAATGAGGTGCGTTTTAGAAACCTTTCCCGATCACACGGTGTACCATCTTCTGGGTTTCTCATGCATGTTTTCGATGTAGGAAGATGCCCTTGAACCTGGAGATTTGGGACCCATGGAATGGGTACCACGCAGTATTACTTTAAAGGGTCTGCGTTTGCTCACCCAACCTCACCAAACCTCTCAGCCCCAAGAGTGTCCACCCTTATGTCTCAATCAGCTGTGGGTCTAGATATGGTCAATCCAGGTGGCATTACAGCCGCTGAACGAATTTTGTAAGAATTTCTCTCTCTTTCACTGTCTTTGTTTCACGGGTTTTTAAAAGTAATTGATTTTTATAATGGGGTTTACCTGCTTTTCACTGCTGTGATTTTGCCGCTTTACACCCACTTGACTCACTTACAGAGAGATATCAATGCATAGGTTTCAAGATTCTTACTAGTCAGATATATTCTTGGGCGGTGAATTGGGGGTGTTGAGTCCAATTCATTGAGGAAGGAGTAGGGCTTGTCTATTACATATTGGGTTTATGGAACGGTATCTGAGATAATTTGAAACCCTTGTTGTATGCATCACCCCACCTCACCTTTCCCGTTAAGCAGCCATAGTGTGTTTTCTAAACGTGTGACTCTATTCTGTTTTGTAATTCAGTTCAAGGGTAGCGGTTTTTACATTCCCTCTATAAGTCATATCTTATGATAAGTGTCTTTTTCTGTGTGACTTATTTCACTTAGAATCGTCGTACCTAAATCCAATCATCATGCTGCTACTAGCCTTATGACGTTGATTTCATGGCTGAGTGATATTCCATTGTACATAAGGACCACAACTTCTTTATCCATTTTTCTCTTTCCTTGGATATTTAAGGTGTAACGAAGTGGAGATTCTTGTCAACAGAGCAGCCCTAAACTTTGGGGTGCCTGTGTCTTGCTGATTTTTAGTTTTCCCAATTTATACGCCCATGAGTGGATGTGCCCTATGCTCCCTAAGCTCAGTTTTTTAGATGTTTCAGGACACACCGTGCACTTCTCCAGAGTGGCTGTTGGCAATTTACATCCCGCCCATCAGCGTAGCCAGGCTCCTGTTTCTCCATGGCCTGTCCTGCATTTCTGCTTTTGACACTTTATTCAGCATGGCCCTTTTGACCGATGGGAAGCGAGACTTCTTTGTAGCGCTGATTTGCCTTTCCAGGTTGCTTGGTTGGCCAAAAAGGGCGTATGCGTTTTTTCCTGAATATATTCAGGAAAAAACGCATACGCCCTTTTTGGCCAAGGGCATCATTGTCGAGGTTTTGCTGCTTTTCCTGTGCTTTAAAGGCGATTCGAATCTCCCTCCTGAAATCTGTTTCCTGCAATTCTGCCTTGCTTTCAAATCCTCTTCGTTGCCTTCCATCAATATATTTGTGGACGAGAGTCATCATTTATAAGTCTGCAGGTTTGTGAATTGCAGTGCCCCTGAGCTCAATTTTTCAACTCGGTTTCTTGGGCGCTGGCCGCAAAAGCGCAGGATTGCTTCAGGCCCTATTCTGGTCCCAGGCGGCAGGCTGAGCCTGTGGTTAATTCTTCTTCCTGATGGGAAAATAGAGTGACCTCTGCCTGTCCCAACACCTAGAGCTTGTCTCTCATTGGTTCCCCCTCTTCCCTTTCATCCTCAGGACAAATTGCAAGCTGTACGGAACAGGAGGTTAAAGGTGCTGATTCTCCAAGGAGGGAGATTGCTAGTAAAGCGGTTGGAATGGCGAACCCGAGCACAAGGAGATGAGAAATGAGGTGCGTTTTAGAAACCTTTCCCGATCACACGGTGTACCATCTTCTGGGTTGCTCAGGCATGTTTTCGATGTAGGAAGATGCCCTTGAACCTGGAGATTTGGGACCCATGGGATGGGTACCACGCAGTATTACTTTAAAGGGTCTGTGTTTGCTCACCCAACCTCACCAAACCTCTCAGCCCCAAGAGTGTCCACCCTTATGTCTCAATCAGCTGTGGGTCTAGATATGGTCAATCCAGGTGGCATTACAGCCGCTGAACGAATTTTGTAAGAATTTCTCTCTCTTTCACTGTCTTTGTTTCACGGGTTTTTAAAAGTAATTGATTTTTATAATGGGGTTTACCTGCTTTTCACTGCTGTGATTTTGCCGCTTTACACCCACTTGACTCACTTACAGAGAGATATCAATGCATAGGTTTCAAGATTCTTACTAGTCAGATATATTCTTGGGCGGTGAATTGGGGGTGTTGAGTCCAATTCATTGAGGAAGGAGTAGGGCTTGTCTATTACATATTGGGTTTATGGAACGGTATCTGAGATAATTTGAAACCCTTGTTGTATGCATCACCCCACCTCACCTTTCCCGTTAAGAAGCCATAGTGTGTTTTCTAAACGTGTGACTCTATTCTGTTTTGTAATTCAGTTCAAGGGTAGCGGTTTTTACATTCCCTCTATAAGTCATATCTTATGATAAGTGTCTTTTTCTGTGTGACTTATTTCACTTAGAATCGTCGTACCTAAATCCAATCATCATGCTGCTACTAGCCTTATGACGTTGATTTCATGGCTGAGTGATATTCCATTGTACATAAGGACCACAACTTCTTTATCCATTTTTCTCTTTCCTGGTATATTTAAGGTGTAACGAAGTGGAGATTCTTGTCAACAGAGCAGCCCTAAACTTTGGGGTGCCTGTGTCTTGCTGATTTTTAGTTTTCCCAATTTATACGCCCATGAGTGGATGTGCCCTATGCTCCCTAAGCTCAGTTTTTTAGATGTTTCAGGACACACCGTGCACTTCTCCAGAGTGGCTGTTGGCAATTTACATCCCGCCCATCAGCGTAGCCAGGCTCCTGTTTCTCCATGGCCTGTCCTGCATTTCTGCTTTTGACACTTTATTCAGCATGGCCCTTTTGACCGATGGGAAGCGAGACTTCTTTGTAGCGCTGATTTGCCTTTCCAGGTTGCTTGGTTGGCCAAAAAGGGCGTATGCGTTTTTTCCTGAATATATTCAGGAAAAAACGCATACGCCCTTTTTGGCCAAGGGCATCATTGTCGAGGTTTTGCCGCTTTTCCTGTGCTTTAAAGGCGATTCGAATCTCCCTCCTGAAATCTGTTTCCTGCAATTCTGCCTTGCTTTCAAATCCTCTTCGTTGCCTTCCATCAATATATTTGTGGACGAGAGTCATCATTTATAAGTCTGCAGGTTTGTGAATTGCAGTGCCCCTGAGCTCCATTTTTCAACTCGCTTTCTTGGGAGCTGGCCGCAAGAGCGCAGGATTGCTTCAGGCCCTATTCTGGTCCCAGGCGGCAGGCTGAGCCTGTGGTTAATTCTTCTTCTTGAGGGGAAAATAGAGTGACCTGTGCCTGTCCCAACACCTAGAGCTAGTCTCTCATTTGTTCCCCCTCTTCCCGTTCATCCTCAGGACAAATTGCAACCTGTACGGAACAGGAGGTTAAAGGTGCTGATTCTCCAAGGAGGGAGATTGCTAGTAAAGCGGCTGGAATGGCGAACCCGAGCACAAGGAGATGAGAAATGAGGTGCGTTTTAGAAACCTTTCCCGATCACACGGTGTACCATCTTCTGGGTTTCTCATGCATGTTTTCGATGTAGGAAGATGCCCTTGACCTGGAGATTTGGGACCCATGGAATGGGTACCACGCAGTATTACTTTAAAGGGTCTGCGTTTGCTCACCCAACCTCACCAAACCTCTCAGCCCCAAGAGTGTCCACCCTTATGTCTCAATCAGCTGTGGGTCTAGATATGGTCAATCCAGGTGGCATTACAGCCGCTGAACGAATTTTGTAAGAATTTCTCTCTCTTTCACTGTCTTTGTTTCACGGGTTTTTAAAAGTAATTGATTTTTATAATGGGGTTTACCTGCTTTTCACTGCTGTGATTTTGCCGCTTTACACCCACTTGACTCACTTACAGAGAGATATCAATGCATAGGTTTCAAGATTCTTACTAGTCAGATATATTCTTGGGCGGTGAATTGGGGGTGTTGAGTCCAATTCATTGAGGAAGGAGTAGGGCTTGTCTATTACATATTGGGTTTATGGAACGGTATCTGAGATAATTTGAAACCCTTGTTGTATGCATCACCCCACCTCACCTTTCCCGTTAAGCAGCCATAGTGTGTTTTCTAAACGTGTGACTCTATTCTGTTTTGTAATTCAGTTCAAGGGTAGCGGTTTTTACATTCCCTCTATAAGTCATATCTTATGATAAGTGTCTTTTTCTGTGTGACTTATTTCACTTAGAATCTTCATACCTAAATCCACTCATCATGCTGCTACTAGCCTTATGACGTTGATTTCATGGCTGAGTGATATTCCATTGTACATAAGGACCACAAATTCTTTATCCATTTTTCTCTTTCCTGGGATATTTAAGGTGTAACGAAGTGGAGATTCTTGTCAACAGAGCAGCCCTAAACTTTGGGGTGCCTGTGTCTTGCTGATTTTTAGTTTTCCCAATTTATACGCCCATGAGAGGATGCGCCCTATGCTCCCTAAGCTCAGTTTTTTAGATGTTTCAGGACACACCGTGCACTTCTCCAGAGTGGCTGTTGGCAATTTACATCCCGCCCATCAGCGTAGCCAGGCTCCCGTTTCTCCATGGCCTGTCCTGCATTTCTGGTTTTGACACTTTATTCAGCATGGCCCTTTTGACCGATGGGAAGCGAGACTTCTTTGTAGCGCTGATTTGCCTTTCCAGGTTGCTTGGTTGGCCAAAAAGGGCGTATGCATTTTTTCCTGAATATATTCAGGAAAAAACGCATACGCCCTTTTTGGCCAAGGGCATCATTGTCGAGGTTTTGCCGCTTTTCCTGTGCTTTAAAGGCGATTCAAATCTCCCTCCTGAAATCTGTTTCCTGCAATTCTGCCTTGCTTTCAAATCCTCTTCGTTGCCTTCCCTCAATATATTTGTGGACGAGAGTCATCATTTATAAGTCTGCAGGTTTGTGAATTGCAGTGCCCCTGAGCTCCATTTTTCAACTCGCTTTCTTGGGCGCTGGCCGCAAAAGCGCAGGATTGCTTCAGGCCCTATTCTGGTCCCAGGCGGCAGGCTGAGCCTGTGGTTAATTCTTCTTCCTGATGGGAAAATAGAGTGACCTCTGCCTGTCCCAACACCTAGAGCTTGTCTCTCATTGGTTCCCCCTCTTCCCTTTCATCCTCAGGACAAATTGCAAGCTGTACGGAACAGGAGGTTAAAGGTGCTGATTCTCCAAGGAGGGAGATTGCTAGTAAAGCGGTTGGAATGGCGAACCCGAGCACAAGGAGATGAGAAATGAGGTGCGTTTTAGAAACCTTTCCCGATCACACGGTGTACCATCTTCTGGGTTGCTCATGCATGTTTTCGATGTAGGAAGATGCCCTTGAACCTGGAGATTTGGGACCCATGGGATGGGTACCACGCAGTATTACTTTAAAGGGTCTGCGTTTGCTCACCCAACCTCACCAAACCTCTCAGCCCCAAGAGTGTCCACCCTTATGTCTCAATCAGCTGTGGGTCTAGATATTGTCAATCCAGGTGGCATTACAGCCGCTGAACGAATTTTGTAAGAATTTCTCTCTCTTTCACTGTCTTTGTTTCACGGGTTTTTAAAAGTAATTGATTTTTATAATGGGGTTTACCTGCTTTTCACTGCTGTGATTTTGCCGCTTTACACCCACTTGACTCACTTACAGAGAGATATCAATGCATAGGTTTCAAGATTCTTACTAGTCAGATATATTCTTGGGCAGTGAATTGGGGGTGTTGAGTCCAATTCATTGAGGAAGGAGTAGGGCTTGTCTATTACATATTGGGTTTATGGAACGGTATCTGAGATAATTTGAAACCCTTGTTGTATGCATCACCCCACCTCACCTTTCCCGTTAAGAAGCCATAGTGTGTTTTCTAAACGTGTGACTCTATTCTGTTTTGTAATTCAGTTCAAGGGTAGCGGTTTTTACATTCCCTCTATAAGTCATATCTTATGATAAGTGTGTTTTTCTGTGTGACTTATTTCACTTAGAATCGTCGTACCTAAATCCAATCATCATGCTGCTACTAGCCTTATGACGTTGATTTCATGGCTGAGTGATATTCCATTGTACATAAGGTACACAACTTCTTTATCCATTTTTCTCTTTCCTGGGATATTTAAGGTGTAACGAAGTGGAGATTCTTGTCAACAGAGCAGCCCTAAACGTTGGGGTGCCTGTGTCTTGCTGATTTTTAGTTTTCCCAATTTATACGCCCATGAGTGGATGTGCCCTATGCTCCCTAAGCTCAGTTTTTTAGATGTTTCAGGACACACCGTGCACTTCTCGAGAGTGGCTGTTGGCAATTTACATCCCGCCCATCAGCGTAGCCAGGCTCCCGTTTCTCCATGGCCTGTCCTGCATTTCTGGTTTTGACACTTTATTCAGCATAGCCCTTTTGACCGATGGGAAGCGAGACTTCTTTGTAGCGCTGATTTGCCTTTCCAGGTTGCTTGGTTGGCCAAAAAGGGCGTATGCGTTTTTTCCTGAATATATTCAGGAAAAAACGCATACGCCCTTTTTGGCCAAGGGCATCATTGTCGAGGTTTTGCCGCTTTTCCTGTGCTTTAAAGGCGATTCGAATTTCCCTCCTGAAATCTGTTTCCTGCAATTCTGCCTTGCTTTCAAATCCTCTTCGTTGCCTTCCATCAATATATTTGTGGACGAGAGTCATCATTTATAAGTCTGCAGGTTTGTGAATTGCAGTGCCCCTGAGCTCCATTTTTCAACTCGCTTTCTTGGGAGCTGGCCGCAAGAGCGCAGGATTGCTTCAGGCCCTATTCTGGTCCCAGGCGGCAGGCTGAGCCTGTGGTTAATTCTTCTTCTTGAGGGGAAAATAGAGTGACCTGTGCCTGTCTCAACACCTAGAGCTAGTCTCTCATTGGTTCCCCCTCTTCCCGTTCATCCTCAGGACAAATTGCAACCTGTACGGAACAGGAGGTTAAAGGTGCTGATTCTCCAAGGAGGGAGATTGCTAGTAAAGCGGCTGGAATGGCGAACCCGAGCACAAGGAGATGAGAAATGAGGTGCGTTTTAGAAACCTTTCCCGATCACACGGTGTACCATCTTCTGGGTTTCTCATGCATGTTTTCGATGTAGGAAGATGCCCTTGAACCTGGAGATTTGGGACCCATGGAATGGGTACCACGCAGTATTACTTTAAAGGGTCTGCGTTTGCTCACCCAACCTCACCAAACCTCTCAGCCCCAAGAGTGTCCACCCTTATGTCTCAATCAGCTGTGGGTCTAGATATGGTCAATCCAGGTGGCATTACAGCCGCTGAACGAATTTTGTAAGAATTTCTCTCTCTTTCACTGTCTTTGTTTCACGGGTTTTTAAAAGTAATTGATTTTTATAATGGGGTTTACCTGCTTTTCACTGCTGTGATTTTGCCGCTTTACACCCACTTGACTCACTTACAGAGAGATATCAATGCATAGGTTTCAAGATTCTTACTAGTCAGATATATTCTTGGGCGGTGAATTGGGGGTGTTGAGTCCAATTCATTGAGGAAGGAGTAGGGCTTGTCTATTACATATTGGGTTTATGGAACGGTATCTGAGATAATTTGAAACCCTTGTTGTATGCATCACCCCACCTCACCTTTCCCGTTAAGCAGCCATAGTTTGTTTTCTAAACGTGTGACTCTATTCTGTTTTGTAATTCATTTCAAGGGTAGCGGTTTTTACATTCCCTCTATAAGTCATATCTTATGATAAGTGTCTTTTTCTGTGTGACTTATTTCACTTAGAATCGTCGTACCTAAATCCAATCATCATGCTGCTACTAGCCTTATGACGTTGATTTCATGGCTGAGTGATATTCCATTGTACATAAGGTCCACAACTTCTTTATCCATTTTTCTCTTTCCTGGGATATTTAAGGTGTAATGAAGTGGAGATTCTTGTCAACAGAGCAGCCCTAAACTTTGGGGTGCCTGTGTCTTGCTGATTTTTAGTTTTCCCAATTTATACGCCCATGAGTGGATGTGCCCTATGCTCCCTAAGCTCAGTTTTTTAGATGTTTCAGGACACACCGTGCACTTCTCCAGAGTGGCTGTTGGCAATTTACATCCCGCCCATCAGCGTAGCCAGGCTCCTGTTTCTCCATGGCCTGTCCTGCATTTCTGCTTTTGACACTTTATTCAGCATGGCCCTTTTGACCGATGGGAAGCGAGACTTCTTTGTAGCGCTGATTTGCCTTTCCAGGTTGCTTGGTTGGCCAAAAAGGGCGTATGCGTTTTTTCCTGAATATATTCAGGAAAAAACGCATACGCCCTTTTTGGCCAAGGGCATCATTGTCGAGGTTTTGCTGCTTTTCCTGTGCTTTAAAGGCGATTCGAATCTCCCTCCTGAAATCTGTTTCCTGCAATTCTGCCTTGCTTTCAAATCCTCTTCGTTGCCTTCCATCAATATATTTGTGGACGAGAGTCATCATTTATAAGTCTGCAGGTTTGTGAATTGCAGTGCCCCTGAGCTCCATTTTTCAACTCGGTTTCTTGGGCGCTGGCCGCAAAAGCGCAGGATTGCTTCAGGCCCTATTCTGGTCCCAGGCGGCAGGCTGAGCCTGTGGTTAATTCTTCTTCCTGATGGGAAAATAGAGTGACCTCTGCCTGTCCCAACACCTAGAGCTTGTCTCTCATTGGTTCCCCCTCTTCCCTTTCATCCTCAGGACAAATTGCAAGCTGTACGGAACAGGAGGTTATAGGTGCTGATTCTCCAAGGAGGGAGATTGCTAGTAAAGCGGTTGGAATGGCGAACCCGAGCACAAGGAGATGAGAAATGAGGTGCGTTTTAGAAACCTTTCCCGATCACACGGTGTACCATCTTCTGGGTTTCTCATGCATGTTTTCGATGTAGGAAGATGCCCTTGAACCTGGAGATTTGGGACCCATGGGATGGGTACCACGCAGTATTACTTTAAAGGGTCTGCGTTTGCTCACCCAACCTCACCAAACCTCTCAGCCCCAAGAGTGTCCACCCTTATGTCTCAATCAGCTGTGGGTCTAGATATGGTCAATCCAGGTGGCATTACAGCCGCTGAACGAATTTTGTAAGAATTTCTCTCTCTTTCACTGTCTTTGTTTCACGGGTTTTTAAAAGTAATTGATTTTTATAATGGGGTTTACTTGCTTTTCACTGCTGTGATTTTGCCGCTTTACACCCACTTGACTCACTTACAGAGAGATATCAATGCATAGGTTTCAAGATTCTTACTAGTCAGATATATTCTTGGGCGGTGAATTGGGGGTGTTGAGTCCAATTCATTGAGGAAGGAGTAGGGCTTGTCTATTACATATTGGGTTTATGGAACGGTATCTGAGATAATTTGAAACCCTTGTTGTATGCATCACCCCACCTCACCTTTCCCGTTAAGAAGCCATAGTGTGTTTTCTAAACGTGTGACTCTATTCTGTTTTGTAATTCAGTTCAAGGGTAGCGGTTTTTACATTCCCTCTATAAGTCATATCTTATGATAAGTGTCTTTTTCTGTGTGACTTATTTCACTTAGAATCGTCGTACCTAAATCCACTCATCATGCTGCTACTAGCCTTATGACGTTGATTTCATGGCTGAGTGATATTCCATTGTACATAAGGACCACAACTTCTTTATCCATTTTTCTCTTTCCTGGGATATTTAAGGTGTAACGAAGTGGAGATTCTTGTCAACAGAGCAGCCCTAAACTTTGGGGTGCCTGTGTCTTGCTGATTTTTAGTTTTCCCAATTTATACGCCCATGAGTGGATGTGCCCTATGCTCCCTAAGCTCAGTTTTTTAGATGTTTCAGGACACACCGTGCACTTCTCCAGAGTGGCTGTTGGCAATTTACATCCCGCCCATCAGCGTAGCCAGGCTCCTGTTTCTCCATGGCCTGTCCTGCATTTCTGCTTTTGACACTTTATTCAGCATGGCCCTTTTGACCGATGGGAAGCGAGACTTCTTTGTAGCGCTGATTTGCCTTTCCAGGTTGCTTGGTTGGCCAAAAAGGGCGTATGCGTTTTTTCCTGAATATATTCAGGAAAAAACGCATACGCCCTTTTTGGCCAAGGGCATCATTGTCTAGGTTTTGCCGCTTTTCCTGTGCTTTAAAGGCGATTCGAATCTCCCTCCTGAAATCTGTTTCCTGCAATTCTGCCTTGCTTTTAAATCCTCTTCGTTGCCTTCCCTCAATATATTTGTGGGCGAGAGTCATCATTTATAAGTCTGCAGGTTTGTGAATTGCAGTGCCCCTGAGCTCCATTTTTCAACTCGGTTTCTTGGGCGCTGGCCGCAAAAGCGCAGGATTGCTTCAGGCCCTATTCTGGTCCCAGGCGGCAGGCTGAGCCTGTGGTTAATTCTTCTTCCTGATGGGAAAATAGAGTGACCTCTGCCTGTCCCAACACCTAGAGCTTGTCTCTCATTGGTTCCCCCTCTTCCCTTTCATCCTCAGGACAAATTGCAAGCTGTACGGAACAGGAGGTTATAGGTGCTGATTCTCCAAGGAGGGAGATTGCTAGTAAAGCGGTTGGAATGGCGAACCCGAGCACAAGGAGATGAGAAATGAGGTGCGTTTTAGAAACCTTTCCCGATCACACGGTGTATCATCTTCTGGGTTTCTCATGCATGTTTTCGATGTAGGAAGATGCCCTTGAACCTGGAGATTTGGGACCCATGGGATGGGTACCACGCAGTATTACTTTAAAGGGTCTGCGTTTGCTCACCCAACCTCACCAAACCTCTCAGCCCCAAGAGTGTCCACCCTTATGTCTCAATCAGCTGTGGGTCTAGATATGGTCAATCCAGGTTGCATTACAGCCGCTGAACGAATTTTGTAAGAATTTCTCTCTCTTTCACTGTCTTTGTTTCACGGGTTTTTAAAAGTAATTGATTTTTATAATGGGGTTTACCTGCTTTTCACTGCTGTGATTTTGCCGCTTTACACCCACTTGACTCACTTACAGAGAGATATCAATGCATAGGTTTCAAGATTCTTACTAGTCAGATATATTCTTGGGCGGTGAATTGGGGGTGTTGAGTCCAGTTCATTGAGGAAGGAGTAGGGCTTGTCTATTACATATTGGGTTTATGGAACGGTATCTGAGATAATTTGAAACCCTTGTTGTATGCATCACCCCACCTCACCTTTCCCGTTAAGAAGCCATAGTGTGTTTTCTAAACGTGTGACTCTATTCTGTTTTGTAATTCAGTTCAAGGGTAGCGGTTTTTACATTCCCTCTATAAGTCATATCTTATGATAAGTGTCTTTTTCTGTGTGACTTATTTCACTTAGAATCGTCGTACCTAAATCCAATCATCATGCTGCTACTAGCCTTATGACGTTGATTTCATGGCTGAGTGATATTCCATTGTACATAAGGTACACAACTTCTTTATCCATTTTTCTCTTTCCTGGGATATTTAAGGTGTAATGAAGTGGAGATTCTTGTCAACAGAGCAGCCCTAAACTTTGGGGTGCCTGTGTCTTGCTGATTTTTAGTTTTCCCAATTTATACGCCCATGAGTGGATGTGCCCTATGCTCCCTAAGCTCAGTTTTTTAGATGTTTCAGGACACACCGTGCACTTCTCCAGAGTGGCTGTTGGCAATTTACATCCCGCCCATCAGCGTAGCCAGGCTCCTGTTTCTCCATGGCCTGTCCTGCATTTCTGCTTTTGACACTTTATTCAGCATGGCCCTTTTGACCGATGGGAAGCGAGACTTCTTTGTAGCGCTGATTTGCCTTTCCAGGTTGCTTGGTTGGCCAAAAAGGGCGTATGCGTTTTTTCCTGAATATATTCAGGAAAAAACGCATACGCCCTTTTTGGCCAAGGGCATCATTGTCGAGGTTTTGCCGCTTTTCCTGTGCTTTAAAGGCGATTCGAATCTCCCTCCTGAAATCTGTTTCCTGCAATTCTGCCTTGCTTTCAAATCCTCTTCGTTGCCTTCCATCAATATATTTGTGGACGAGAGTCATCATTTATAAGTCTGCAGGTTTGTGAATTGCAGTGCCCCTGAGCTCCATTTTTCAACTCGCTTTCTTGGGCGCTGGCCGCAAAAGCGCAGGATTGCTTCAGGCCCTATTCTGGTCCCAGGCGGCAGGCTGAGCCTGTGGTTAATTCTTCTTCCTGATGGGAAAATAGAGTGACCTCTGCCTGTCCCAACACCTAGAGCTAGTCTCTCATTGGTTCCCCCTCTTCCCGTTCATCCTCAGGACAAATTGCAACCTGTACGGAACAGGAGGTTAAAGGTGCTGATTCTCCAAGGAGGGAGATTGCTAGTAAAGCGGCTGGAATGGCGAACCCGAGCACAAGGAGATGAGAAATGAGGTGCGTTTTAGAAACCTTTCCCGATCACACGGTGTACCATCTTCTGGGTTTCTCATGCATGTTTTCGATGTAGGAAGATGCCCTTGAACCTGGAGATTTGGGACCCATGGGATGGGTACCACGCAGTATTACTTTAAAGGGTCTGCGTTTGCTCACCCAACCTCACCAAACCTCTCAGCCCCAAGAGTGTCCACCCTTATGTCTCAATCAGCTGTGGGTCTAGATATGGTCAATCCAGGTGGCATTACAGCCGCTGAACGAATTTTGTAAGAATTTCTCTCTCTTTCACTGTCTTTGTTTCACGGGTTTTTAAAAGTAATTGATTTTTATAATGGGGTTTACCTGCTTTTCACTGCTGTGATTTTGCCGCTTTACACCCACTTGACTCACTTACAGAGAGATATCAATGCATAGGTTTCAAGATTCTTACTAGTCAGATATATTCTTGGGCAGTGAATTGGTGGTGTTGAGTCCAATTCATTGAGGAAGGAGTAGGGCTTGTCTATTACATATTGGGTTTATGGAACGGTATCTGAGATAATTTGAAACCCTTGTTGTATGCATCACCCCACCTCACCTTTCCCGTTAAGCAGCCATAGTTTGTTTTCTAAACGTGTGACTCTATTCTGTTTTGTAATTCAGTTCAAGGGTAGCGGTTTTTACATTCCCTCTATAAGTCATATCTTATGATAAGTGTCTTTTTCTGTGTGACTTATTTCACTTAGAATCGTCGTACCTAAATCCAATCATCATGCTGCTACTAGCCTTATGACGTTGATTTCATGGCTGAGTGATATTCCATTGTACATAAGGACCACAACTTCTTTATCCATTTTTCTCTTTCCTGGGATATTTAAGGTGTAACGAAGTGGAGATTCTTGTCAACAGAGCAGCCCTAAACTTTGGGGTGCCTGTGTCTTGCTGATTTTTAGTTTTCCCAATTTATACGCCCATGAGTGGATGTGCCCTATGCTCCCTAAGCTCAGTTTTTTAGATGTTTCAGGACACACCGTGCACTTCTCCAGAGTGGCTGTTGGCAATTTACATCCCGCCCATCAGCGTAGCCAGGCTCCCGTTTCTCCATGGCCTGTCCTGCATTTCTGGTTTTGACACTTTATTCAGCATGGCCCTTTTGACCGATGGGAAGCGAGACTTCTTTGTAGCGCTGATTTGCCTTTCCAGGTTGCTTGGTTGGCCAAAAAGGGCGTAAGCGTTTTTTCCTGAATATATTCAGGAAAAAACGCATACGCCCTTTTTGGCCAAGGGCATCATTGTCGAGGTTTTGCCGCTTTTCCTGTGCTTTAAAGGCGATTCGAATCTCCCTCCTGAAATCTGTTTCCTGCAATTCTGCCTTGCTTTCAAATCCTCTTCGTTGCCTTCCATCAATATATTTGTGGACGAGAGTCATCATTTATAAGTCTGCAGGTTTGTGAATTGCAGTGCCCCTGAGCTCCATTTTTCAACTCGCTTTCTTGGGCGCTGGCCGCAAAAGCGCAGGATTGCTTCAGGCCCTATTCTGGTCCCAGGCGGCAGGCTGAGCCTGTGGTTAATTCTTCTTCCTGATGGGAAAATAGAGTGACCTCTGCCTGTCCCAACACCTAGAGCTAGTCTCTCATTGGTTCCCCCTCTTCCCGTTCATCCTCAGGACAAATTGCAACCTGTACGGAACAGGAGGTTAAAGGTGCTGATTCTCCAAGGAGGGAGATTGCTAGTAAAGCGGCTGGAATGGCGAACCCGAGCACAAGGAGATGAGAAATGAGGTGCGTTTTAGAAACCTTTCCCGATCACACGGTGTACCATCTTCTGGGTTTCTCATGCATGTTTTCGATGTAGGAAGATGCCCTTGAACCTGGAGATTTGGGACCCATGGGATGGGTACCACGCAGTATTACTTTAAAGGGTCTGCGTTTGCTCACCCAACCTCACCAAACCTCTCAGCCCCAAGAGTGTCCACCCTTATGTCTCAATCAGCTGTGGGTCTAGATATGGTCAATCCAGGTGGCATTACAGCCGCTGAACGAATTTTGTAAGAATTTCTCTCTCTTTCACTGTCTTTGTTTCACGGGTTTTTAAAAGTAATTGATTTTTATAATGGGGTTTACCTGCTTTTCACTGCTGTGATTTTGCCGCTTTACACCCACTTGACTCACTTACAGAGAGATATCAATGCATAGGTTTCAAGATTCTTACTAGTCAGATATATTCTTGGGCAGTGAATTGGGGGTGTTGAGTCCAATTCATTGAGGAAGGAGTAGGGCTTGTCTATTACATATTGGGTTTATGGAACGGTATCTGAGATAATTTGAAACCCTTGTTGTATGCATCACCCCACCTCACCTTTCCCGTTAAGCAGCCATAGTTTGTTTTCTAAACGTGTGACTCTATTCTGTTTTGTAATTCAGTTCAAGGGTAGCGGTTTTTACATTCCCTCTATAAGTCATATCTTATGATAAGTGTCTTTTTCTGTGTGACTTATTTCACTTAGAATCGTCGTACCTAAATCCAATCATCATGCTGCTACTAGCCTTATGACGTTGATTTCATGGCTGAGTGATATTCCATTGTACATAAGGACCACAACTTCTTTATCCATTTTTCTCTTTCCTTGGATATTTAAGGTGTAACGAAGTGGAGATTCTTGTCAACAGAGCAGCCCTAAACTTTGGGGTGCCTGTGTCTTGCTGATTTTTAGTTTTCCCAATTTATACGCCCATGAGTGGATGTGCCCTATGCTCCCTAAGCTCAGTTTTTTAGATGTTTCAGGACACACCGTGCACTTCTCCAGAGTGGCTGTTGGCAATTTACATCCCGCCCATCAGCGTAGCCAGGCTCCCGTTTCTCCATGGCCTGTCCTGCATTTCTGGTTTTGACACTTTATTCAGCATGGCCCTTTTGACCGATGGGAAGCGAGACTTCTTTGTAGCGCTGATTTGCCTTTCCAGGTTGCTTGGTTGGCCAAAAAGGGCGTAAGCGTTTTTTCCTGAATATATTCAGGAAAAAACGCATACGCCCTTTTTGGCCAAGGGCATCATTGTCGAGGTTTTGCCGCTTTTCCTGTGCTTTAAAGGCGATTCGAATCTCCCTCCTGAAATCTGTTTCCTGCAATTCTGCCTTGCTTTCAAATCCTCTTCGTTGCCTTCCATCAATATATTTGTGGACGAGAGTCATCATTTATAAGTCTGCAGGTTTGTGAATTGCAGTGCCCCTGAGCTCCATTTTTCAACTCGCTTTCTTGGGCGCTGGCCGCAAAAGCGCAGGATTGCTTCAGGCCCTATTCTGGTCCCAGGCGGCAGGCTGAGCCTGTGGTTAATTCTTCTTCCTGATGGGAAAATAGAGTGACCTCTGCCTGTCCCAACACCTAGAGCTAGTCTCTCATTGGTTCCCCCTCTTCCCTTTCATCCTCAGGACAAATTGCAAGCTGTACGGAACAGGAGGTTAAAGGTGCTGATTCTCCAAGGAGGGAAATTGCTAGTAAAGCGGCTGGAATGGCGAACCCGAGCACAAGGAGATGAGAAATGAGGTGCGTTTTAGAAACCTTTCCCGATCACACGGTGTACCATCTTCTGGGTTTCTCATGCATGTTTTCGATGTAGGAAGATGCCCTTGAACCTGGAGATTTGGGACCCATGGGATGGGTACCACGCAGTATTACTTTAAAGGGTCTGCGTTTGCTCACCCAACCTCACCAAACCTCTCAGCCCCAAGAGTGTCCACCCTTATGTCTCAATCAGCTGTGGGTCTAGATATGGTCAATCCAGGTGGCATTACAGCCGCTGAACGAATTTTGTAAGAATTTCTCTCTCTTTCACTGTCTTTGTTTCACGGGTTTTTAAAAGTAATTGATTTTTTTAATGGGGTTTACCTGCTTTTCACTGCTGTGATTTTGCCGCTTTACACCCACTTGACTCACTTACAGAGAGATATCAATGCATAGGTTTCAAGATTCTTACTAGTCAGATATATTCTTGGGCGGTGAATAGGGGGTGTTGAGTCCAATTCATTGAGGAAGGAGTAGGGCTTGTCTATTACATATTGGGTTTATGGAACGGTATCTGAGATAATTTGAAACCCTTGTTGTAGGCATCACCCCACCTCACCTTTCCCGTTAAGCAGCCATAGTGTGTTTTCTAAACGTGTGACTCTATTCTGTTGTGTAATTCAGTTCAAGGGTAGCGGTTTTTACATTCCCTCTATAAGTCATATCTTATGATAAGTGTCTTTTTCTGTGTGACTTATTTCACTTAGAATCGTCGTACCTAAATCCACTCATCATGCTGCTACTAGCCTTATGACGTCGATTTCATGGCTGAGTGATATTCCATTGTACATAAGGACCACAACTTCTTTATCCATTTTTCTCTTTCCTGGGATATTTAAGGTGTAACGAAGTGGAGATTCTTGTCAACAGAGCAGCCCTAAACTTTGGGGTGCCTGTGTCTTGCTGATTTTTAGTTTTCCCAGTTTATACGCCCATGAGTGGATGTGCCCTATGCTCCCTAAGCTCAGTTTTTTAGATGTTTCAGGACACACCGTGCACTTCTCCAGAGTGGCTGTTGGCAATTTACATCCCGCCCATCAGCGTAGCCAGGCTCCCGTTTCTCCATGGCCTGTCTTGCATTTCTGGTTTTGACACTTTATTCAGCATGGCCCTTTTGACCGATGGGAAGCGAGACTTCTTTGTAGCGCTGATTTGCCTTTCCAGGTTGCTTGGTTGGCCAAAAAGGGCGTATGCGTTTTTTCCTGAATATATTCAGGAAAAAACGCATACGCCCTTTTTGGCCAAGGGCATCATTGTCGAGGTTTTGCTGCTTTTCCTGTGCTTTAAAGGCGATTCGAATCTCCCTCCTGAAATCTGTTTCCTGCAATTCTGCCTTGCTTTCAAATCCTCTTCGTTGCCTTCCATCAATATATTTGTGGACGAGAGTCATCATTTATAAGTCTGCAGGTTTGTGAATTGCAGTGCCCCTGAGCTCCATTTTTCAACTCGGTTTCTTGGGCGCTGGCCGCAAAAGCGCAGGATTGCTTCAGGCCCTATTCTGGTCCCAGGCGGCAGGCTGAGCCTGTGGTTAATTCTTCTTCCTGATGGGAAAATAGAGTGACCTCTGCCTGTCCCAACACCTAGAGCTAGTCTCTCATTGGTTCCCCCTCTTCCCTTTCATCCTCAGGACAAATTGCAAGCTGTACGGAACAGGAGGTTAAAGGTGCTGATTCTCCAAGGAGGGAGATTGCTAGTAAAGCGGCTGGAATGGCGAACCCGAGCACAAGGAGATGAGAAATGAGGTGCGTTTTAGAAACCTTTCCCGATCACACGGTGTACCATCTTCTGGGTTTCTCATGCATGTTTTCGATGTAGGAAGATGCCCTTGAACCTGGAGATTTGGGACCCATGGGATGGGTACCACGCAGTATTACTTTAAAGGGTCTGCGTTTGCTCACCCAACCTCACCAAACCTCTCAGCCCCAAGAGTGTCCACCCTTATGTCTCAATCAGCTGTGGGTCTAGATATGGTCAATCCAGGTGGCATTACAGCCGCTGAACGAATTTTGTAAGTATTTCTCTCTCTTTCACTGTCTTTGTTTCACGGGTTTTTAAAAGTAATTGATTTTTATAATGGGGTTTACCTGCTTTTCACTGCTGTGATTTTGCCGCTTTACACCCACTTGACTCACTTACAGAGAGATATCAATGCATAGGTTTCAAGATTCTTACTAGTCAGATATATTCTTGGGCGGTGAATTGGGGGTGTTGAGTCCAATTCATTGAGGAAGGAGTAGGGCTTGTCTATTACATATTGGGTTTATGGAACGGTATCTGAGATAATTTGAAACCCTTGTTGTATGCATCACCCCACCTCACCTTTCCCGTTAAGCAGCCATAGTGTGTTTTCTAAACGTGTGACTCTATTCTGTTTTGTAATTCAGTTCAAGGGTAGCGGTTTTTACATTCCCTCTATAAGTCATATCTTATGATAAGTGTATTTTTCTGTGTGACTTATTTCACTTAGAATCTTCGTATCTAAATCCACTCATCATGCTGCTACTAGCCTTATGACGTTGATTTCATGGCTGAGTGATATTCCATTGTACATAAGGACCACAACTTCTTTATCCATTTTTCTCTTTCCTGGGATATTTAAGGTGTAACGAAGTGGAGATTCTTGTCAACAGAGCAGCCCTAAACTTTGGGGTGCCTGTGTCTTGCTGATTTTTAGTTTTCCCAATTTATACGCCCATGAGTGGATGTGCCCTATGCTCCCTAAGCTCAGTTTTTTAGATGTTTCAGGACACACCGTGCACTTCTCCAGAGTGGCTGTTGGCAATTTACATCCCGCCCATCAGCGTAGCCAGGCTCCCGTTTCTCCATGGCCTGTCCTGCATTTCTGGTTTTGACACTTTATTCAGCATGGCCCTTTTGACCGATGGGAAGCGAGACTTCTTTGTAGCGCTGATTTGCCTTTCCAGGTTGCTTGGTTGGCCAAAAAGGGCGTATGCGTTTTTTCCTGAATATATTCAGGAAAAAACGCATACGACCTTTTTGGCCAAGGGCATCATTGTCGAGGTTTTGCCGCTTTTCCTGTGCTTTAAAGGCGATTCGAATCTCCCTCCTGAAATCTGTTTCCTGCAATTCTGCCTTGCTTTCAAATCCTCTTCGTTGCCTTCCCTCAATATATTTGTGGACGAGAGTCATCATTTATAAGTCTGCAGGTTTGTGAATTGCAGTGCCCCTGAGCTCCATTTTTCAACTCGCTTTCTTGGGCGCTGGCCGCAAAAGTGCAGGATTGCTTCAGGCCCTATTCTGGTCCCAGGCGGCAGGCTGAGCCTGTGGTTAATTCTTCTTCCTGATGGGAAAATAGAGTGACCTCTGCCTGTCCCAACACCTGGAGCTAGTCTCTCATTGGTTCCCCCTCTTCCCTTTCATCCTCAGGACAAATTGCAAGCTGTACGGAACAGGAGGTTAAAGGTGCTGATTCTCCAAGGAGGGAGATTGCTAGTAAAGCGGCTGGAATGGCGAACCCGAGCACAAGGAGATGAGAAATGAGGTGCGTTTTAGAAACCTTTCCCGATCACACGGTGTACCATCTTCTGGGTTTCTTATGCATGTTTTCGATGTAGGAAGATGCCCTTGAACCTGGAGATTTGGGACCCATGGAATGGGTACCACGCAGTATTACTTTAAAGGGTCTGCGTTTGCTCACCCAACCTCACCAAACCTCTCAGCCCCAAGAGTGTCCACCCTTATGTCTCAATCAGCTGTGGGTCTAGATATGGTCAATCCAGGTGGCATTACAGCCGCTGAACGAATTTTGTAAGAATTTCTCTCTCTTTCACTGTCTTTGTTTCACGGGTTTTTAAAAGTAATTGATTTTTATAATGGGGTTTACCTGCTTTTCACTGCTGTGATTTTGCCGCTTTACACCCACTTGACTCACTTACAGAGAGATATCAATGCATAGGTTTCAAGATTCTTACTAGTCAGATATATTCTTGGGCGGTGAATTGGGGGTGTTGAGTCCAATTCATTGAGGAAGGAGTAGGGCTTGTCTATTACATATTGGGTTTATGGAACGGTATCTGAGATAATTTGAAACCCTTGTTGTATGCATCACCCCACCTCACCTTTCCCGTTAAGCAGCCATAGTGTGTTTTCTAAACGTGTGACTCTATTCTGTTTTGTAATTCAGTTCAAGGGTAGCGGTTTTTACATTCCCTCTATAAGTCATATCTTATGATAAGTGTCTTTTTCTGTGTGACTTATTTCACTTAGAATCGTCGTACCTAAATCCAATCATCATGCTGCTACTAGCCTTATGACGTTGATTTCATGGCTGAGTGATATTCCATTGTACATAAGGACCACAACTTCTTTATCCATTTTTCTCTTTCCTGGGATATTTAAGGTGTAACGAAGTGCAGATTCTTGTCAACAGAGCAGCCCTAACTTTGGGGTGCCTGTGTCTTGCTGATTTTTAGTTTTCCCAATTTATACACCCATGAGTGGATGTGCCCTATGCTACCTAAGCTGAGTTTTTTAGATGTTTCAGGACACACCGTGCACTTCTCCAGAGTGGCTGTTGGCAATTTACATCCCGCCCATCAGCGTAGCCAGGCTCCCGTTTCTCCATGGCCTGTCCTGCATTTCTGGTTTTGACACTTTATTCAGCATGGCCCTTTTGACCGATGGGAAGCGAGACTTCTTTGTAGCGCTGATTTGCCTTTCCAGGTTGCTTGGTTGGCCAAAAAGGGCGTATGCGTTTTTTCCTGAATATATTGAGGAAAAAACGCATACGCCCTTTTTGGCCAAGGGCATCATTGTCGAGGTTTTGCCGCTTTTCCTGTGCTTAAAAGGCGATTCGAATCTCCCTCCTGAAATCTGTTTCCTGCAATTCTGCCTTGCTTTCAAATCCTCTTCGTTGCCTTCCCTCAATATATTTGTGGACGAGAGTCATCATTTATAAGTCTGCAGGTTTGTGAATTGCAGTGCCCCTGAGCTCCATTTTTCAACTCGCTTTCTTGGGCGCTGGCCGCAAAAGCGCAGGATTGCTTCAGGCCCTATTCTGGTCCCAGGCGGCAGGCTGAGCCTGTGGTTAATTCTTCTTCCTGATGGGAAAATAGAGTGACCTCTGCCTGTCCCAACACCTAGAGCTTGTCTCTCATTGGTTACCCCTCTTCCCTTTCATCCTCAGGACAAATTGCAAGCTGTACGGAACAGGAGGTTATAGGTGCTGATTCTCCAAGGAGGGAGATTGCTAGTAAAGCGGTTGGAATGGCGAACCCGAGCACAAGGAGATGAGAAATGAGGTGCGTTTTAGAAACCTTTCCCGATCACACGGTGTACCATCTTCTGGGTTTCTCATGCATGTTTTCGATGTAGGAAGATGCCCTTGAACCTGGAGATTTGGGACCCATGGGATGGGTACCACGCAGTATTACTTTAAAGGGTCTGCGTTTGCTCACCCAACCTCACCAAACCTCTCAGCCCCAAGAGTGTCCACCCTTATGTCTCAATCAGCTGTGGGTCTAGATATGGTCAATCCAGGTGGCATTACAGCCGCTGAACGAATTTTGTAAGAATTTCTCTCTCTTTCACTGTCTTTGTTTCACGGGTTTTTAAAAGTAATTGATTTTTATAATGGGGTTTACCTGCTTTTCACTGCTGTGATTTTGCCGCTTTACACCCACTTGACTCACTTACAGAGAGATATCAATGCATAGGTTTCAAGATTCTTACTAGTCAAATATATTCTTGGGCGGTGAATTGGGGGTGTTGAGTCCAATTCATTGAGGAAGGAGTAGGGCTTGTCTATTACATATTGGGTTTATGGAACGGTATCTGAGATAATTTGAAACCCTTGTTGTATGCATCACCCCACCTCACCTTTCCCGTTAAGAAGCCATAGTGTGTTTTCTAAACGTGTGACTCTATTCTGTTTTGTAATTCAGTTCAAGGGTAGCGGTTTTTACATTCCCTCTATAAGTCATATCTTATGATAAGTGTCTTTTTCTGTGTGACTTATTTCACTTAGAATCGTCGTACCTAAATCCAATCATCATGCTGCTACTAGCCTTATGACGTTGATTTCATGGCTGAGTGATATTCCATTGTACATAAGGTACACAACTTCTTTATCCATTTTTCTCTTTCCTGGGATATTTAAGGTGTAATGAAGTGGAGATTCTTGTCAACAGAGCAGCCCTAAACTTTGGGGTGCCTGTGTCTTGCTGATTTTTAGTTTTCCCAATTTATACGCCCATGAGTGGATGTGCCATATGCTCCCTAAGCTCAGTTTTTTAGATGTTTCAGGACACACCGTGCACTTCTCCAGAGTGGCTGTTGGCAATTTACATCCCGCCCATCAGCGTAGCCAGGCTCCTGTTTCTCCATGGCCTGTCCTGCATTTCTGCTTTTGACACTTTATTCAGCATGGCCCTTTTGACCGATGGGAAGCGAGACTTCTTTGTAGCGCTGATTTGCCTTTCCAGGTTGCTTGGTTGGCCAAAAAGGGCGTATGCATTTTTTCCTGAATATATTCAGGAAAAAACGCATACGCCCTTTTTGGCCAAGGGCATCATTGTCGAGGTTTTGCCGCTTTTCCTGTGCTTTAAAGGCGATTCGAATCTCCCTCCTGAAATCTGTTTCCTGCAATTCTGCCTTGCTTTCAAATCCTCTTCGTTGCCTTCCATCAATATATTTGTGGACGAGAGTCATCATTTATAAGTCTGCAGGTTTGTGAATTGCAGTGCCCCTGAGCTCCATTTTTCAACTCGCTTTCTTGGGAGCTGGCCGCAAGAGCGCAGGATTGCTTCAGGCCCTATTCTGGTTCCAGGCGGCAGGCTGAGCCTGTGGTTAATTCTTCTTCTTGAGGGGAAAATAGAGTGACCTGTGCCTGTCCCAACACCTAGAGCTAGTCTCTCATTGGTTCCCCCTCTTCCCGTTCATCCTCAGGACAAATTGCAACCTGTACGGAACAGGAGGTTAAAGGTGCTGATTCTCCAAGGAGGGAGATTGCTAGTAAAGCGGCTGGAATGGCGAACCCGAGCACAAGGAGATGAGAAATGAGGTGCGTTTTAGAAACCTTTCCCGATCACACGGTGTACCATCTTCTGGGTTTCTCATGCATGTTTTCGATGTAGGAAGATGCCCTTGAACCTGGAGATTTGGGACCCATGGAATGGGTACCACGCAGTATTACTTTAAAGGGTCTGCGTTTGCTCACCCAACCTCACCAAACCTCTAAGCCCCAAGAGTGTCCACCCTTATGTCTCAATCAGCTGTGGGTCTAGATATGGTCAATCCAGGTGGCATTACAGCCGCTGAACGAATTTTGTAAGAATTTCTCTCTCTTTCACTGTCTTTGTTTCAATGGTTTTTAAAAGTAATTGATTTTTATAATGGGGTTTACCTGCTTTTCACTGCTGTGATTTTGCCGCTTTACACCCACTTGACTCACTTACAGAGAGATATCAATGCATAGGTTTCAAGATTCTTTCTAGTCAGATATATTCTTGGGCAGTGAATTGGGGGTGTTGAGTCCAATTCATTGAGGAAGGAGTAGGGCTTGTCTATTACATATTGGGTTTATGGAACGGTATCTGAGATAATTTGAAACCCTTGTTGTATGCATCACCCCACCTCACCTTTCCCGTTAAGCAGCCATAGTTTGTTTTCTAAACGTGTGACTCTATTCTGTTTTGTAATTCAGTTCAAGGGTAGCGGTTTTTACATTCCCTCTATAAGTCATATCTTATGATAAGTGTCTTTTTCTGTGTGACTTATTTCACTTAGAATCGTCGTACCTAAATCCAATCATCATGCTGCTACTAGCCTTATGACGTTGATTTCATGGCTGAGTGATATTCCATTGTACATAAGGTCCACAACTTCTTTATCCATTTTTCTCTTTCCTGGGATATTTAAGGTGTAATGAAGTGGAGATTCTTGTCAACAGAGCAGCCCTAAACTTTGGGGTGCCTGTGTCTTGCTGATTTTTAGTTTTCCCAATTTATACGCCCATGAGTGGATGTGCCCTATGCTCCCTAAGCTCAGTTTTTTAGATGTTTCAGGACACACCGTGCACTTCTCCAGAGTGGCTGTTGGCAATTTACATCCCGCCCATCAGCGTAGCCAGGCTCCTGTTTCTCCATGGCCTGTCCTGCATTTCTGGTTTTGACACTTTATTCAGCATGGCCCTTTTGACCGATGGGAAGCGAGACTTCTTTGTAGCGCTGATTTGCCTTTCCAGGTTGCTTGGTTGGCCAAAAAGGGCGTATGCGTTTTTTCCTGAATATATTCAGGAAAAAACGCATACGCCCTTTTTGGCCAAGGGCATCATTGTCGAGGTTTTGCTGCATTTCCTGTGCTTTAAAGTCGATTCGAATCTCCCTCCTGAAATCTGTTTCCTGCAATTCTGCCTTGCTTTCAAATCCTCTTCGTTGCCTTCCATCAATATATTTGTGGACGAGAGTCATCATTTATAAGTCTGCAGGTTTGTGAATTGCAGTGCCCCTGAGCTCCATTTTTCAACTCGGTTTCTTGGGCGCTGGCCGCAAAAGCGCAGGATTGCTTCAGGCCCTATTCTGGTCCCAGGCGGCAGGCTGAGCCTGTGGTTAATTCTTCTTCCTGATGGGAAAATAGAGTGACCTCTGCCTGTCCCAACACCTAGAGCTAGTCTCTCATTGGTTCCCCCTCTTCCCTTTCATCCTCAGGACAAATTGCAAGCTGTACGGAACAGGAGGTTAAAGGTGCTGATTCTCCAAGGAGGGAGATTGCTAGTAAAGCGGCTGGAATGGCGAACCCGAGCACAAGGAGATGAGAAATGAGGTGCGTTTTAGAAACCTTTCCCGATCACACGGTGTACCATCTTCTGGGTTTCTCATGCATGTTTTCGATGTAGGAAGATGCCCTTGAACCTGGAGATTTGGGACCCATGGGATGGGTACCACGCAGTATTACTTTAAAGGGTCTGCGTTTGCTCACCCAACCTCACCAAACCTCTCAGCCCCAAGAGTGTCCACCCTTATGTCTCAATCAGCTGTGGGTCTAGATATGGTCAATCCAGGTGGCATTACAGCCGCTGAACGAATTTTGTAAGAATTTCTCTCTCTTTCACTGTCTTTGTTTCACGGGTTTTTAAAAGTAATTGATTTTTATAATGGGGTTTACCTGCTTTTCACTGCTGTGATTTTGCCGCTTTACACCCACTTGACTCACTTACAGAGAGAAATCAATGCATAGGTTTCAAGATTCTTACTAGTCAGATATATTCTTGGGCGGTGAATTGGGGGTGTTGAGTCCAATTCATTGAGGAAGGAGTAGGGCTTGTCTATTACATATTGGGTTTATGGAACGGTATCTGAGATAATTTGAAACCCTTGTTGTATGCATCACCCCACCTCACCTTTCCCGTTAAGCAGCCATAGTGTGTTTTCTAAACGTGTGACTCTATTCTGTTTTGTAATTCAGTTCAAGGGTAGCGGTTTTTACATTCCCTCTATAAGTCATATCTTATGATAAGTGTCTTTTTCTGTGTGACTTATTTCACTTAGAATCGTCGTACCTAAATCCAATCATCATGCTGCTACTAGCCTTATGACGTTGATTTCATGGCTGAGTGATATTCCATTGTACATAAGGTCCACAACTTCTTTATCCATTTTTCTCTTTCCTGGGATATTTAAGGTGTAATGAAGTGGAGATTCTTGTCAACAGAGCAGCCCTAAACTTTGGGGTGCCTGTGTCTTGCTGATTTTTAGTTTTCCCAATTTATACGCCCATGAGTGGATGTGCCCTATGCTCCCTAAGCTGAGTTTTGTAGATGTTTCAGGACACACCGTGCACTTCTCCAGAGTGGCTGTTGGCAATTTACATCCCGCCCATAAGCGTAGCCAGGCTCCCGTTTCTCCATGGCCTGTCCTGCATTTCTGCTTTTGACACTTTATTCAGCATGGCCCTTTTGACCGATGGGAAGCGAGACTTCTTTGTAGCGCTGATTTGCCTTTCCAGGTTGTTTGGTTGGCCAAAAAGGGCGTATGCGTTTTTTCCTGAATATATTCAGGAAAAAACGCATACGCCCTTTTTGGCCAAGGGCATCATTGTCGAGGTTTTGCCGCTTTTCCTGTGCTTTAAAGGCGATTCGAATCTCCCTCCTGAAATCTGTTTCCTGCAATTCTGCCTTGCTTTCAAATCCTCTTCGTTGCCTTCCATCAATATATTTGTGGACGAGAGTCATCATTTATAAGTCTGCAGGTTTGTGAATTGCAGTGCCCCTGAGCTCCATTTTTCAACTCGCTTTCTTGGGCGCTGGCCGCAAAAGCGCAGGATTGCTTCAGGCCCTATTCTGGTCCCAGGCGGCAGGCTGAGCCTGTGGTTAATTCTTCTTCCTGATGGGAAAATAGAGTGACCTCTGCCTGTCCCAACACCTAGAGCTAGTCTCTCATTGGTTCCCCCTCTTCCCGTTCATCCTCAGGACAAATTGCAACCTGTACGGAACAGGAGGTTAAAGGTGCTGATTCTCCAAGGAGGGAGATTGCTAGTAAAGCGGCTGGAATGGCGAACCCGAGCACAAGGAGATGAGAAATGAGGTGCGTTTTAGAAACCTTTCCCGATCACACGGTGTACCATCTTCTGGGTTTCTCATGCATGTTTTCGATGTAGGAAGATGCCCTTGAACCTGGAGATTTGGGACCCATGGGATGGGTACCACGCAGTATTACTTTAAAGGGTCTGCGTTTGCTCACCCAACCTCACCAAACCTCTCAGCCCCAAGAGTGTCCACCCTTATGTCTCAATCAGCTGTGGGTCTAGATATGGTCAATCCAGGTGGCATTACAGCCGCTGAACGAATTTTGTAAGAATTTCTCTCTCTTTCACTGTCTTTGTTTCACGGGTTTTTAAAAGTAATTGATTTTTATAATGGGGTTTACCTGCTTTTCACTGCTGTGATTTTGCCGCTTTACACCCACTTGACTCACTTACAGAGAGATATCAATGCATAGGTTTCAAGATTCTTACTAGTCAGATATATTCTTGGGCGGTGAATTGGGGGTGTTGAGTCCAATTCATTGAGGAAGGAGTAGGGCTTGTCTATTACATATTGGGTTTATGGAACGGTATCTGAGATAATTTGAAACCCTTGTTGTATGCATCACCCCACCTCACCTTTCCCGTTAAGCAGCCATAGTGTGTTTTCTAAACGTGTGACTCTATTCTGTTTTGTAATTCAGTTCAAGGGTAGCGGTTTTTACATTCCCTCTATAAGTCATATCTTATGATAAGTGTCTTTTTCTGTGTGACTTATTTCACTTAGAATCGTCGTACCTAAATCCAATCATCATGCTGCTACTAGCCTTATGACGTTGATTTCATGGCTGAGTGATATTCCATTGTACATAAGGACCACAACTTCTTTATCCATTTTTCTCTTTCCTGGGATATTTAAGGTGTAACGAAGTGGAGATTCTTGTCAACAGAGCAGCCCTAAACTTTGGGGTGCCTGTGTCTTGCTGATTTTTAGTTTTCCCAATTTATACGCCCATGAGTGGATGTGCCCTATGCTCCCTAAGCTGAGTTTTTTAGATGTTTCAGGACACACCGTGCACTTCTCCAGAGTGGCTGTTGGCAATTTACATCCCGCCCATCAGCGTAGCCAGGCTCCTGTTTCTCCATGGCCTGTCCTGCATTTCTGCTTTTGACACTTTATTCAGCATGGCCCTTTTGACCGATGGGAAGCGAGACTTCTTTGTAGCGCTGATTTGCCTTTCCAGGTTGCTTGGTTGGCCAAAAAGGGCGTATGCGTTTTTTCCTGAATATATTCAGGAAAAAACGCATACGCCCTTTTTGGCCAAGGGCATCATTGTCGAGGTTTTGCTGCTTTTCCTGTGCTTTAAAGGCGATTCGAATCTCCCTCCTGAAATCTGTTTCCTGCAATTCTGCCTTGCTTTCAAATCCTCTTCGTTGCCTTCCATCAATATATTTGTGGACGAGAGTCATCATTTATAAGTCTGCAGGTTTGTGAATTGCAGTGCCCCTGAGCTCCATTTTTCAACTCGGTTTCTTGGGCGCTGGCCGCAAAAGCGCAGGATTGCTTCAGGCCCTATTCTGGTCCCAGGCGGCAGGCTGAGCCTGTGGTTAATTCTTCTTCCTGATGGGAAAATAGAGTGACCTCTGCCTGTCCCAACACCTAGAGCTAGTCTCTCATTGGTTCCCCCTCTTCCCTTTCATCCTCAGGACAAATTGCAAGCTGTACGGAACAGGAGGTTAAAGGTGCTGATTCTCCAAGGAGGGAGATTGCTAGTAAAGCGGCTGGAATGGCGAACCCGAGCACAAGGAGATGAGAAATGAGGTGCGTTTTAGAAACCTTTCCCGATCACACGGTGTACCATCTTCTGGGTTTCTCATGCATGTTTTCGATGTAGGAAGATGCCCTTGAACCTGGAGATTTGGGACCCATGGGATGGGTACCACGCAGTATTACTTTAAAGGGTCTGCGTTTGCTCACCCAACCTCACCAAACCTCTCAGCCCCAAGAGTGTCCACCCTTATGTCTCAATCAGCTGTGGGTCTAGATATGGTCAATCCAGGTGGCATTACAGCCGCTGAACGAATTTTGTAAGTATTTCTCTCTCTTTCACTGTCTTTGTTTCACGGGTTTTTAAAAGTAATTGATTTTTATAATGGGGTTTACCTGCTTTTCACTGCTGTGATTTTGCCGCTTTACACCCACTTGACTCACTTACAGAGAGATATCAATGCATAGGTTTCAAGATTCTTACTAGTCAGATATATTCTTGGGCGGTGAATTGGGGGTGTTGAGTCCAATTCATTGAGGAAGGAGTAGGGCTTGTCTATTACATATTGGGTTTATGGAACGGTATCTGAGATAATTTGAAACCCTTGTTGTATGCATCACCCCACCTCACCTTTCCCGTTAAGCAGCCATAGTGTGTTTTCTAAACGTGTGACTCTATTCTGTTTTGTAATTCAGTTCAAGGGTAGCGGTTTTTACATTCCCTCTATAAGTCATATCTTATGATAAGTGTCTTTTTCTGTGTGACTTATTTCACTTAGAATCTTCGTACCTAAATCCACTCATCATGCTGCTACTAGCCTTATGACGTTGATTTCATTGCTGAGTGATATTTCATTGTACATAAGGACCACAACTTCTTTATCCATTTTTCTCTTTCCTGGGATATTTAAGGTGTAACGAAGTGGAGATTCTTGTCAACAGAGCAGCCCTAAACTTTGGGGTGCCTGTGTCTTGCTGATTTTTAGTTTTCCCAATTTATACGCCCATGAGTGGATGTGCCCTATGCTCCCTAAGCTCAGTTTTTTAGATGTTTCAGGACACACCGTGCACTTCTCCAGAGTGGCTGTTGGCAATTTACATCCCGCCCATCAGCGTAGCCAGGCTCCCGTTTCTCCATGGCCTGTCCTGCATTTCTGGTTTTGACACTTTATTCAGCATGGCCCTTTTGACCGATGGGAAGCGAGACTTCTTTGTAGCGCTGATTTGCCTTTCCAGGTTGCTTGGTTGGCCAAAAAGGGCGTATGCGTTTTTTCCTGAATATATTCAGGAAAAAACGCATACGCCCTTTTTGGCCAAGGGCATCATTGTCGAGGTTTTGCCGCTTTTCCTGTGCTTTAAAGGCGATTCGAATCTCCCTCCTGAAATCTGTTTCCTGCAATTCTGCCTTGCTTTCAAATCCTCTTCGTTGCCTTCCCTCAATATATTTGTGGACGAGAGTCATCATTTATAAGTCTGCAGGTTTGTGAATTGCAGTGCCCCTGAGCTCCATTTTTCAACTCGCTTTCTTGGGCGCTGGCCGCAAAAGCGCAGGATTGCTTCAGGCCCTATTCTGGTCCCAGGCGGCAGGCTGAGCCTGTGGTTAATTCTTCTTCCTGATGGGAAAATAGAGTGACCTCTGCCTGTCCCAACACCTGGAGCTAGTCTCTCATTGGTTCCCCCTCTTCCCTTTCATCCTCAGGACAAATTGCAAGCTGTACGGAACAGGAGGTTAAAGGTGCTGATTCTCCAAGGAGGGAGATTGCTAGTAAAGCGGCTGGAATGGCGAACCCGAGCACAAGGAGATGAGAAATGAGGTGCGTTTTAGAAACCTTTCCCGATCACACGGTGTACCATCTTCTGGGTTTCTCATGCATGTTTTCGATGTAGGAAGATGCCCTTGAACCTGGAGATTTGGGACCCATGGGATGGGTACCACGCAGTATTACTTTAAAGGGTCTGCGTTTGCTCACCCAACCTCACCAAACCTCTCAGCCCCAAGAGTGTCCACCCTTATGTCTCAATCAGCTGTGGGTCTAGATATGGTCAATCCAGGTGGCATTACAGCCGCTGAACGAATTTTGTAAGAATTTCTCTCTCTTTCACTGTCTTTGTTTCACGGGTTTTTAAAAGTAATTGATTTTTATAATGGGGTTTACCTGCTTTTCACTGCTGTGATTTTGCCGCTTTACACCCACTTGACTCACTTACAGAGAGAAATCAATGCATAGGTTTCAAGATTCTTACTAGTCAGATATATTCTTGGGCGGTGAATTGGGGGTGTTGAGTCCAATTCATTGAGGAAGGAGTAGGGCTTGTCTATTACATATTGGGTTTATGGAACGGTATCTGAGATAATTTGAAACCCTTGTTGTATGCATCACCCCACCTCACCTTTCCCGTTAAGCAGCCATAGTGTGTTTTCTAAACGTGTGACTCTATTCTGTTTTGTAATTCAGTTCAAGGGTAGCGGTTTTTACATTCCCTCTATAAGTCATATCTTATGATAAGTGTCTTTTTCTGTGTGACTTATTTCACTTAGAATCGTCGTACCTAAATCCAATCATCATGCTGCTACTAGCCTTATGACGTTGATTTCATGGCTGAGTGATATTCCATTGTACATAAGGTCCACAACTTCTTTATCCATTTTTCTCTTTCCTGGGATATTTAAGGTGTAATGAAGTGGAGATTCTTGTCAACAGAGCAGCCCTAAACTTTGGGGTGCCTGTGTCTTGCTGATTTTTAGTTTTCCCAATTTATACGCCCATGAGTGGATGTGCCCTATGCTCCCTAAGCTGAGTTTTGTAGATGTTTCAGGACACACCGTGCACTTCTCCAGAGTGGCTGTTGGCAATTTACATCCCGCCCATAAGCGTAGCCAGGCTCCCGTTTCTCCATGGCCTGTCCTGCATTTCTGCTTTTGACACTTTATTCAGCATGGCCCTTTTGACCGATGGGAAGCGAGACTTCTTTGTAGCGCTGATTTGCCTTTCCAGGTTGTTTGGTTGGCCAAAAAGGGCGTATGCGTTTTTTCCTGAATATATTCAGGAAAAAACGCATACGCCCTTTTTGGCCAAGGGCATCATTGTCGAGGTTTTGCCGCTTTTCCTGTGCTTTAAAGGCGATTCGAATCTCCCTCCTGAAATCTGTTTCCTGCAATTCTGCCTTGCTTTCAAATCCTCTTCGTTGCCTTCCATCAATATATTTGTGGACGAGAGTCATCATTTATAAGTCTGCAGGTTTGTGAATTGCAGTGCCCCTGAGCTCCATTTTTCAACTCGCTTTCTTGGGCGCTGGCCGCAAAAGCGCAGGATTGCTTCAGGCCCTATTCTGGTCCCAGGCGGCAGGCTGAGCCTGTGGTTAATTCTTCTTCCTGATGGGAAAATAGAGTGACCTCTGCCTGTCCCAACACCTAGAGCTAGTCTCTCATTGGTTCCCCCTCTTCCCGTTCATCCTCAGGACAAATTGCAACCTGTACGGAACAGGAGGTTAAAGGTGCTGATTCTCCAAGGAGGGAGATTGCTAGTAAAGCGGCTGGAATGGCGAACCCGAGCACAAGGAGATGAGAAATGAGGTGCGTTTTAGAAACCTTTCCCGATCACACGGTGTACCATCTTCTGGGTTTCTCATGCATGTTTTCGATGTAGGAAGATGCCCTTGAACCTGGAGATTTGGGACCCATGGGATGGGTACCACGCAGTATTACTTTAAAGGGTCTGCGTTTGCTCACCCAACCTCACCAAACCTCTCAGCCCCAAGAGTGTCCACCCTTATGTCTCAATCAGCTGTGGGTCTAGATATGGTCAATCCAGGTGGCATTACAGCCGCTGAACGAATTTTGTAAGAATTTCTCTCTCTTTCACTGTCTTTGTTTCACGGGTTTTTAAAAGTAATTGATTTTTATAATGGGGTTTACCTGCTTTTCACTGCTGTGATTTTGCCGCTTTACACCCACTTGACTCACTTACAGAGAGATATCAATGCATAGGTTTCAAGATTCTTACTAGTCAGATATATTCTTGGGCGGTGAATTGGGGGTGTTGAGTCCAATTCATTGAGGAAGGAGTAGGGCTTGTCTATTACATATTGGGTTTATGGAACGGTATCTGAGATAATTTGAAACCCTTGTTGTATGCATCACCCCACCTCACCTTTCCCGTTAAGCAGCCATAGTGTGTTTTCTAAACGTGTGACTCTATTCTGTTTTGTAATTCAGTTCAAGGGTAGCGGTTTTTACATTCCCTCTATAAGTCATATCTTATGATAAGTGTCTTTTTCTGTGTGACTTATTTCACTTAGAATCGTCGTACCTAAATCCAATCATCATGCTGCTACTAGCCTTATGACGTTGATTTCATGGCTGAGTGATATTCCATTGTACATAAGGACCACAACTTCTTTATCCATTTTTCTCTTTCCTGGGATATTTAAGGTGTAACGAAGTGGAGATTCTTGTCAACAGAGCAGCCCTAAACTTTGGGGTGCCTGTGTCTTGCTGATTTTTAGTTTTCCCAATTTATACGCCCATGAGTGGATGTGCCCTATGCTCCCTAAGCTGAGTTTTTTAGATGTTTCAGGACACACCGTGCACTTCTCCAGAGTGGCTGTTGGCAATTTACATCCCGCCCATCAGCGTAGCCAGGCTCCTGTTTCTCCATGGCCTGTCCTGCATTTCTGCTTTTGACACTTTATTCAGCATGGCCCTTTTGACCGATGGGAAGCGAGACTTCTTTGTAGCGCTGATTTGCCTTTCCAGGTTGCTTGGTTGGCCAAAAAGGGCGTATGCGTTTTTTCCTGAATATATTCAGGAAAAAACGCATACGCCCTTTTTGGCCAAGGGCATCATTGTCGAGGTTTTGCTGCTTTTCCTGTGCTTTAAAGGCGATTCGAATCTCCCTCCTGAAATCTGTTTCCTGCAATTCTGCCTTGCTTTCAAATCCTCTTCGTTGCCTTCCATCAATATATTTGTGGACGAGAGTCATCATTTATAAGTCTGCAGGTTTGTGAATTGCAGTGCCCCTGAGCTCCATTTTTCAACTCGGTTTCTTGGGCGCTGGCCGCAAAAGCGCAGGATTGCTTCAGGCCCTATTCTGGTCCCAGGCGGCAGGCTGAGCCTGTGGTTAATTCTTCTTCCTGATGGGAAAATAGAGTGACCTCTGCCTGTCCCAACACCTAGAGCTAGTCTCTCATTGGTTCCCCCTCTTCCCTTTCATCCTCAGGACAAATTGCAAGCTGTACGGAACAGGAGGTTAAAGGTGCTGATTCTCCAAGGAGGGAGATTGCTAGTAAAGCGGCTGGAATGGCGAACCCGAGCACAAGGAGATGAGAAATGAGGTGCGTTTTAGAAACCTTTCCCGATCACACGGTGTACCATCTTCTGGGTTTCTCATGCATGTTTTCGATGTAGGAAGATGCCCTTGAACCTGGAGATTTGGGACCCATGGGATGGGTACCACGCAGTATTACTTTAAAGGGTCTGCGTTTGCTCACCCAACCTCACCAAACCTCTCAGCCCCAAGAGTGTCCACCCTTATGTCTCAATCAGCTGTGGGTCTAGATATGGTCAATCCAGGTGGCATTACAGCCGCTGAACGAATTTTGTAAGTATTTCTCTCTCTTTCACTGTCTTTGTTTCACGGGTTTTTAAAAGTAATTGATTTTTATAATGGGGTTTACCTGCTTTTCACTGCTGTGATTTTGCCGCTTTACACCCACTTGACTCACTTACAGAGAGATATCAATGCATAGGTTTCAAGATTCTTACTAGTCAGATATATTCTTGGGCGGTGAATTGGGGGTGTTGAGTCCAATTCATTGAGGAAGGAGTAGGGCTTGTCTATTACATATTGGGTTTATGGAACGGTATCTGAGATAATTTGAAACCCTTGTTGTATGCATCACCCCACCTCACCTTTCCCGTTAAGCAGCCATAGTGTGTTTTCTAAACGTGTGACTCTATTCTGTTTTGTAATTCAGTTCAAGGGTAGCGGTTTTTACATTCCCTCTATAAGTCATATCTTATGATAAGTGTCTTTTTCTGTGTGACTTATTTCACTTAGAATCTTCGTACCTAAATCCACTCATCATGCTGCTACTAGCCTTATGACGTTGATTTCATTGCTGAGTGATATTTCATTGTACATAAGGACCACAACTTCTTTATCCATTTTTCTCTTTCCTGGGATATTTAAGGTGTAACGAAGTGGAGATTCTTGTCAACAGAGCAGCCCTAAACTTTGGGGTGCCTGTGTCTTGCTGATTTTTAGTTTTCCCAATTTATACGCCCATGAGTGGATGTGCCCTATGCTCCCTAAGCTCAGTTTTTTAGATGTTTCAGGACACACCGTGCACTTCTCCAGAGTGGCTGTTGGCAATTTACATCCCGCCCATCAGCGTAGCCAGGCTCCCGTTTCTCCATGGCCTGTCCTGCATTTCTGGTTTTGACACTTTATTCAGCATGGCCCTTTTGACCGATGGGAAGCGAGACTTCTTTGTAGCGCTGATTTGCCTTTCCAGGTTGCTTGGTTGGCCAAAAAGGGCGTATGCGTTTTTTCCTGAATATATTCAGGAAAAAACGCATACGCCCTTTTTGGCCAAGGGCATCATTGTCGAGGTTTTGCCGCTTTTCCTGTGCTTTAAAGGCGATTCGAATCTCCCTCCTGAAATCTGTTTCCTGCAATTCTGCCTTGCTTTCAAATCCTCTTCGTTGCCTTCCCTCAATATATTTGTGGACGAGAGTCATCATTTATAAGTCTGCAGGTTTGTGAATTGCAGTGCCCCTGAGCTCCATTTTTCAACTCGCTTTCTTGGGCGCTGGCCGCAAAAGCGCAGGATTGCTTCAGGCCCTATTCTGGTCCCAGGCGGCAGGCTGAGCCTGTGGTTAATTCTTCTTCCTGATGGGAAAATAGAGTGACCTCTGCCTGTCCCAACACCTGGAGCTAGTCTCTCATTGGTTCCCCCTCTTCCCTTTCATCCTCAGGACAAATTGCAAGCTGTACGGAACAGGAGGTTAAAGGTGCTGATTCTCCAAGGAGGGAGATTGCTAGTAAAGCGGCTGGAATGGCGAACCCGAGCACAAGGAGATGAGAAATGAGGTGCGTTTTAGAAACCTTTCCCGATCACACGGTGTACCATCTTCTGGGTTTCTCATGCATGTTTTCGATGTAGGAAGATGCCCTTGAACCTGGAGATTTGGGACCCATGGGATGGGTACCACGCAGTATTACTTTAAAGGGTCTGCGTTTGCTCACCCAACCTCACCAAACCTCTCAGCCCCAAGAGTGTCCACCCTTATGTCTCAATCAGCTGTGGGTCTAGATATGGTCAATCCAGGTGGCATTACAGCCGCTGAACGAATTTTGTAAGAATTTCTCTCTCTTTCACTGTCTTTGTTTCACGGGTTTTTAAAAGTAATTGATTTTTATAATGGGGTTTACCTGCTTTTCACTGCTGTGATTTTGCCGCTTTACACCCACTTGACTCACTTACAGAGAGATATCAATGCATAGGTTTCAAGATTCTTACTAGTCAGATATATTCTTGGGCGGTGAATTGGGGGTGTTGAGTCCAATTCATTGAGGAAGGAGTAGGGCTTGTCTATTACATATTGGGTTTATGGAACGGTATCTGAGATAATTTGAAACCCTTGTTGTATGCATCACCCCACCTCACCTTTCCCGTTAAGCAGCCATAGTGTGTTTTCTAAACGTGTGACTCTATTCTGTTTTGTAATTCAGTTCAAGGGTAGCGGTTTTTACATTCCCTCTATAAGTCATATCTTATGATAAGTGTCTTTTTCTGTGTGACTTATTTCACTTAGAATCGTCGTACCTAAATCCAATCATCATGCTGCTACTAGCCTTATGACGTTGATTTCATGGCTGAGTGATATTCCATTGTACATAAGGTCCACAACTTCTTTATCCATTTTTCTCTTTCCTTGGATATTTAAGGTGTAATGAAGTGGAGATTCTTGTCAACAGAGCAGCCCTAAACTTTGGGGTGCCTGTGTCTTGCTGATTTTTAGTTTTCCCAATTTATACGCCCATGAGTGGATGTGCCCTATGCTCCCTAAGCTGAGTTTTGTAGATGTTTCAGGACACACCGTGCACTTCTCCAGAGTGGCTGTTGGCAATTTACATCCCGCCCATAAGCGTAGCCAGGCTCCCGTTTCTCCATGGCCTGTCCTGCATTTCTGCTTTTGACACTTTATTCAGCATGGCCCTTTTGACCGATGGGAAGCTAGACTTCTTTGTAGCGCTGATTTGCCTTTCCAGGTTGTTTGGTTGGCCAAAAAGGGCGTATGCGTTTTTTCCTGAATATATTCAGGAAAAAACGCATACGCCCTTTTTGGCCAAGGGCATCATTGTCGAGGTTTTGCCGCTTTTCCTGTGCTTTAAAGGCGATTCGAATCTCCCTCCTGAAATCTGTTTCCTGCAATTCTGCCTTGCTTTCAAATCCTCTTCGTTGCCTTCCATCAATATATTTGTGGACGAGAGTCATCATTTATAAGTCTGCAGGTTTGTGAATTGCAGTGCCCCTGAGCTCCATTTTTCAACTCGCTTTCTTGGGCGCTGGCCGCAAAAGCGCAGGATTGCTTCAGGCCCTATTTTGGTCCCAGGCGGCAGGCTGAGCCTGTGGTTAATTCTTCTTCCTGATGGGAAAATAGAGTGACCTCTGCCTGTCCCAACACCTAGAGCTAGTCTCTCATTGGTTCCCCCTCTTCCCGTTCATCCTCAGGACAAATTGCAACCTGTACGGAACAGGAGGTTAAAGGTGCTGATTCTCCAAGGAGGGAGATTGCTAGTAAAGCGGCTGGAATGGCGAACCCGAGCACAAGGAGATGAGAAATGAGGTGCGTTTTAGAAACCTTTCCCGATCACACGGTGTACCATCTTCTGGGTTTCTCATGCATGTTTTCCATGTAGGAAGATGCCCTTGAACCTGGAGATTTGGGACCCATGGGATGGGTACCACGCAGTATTACTTTAAAGGGTCTGCGTTTGCTCACCCAACCTCACCAAACCTCTCAGCCCCAAGAGTGTCCACCCTTATGTCTCAATCAGCTGTGGGTCTAGATATGGTCAATCCAGGTGGCATTACAGCCGCTGAACGAATTTTGTAAGAATTTCTCTCTCTTTCACTGTCTTTGTTTCACGGGTTTTTAAAAGTAATTGATTTTTATAATGGGGTTTACCTGCTTTTCACTGCTGTGATTTTGCCGCTTTACACCCACTTGACTCACTTACAGAGAGATATCAATGCATAGGTTTCAAGATTCTTACTAGTCAGATATATTCTTGGGCGGTGAATTGGGGGTGTTGAGTCCAATTCATTGAGGAAGGAGTAGGGCTTGTCTATTACATATTGGGTTTATGGAACGGTATCTGAGATAATTTGAAACCCTTGTTGTATGCATCACCCCACCTCACCTTTCCCGTTAAGCAGCCATAGTGTGTTTTCTAAACGTGTGACTCTATTCTGTTTTGTAATTCAGTTCAAGGGTAGCGGTTTTTACATTCCCTCTATAAGTCATATCTTATGATAAGTGTCTTTTTCTGTGTGACTTATTTCACTTAGAATCGTCGTACCTAAATCCAATCATCATGCTGCTACTAGCCTTATGACGTTGATTTCATGGCTGAGTGATATTCCATTGTACATAAGGTCCACAACTTCTTTATCCATTTTTCTCTTTCCTTGGATATTTAAGGTGTAATGAAGTGGAGATTCTTGTCAACAGAGCAGCCCTAAACTTTGGGGTGCCTGTGTCTTGCTGATTTTTAGTTTTCCCAATTTATACGCCCATGAGTGGATGTGCCCTATGCTCCCTAAGCTGAGTTTTGTAGATGTTTCAGGACACACCGTGCACTTCTCCAGAGTGGCTGTTGGCAATTTACATCCCGCCCATAAGCGTAGCCAGGCTCCCGTTTCTCCATGGCCTGTCCTGCATTTCTGCTTTTGACACTTTATTCAGCATGGCCCTTTTGACCGATGGGAAGCTAGACTTCTTTGTAGCGCTGATTTGCCTTTCCAGGTTGTTTGGTTGGCCAAAAAGGGCGTATGCGTTTTTTCCTGAATATATTCAGGAAAAAACGCATACGCCCTTTTTGGCCAAGGGCATCATTGTCGAGGTTTTGCCGCTTTTCCTGTGCTTTAAAGGCGATTCGAATCTCCCTCCTGAAATCTGTTTCCTGCAATTCTGCCTTGCTTTCAAATCCTCTTCGTTGCCTTCCATCAATATATTTGTGGACGAGAGTCATCATTTATAAGTCTGCAGGTTTGTGAATTGCAGTGCCCCTGAGCTCCATTTTTCAACTCGCTTTCTTGGGCGCTGGCCGCAAAAGCGCAGGATTGCTTCAGGCCCTATTTTGGTCCCAGGCGGCAGGCTGAGCCTGTGGTTAATTCTTCTTCCTGATGGGAAAATAGAGTGACCTCTGCCTGTCCCAACACCTAGAGCTAGTCTCTCATTGGTTCCCCCTCTTCCCGTTCATCCTCAGGACAAATTGCAACCTGTACGGAACAGGAGGTTAAAGGTGCTGATTCTCCAAGGAGGGAGATTGCTAGTAAAGCGGCTGGAATGGCGAACCCGAGCACAAGGAGATGAGAAATGAGGTGCGTTTTAGAAACCTTTCCCGATCACACGGTGTACCATCTTCTGGGTTTCTCATGCATGTTTTCCATGTAGGAAGATGCCCTTGAACCTGGAGATTTGGGACCCATGGGATGGGTACCACGCAGTATTACTTTAAAGGGTCTGCGTTTGCTCACCCAACCTCACCAAACCTCTCAGCCCCAAGAGTGTCCACCCTTATGTCTCAATCAGCTGTGGGTCTAGATATGGTCAATCCAGGTGGCATTACAGCCGCTGAACGAATTTTGTAAGAATTTCTCTCTCTTTCACTGTCTTTGTTTCACGGGTTTTTAAAAGTAATTGATTTTTATAATGGGGTTTACCTGCTTTTCACTGCTGTGATTTTGCCGCTTTACACCCACTTGACTCACTTACAGAGAGATATCAATGCATAGGTTTCAAGATTCTTACTAGTCAGATATATTCTTGGGCGGTGAATTGGGGGTGTTGAGTCCAATTCATTGAGGAAGGAGTAGGGCTTGTCTATTACATATTGGGTTTATGGAACGGTATCTGAGATAATTTGAAACCCTTGTTGTATGCATCACCCCACCTCACCTTTCCCGTTAAGCAGCCATAGTGTGTTTTCTAAACGTGTGACTCTATTCTGTTTTGTAATTCAGTTCAAGGGTAGCGGTTTTTACATTCCCTCTATAAGTCATATCTTATGATAAGTGTGTTTTTCTGTGTGACTTATTTCACTTAGAATCGTCGTACCTAAATCCAATCATCATGCTGCTACTAGCCTTATGACGTTGATTTCATGGCTGAGTGATATTCCATTGTACATAAGGACCACAACTTCTTTATCCATTTTTCTCTTTCCTGGGATATTTAAGGTGTAACGAAGTGGAGATTCTTGTCAACAGAGCAGCCCTAAACTTTGGGGTGCCTGTGTCTTGCTGATTTTTAGTTTTCCCAATTTATACGCCCATGAGTGGATGTGCCCTATGCTCCCTAAGCTCAGTTTTTTAGATGTTTCAGGACACACCGTGCACTTCTCCAGAGTGGCTGTTGGCAATTTACATCCCGCCCATCAGCGTAGCCAGGCTCCCGTTTCTCCATGGCCTGTCCTGCATTTCTGGTTTTGACACTTTATTCAGCATGGCCCTTTTGACCGATGGGAAGCGAGACTTCTTTGTAGCGCTGATTTGCCTTTCCAGGTTGCTTGGTTGGCCAAAAAGGGCGTAAGCGTTTTTTCCTGAATATATTCAGGAAAAAACGCATACGCCCTTTTTGGCCAAGGGCATCATTGTCGAGGTTTTGCCGCTTTTCCTGTGCTTTAAAGGCGATTCGAATCTCCCTCCTGAAATCTGTTTCCTGCAATTCTGCCTTGCTTTCAAATCCTCTTCGTTGCCTTCCATCAATATATTTGTGGACGAGAGTCATCATTTATAAGTCTGCAGGTTTGTGAATTGCAGTGCCCCTGAGCTCCATTTTTCAACTCGCTTTCTTGGGCGCTGGCCGCAAAAGCGCAGGATTGCTTCAGGCCCTATTCTGGTCCCAGGCGGCAGGCTGAGCCTGTGGTTAATTCTTCTTCCTGATGGGAAAATAGAGTGACCTCTGCCTGTCCCAACACCTAGAGCTAGTCTCTCATTGGTTCCCCCTCTTCCCTTTCATCCTCAGGACAAATTGCAAGCTGTACGGAACAGGAGGTTAAAGGTGCTGATTCTCCAAGGAGGGAGATTGCTAGTAAAGCGGCTGGAATGGCGAACCCGAGCACAAGGAGATGAGAAATGAGGTGCGTTTTAGAAACCTTTCCCGATCACACGGTGTACCATCTTCTGGGTTTCTCATGCATGTTTTCGATGTAGGAAGATGCCCTTGAACCTGGAGATTTGGGACCCATGGGATGGGTACCACGCAGTATTACTTTAAAGGGTCTGCGTTTGCTCACCCAACCTCACCAAACCTCTCAGCCCCAAGAGTGTCCACCCTTATGTCTCAATCAGCTGTGGGTCTAGATATGGTCAATCCAGGTGGCATTACAGCCGCTGAACGAATTTTGTAAGTATTTCTCTCTCTTTCACTGTCTTTGTTTCACGGGTTTTTAAAAGTAATTGATTTTTATAATGGGGTTTACCTGCTTTTCACTGCTGTGATTTTGCCGCTTTACACCCACTTGACTCACTTACAGAGAGATATCAATGCATAGGTTTCAAGATTCTTACTAGTCAGATATATTCTTGGGCGGTGAATTGGGGGTGTTGAGTCCAATTCATTGAGGAAGGAGTAGGGCTTGTCTATTACATATTGGGTTTATGGAACGGTATCTGAGATAATTTGAAACCCTTGTTGTATGCATCACCCCACCTCACCTTTCCCGTTAAGCAGCCATAGTGTGTTTTCTAAACGTGTGACTCTATTCTGTTTTGTAATTCAGTTCAAGGGTAGCGGTTTTTACATTCCCTCTATAAGTCATATCTTATGATAAGTGTCTTTTTCTGTGTGACTTATTTCACTTAGAATCGTCGTACCTAAATCCAATCATCATGCTGCTACTAGCCTTATGACGTTGATTTCATGGCTGAGTGATATTCCATTGTACATAAGGACCACAACTTCTTTATCCATTTTTCTCTTTCCTGGGATATTTAAGGTGTAACGAAGTGGAGATTCTTGTCAACAGAGCAGCCCTAACTTTGGGGTGCCTGTGTCTTGCTGATTTTTAGTTTTCCCAATTTATACGCCCATGAGTGGATGTGCCCTATGCTCCCTAAGCTGAGTTTTTTAGATGTTTCAGGACACACCGTGCACTTCTCCAGAGTGGCTGTTGGCAATTTACATCCCGCCCATCAGCGTAGCCAGGCTCCCGTTTCTCCATGGCCTGTCCTGCATTTCTGGTTTTGACACTTTATTCAGCATGGCCCTTTTGACCGATGGGAAGCGAGACTTCTTTGTAGCGCTGATTTGCCTTTCCAGGTTGCTTGGTTGGCCAAAAAGGGCGTATGCGTTTTTTCCTGAATATATTCAGGAAAAAACGCATACGCCCTTTTTAGCCAAGGGCATCATTGTCGAGGTTTTGCCGCTTTTCCTGTGCTTAAAAAGCGATTCGAATCTCCCTCCTGAAATCTGTTTCCTGCAATTCTGCCTTGCTTTCAAATCCTCTTCGTTGCCTTCCCTCAATATATTTGTGGACGAGAGTCATCATTTATAAGTCTGCAGGTTTGTGAATTGCAGTGCCCCTGAGCTCCATTTTTCAACTCGCTTTCTTGGGCGCTGGCCGCAAAAGCGCAGGATTGCTTCAGGCCCTATTCTGGTCCCAGGCGGCAGGCTGAGCCTGTGGTTAATTCTTCTTCCTGATGGGAAAATAGAGTGACCTCTGCCTGTCCCAACACCTAGAGCTTGTCTCTCATTGGTTCCCCCTCTTCCATTTCATCCTCAGGACAAATTGCAAGCTGTACGGAACAGGAGGTTAAAGGTGCTGATTCTCCAAGGAGGGAGATTGCTAGTAAAGCGGTTGGAATGGCGAACCCGAGCACAAGGAGATGAGAAATGAGGTGCGTTTTAGAAACCTTTCCCGATCACACGGTGTACCATCTTCTGGGTTTCTCATGCATGTTTTCGATGTAGGAAGATGCCCTTGAATCTGGAGATTTGGGACCCATGGGATGGGTACCACGCAGTATTACTTTAAAGGGTCTGCGTTTGCTCACCCAACCTCACCAAACCTCTCAGCCCCAAGAATGTCCACCCTTATGTCTCAATCAGCTGTGGGTCTAGATATGGTCAATCCAGGTGGCATTACAGCCGCTGAACGAATTTTGTAAGTATTTCTCTCTCTTTCACTGTCTTTGTTTCACGGGTTTTTAAAAGTAATTGATTTTTATAATGGGGTTTACCTGCTTTTCACTGCTGTGATTTTGCCGCTTTACACCCACTTGACTCACTTACAGAGAGATATCAATGCATAGGTTTCAAGATTCTTACTAGTCAGATATATTCTTGGGCGGTGAATTGGGGGTGTTGAGTCCAATTCATTGAGGAAGGAGTAGGGCTTGTCTATTACATATTGGGTTTATGGAACGGTATCTGAGATAATTTGAAACCCTTGTTGTATGCATCACCCCACCTCACCTTTCCCGTTAAGCAGCCATAGTGTGTTTTCTAAACGTGTGACTCTATTCTGTTTTGTAATTCAGTTCAAGGGTAGCGGTTTTTACATTCCCTCTATAAGTCATATCTTATGATAAGTGTCTTTTTCTGTGTGACTTATTTCACTTAGAATCGTCGTACCTAAATCCAATAATCATGCTGCTACTAGCCTTATGACGTTGATTTCATGGCTGAGTGATATTCCATTGTACATAAGGACCACAACTTCTTTATCCATTTTTCTCTTTCCTGGGATATTTAAGGTGTAACGAAGTGGAGATTCTTGTCAACAGAGCAGCCCTAACTTTGGGGTGCCTGTGTCTTGCTGATTTTTAGTTTTCCCAATTTATACGCCCATGAGTGGATGTGCCCTATGCTCCCTAAGCTGAGTTTTTTAGATGTTTCAGGACACACCGTGCACTTCTCCAGAGTGGCTGTTGGCAATTTACATCCCGCCCATCAGCGTAGCCAGGCTCCCGTTTCTCCATGGCCTGTCCTGCATTTCTGGTTTTGACACTTTATTCAGCATGGCCCTTTTGACCGATGGGAAGCGAGACTTCTTTGTAGCGCTGATTTGCCTTTCCAGGTTGCTTGGTTGGCCAAAAAGGGCGTATGCGTTTTTTCCTGAATATATTCAGGAAAAAACGCATACGCCCTTTTTAGCCAAGGGCATCATTGTCGAGGTTTTGCCGCTTTTCCTGTGCTTAAAAGGCGATTCGAATCTCCCTCCTGAAATCTGTTTCCTGCAATTCTGCCTTGCTTTCAAATCCTCTTCGTTGCCTTCCCTCAATATATTTGTGGACGAGAGTCATCATTTATAAGTCTGCAGGTTTGTGAATTGCAGTGCCCCTGAGCTCCATTTTTTAACTCGCTTTCTTGGGCGCTGGCCGCAAAAGCGCAGGATTGCTTCAGGCCCTATTCTGGTCCCAGGCGGCAGGCTGAGCCTGTGGTTAATTCTTCTTCCTGATGGGAAAATAGAGTGACCTCTGCCTGTCCCAACACCTAGAGCTTGTCTCTCATTGGTTCCCCCTCTTCCCTTTCATCCTCAGGACAAATTGCAAGCTGTACGGAACAGGAGGTTAAAGGTGCTGATTCTCCAAGGAGGGAGATTGCTAGTAAAGCGGTTGGAATGGCGAACCCGAGCACAAGGAGATGAGAAATGAGGTGCGTTTTAGAAACCTTTCCCGATCACACGGTGTACCATCTTCTGGGTTGCTCATGCATGTTTTCGATGTAGGAAGATGCCCTTGAACCTGGAGATTTGGGACCCATGGGATGGGTACCACGCAGTATTACTTTAAAGGGTCTGCGTTTGCTCACCCAACCTCACCAAACTTCTCAGCCCCAAGAGTGTCCACCCTTATGTCTCAATCAGCTGTGGGTCTAGATATGGTCAATCCAGGTGGCATTACAGCCGCTGAACGAATTTTGTAAGAATTTCTCTCTCTTTCACTGTCTTTGTTTCACGGGTTTTTAAAAGTAATTGATTTTTATAATGGGGTTTACCTGCTTTTCACTGCTGTGATTTTGCCGCTTTACACCCACTTGACTCACTTACAGAGAGATATCAATGCATAGGTTTCAAGATTCTTACTAGTCAGATATATTCTTGGGCAGTGAATTGGGGGTGTTGAGTCCAATTCATTGAGGAAGGAGTAGGGCTTGTCTATTACATATTGGGTTTATGGAACGGTATCTGAGATAATTTGAAACCCTTGTTGTATGCATCACCCCACCTCACCTTTCCCGTTAAGCAGCCATAGTTTGTTTTCTAAACGTGTGACTCTATTCTGTTTTGTAATTCATTTCAAGGGTAGCGGTTTTTACATTCCCTCTATAAGTCATATCTTATGATAAGTGTCTTTTTCTGTGTGACTTATTTCACTTAGAATCGTCGTACCTAAATCCAATCATCATGCTGCTACTAGCCTTATGACGTTGATTTCATGGCTGAGTGATATTCCATTGTACATAAGGTCCACAACTTCTTTATCCATTTTTCTCTTTCCTGGGATATTTAAGGTGTAATGAAGTGGAGATTCTTGTCAACAGAGCAGCCCTAAACTTTGGGGTGCCTGTGTCTTGCTGATTTTTAGTTTTCCCAATTTATACGCCCATGAGTGGATGTGCCCTATGCTCCCTAAGCTCAGTTTTTTAGATGTTTCAGGACACACCGTGCACTTCTCCAGAGTGGCTGTTGGCAATTTACATCCCGCCCATCAGCGTAGCCAGGCTCCTGTTTCTCCATGGCCTGTCCTGCATTTCTGCTTTTGACACTTTATTCAGCATGGCCCTTTTGACCGATGGGAAGCGAGACTTCTTTGTAGCGCTGATTTGCCTTTCCAGGTTGCTTGGTTGGCCAAAAAGGGCGTATGCGTTTTTTCCTGAATATATTCAGGAAAAAACGCATACGCCCTTTTTGGCCAAGGGCATCATTGTCGAGGTTTTGCTGCTTTTCCTGTGCTTTAAAGGCGATTCGAATCTCCCTCCTGAAATCTGTTTCCTGCAATTCTGCCTTGCTTTCAAATCCTCTTCGTTGCCTTCCATCAATATATTTGTGGACGAGAGTCATCATTTATAAGTCTGCAGGTTTGTGAATTGCAGTGCCCCTGAGCTCCATTTTTCAACTCGGTTTCTTGGGCGCTGGCCGCAAAAGCGCAGGATTGCTTCAGGCCCTATTCTGGTCCCAGGCGGCAGGCTGAGCCTGTGGTTAATTCTTCTTCCTGATGGGAAAATAGAGTGACCTCTGCCTGTCCCAACACCTAGAGCTAGTCTCTCATTGGTTCCCCCTCTTCCCTTTCATCCTCAGGACAAATTGCAAGCTGTACGGAACAGGAGGTTAAAGGTGCTGATTCTCCAAGGAGGGAGATTGCTAGTAAAGCGGCTGGAATGGCGAACCCGAGCACAAGGAGATGAGAAATGAGGTGCGTTTTAGAAACCTTTCCCGATCACACGGTGTACCATCTTCTGGGTTTCTCATGCATGTTTTCGATGTAGGAAGATGCCCTTGAACCTGGAGATTTGGGACCCATGGGATGGGTACCACGCAGTATTACTTTAAAGGGTCTGCGTTTGCTCACCCAACCTCACCAAACCTCTCAGCCCCAAGAGTGTCCACCCTTATGTCTCAATCAGCTGTGGGTCTAGATATGGTCAATCCAGGTGGCATTACAGCCGCTGAACGAATTTTGTAAGTATTTCTCTCTCTTTCACTGTCTTTGTTTCACGGGTTTTTAAAAGTAATTGATTTTTATAATGGGGTTTACCTGCTTTTCACTGCTGTGATTTTGCCGCTTTACACCCACTTGACTCACTTACAGAGAGATATCAATGCATAGGTTTCAAGATTCTTACTAGTCAGATATATTCTTGGGCGGTGAATTGGGGGTGTTGAGTCCAATTCATTGAGGAAGGAGTAGGGCTTGTCTATTACATATTGGGTTTATGGAACGGTATCTGAGATAATTTGAAACCCTTGTTGTATGCATCACCCCACCTCACCTTTCCCGTTAAGCAGCCATAGTGTGTTTTCTAAACGTGTGACTCTATTCTGTTTTGTAATTCAGTTCAAGGGTAGCGGTTTTTACATTCCCTCTATAAGTCATATCTTATGATAAGTGTCTTTTTCTGTGTGACTTATTTCACTTAGAATCTTCGTACCTAAATCCACTCATCATGCTGCTACTAGCCTTATGACGTTGATTTCATGGCTGAGTGATATTCCATTGTACATAAGGACCACAACTTCTTTATCCATTTTTCTCTTTCCTGGGATATTTAAGGTGTAACGAAGTGGAGATTCTTGTCAACAGAGCAGCCCTAAACTTTGGGGTGCCTGTGTCTTGCTGATTTTTAGTTTTCCCAATTTATACGCCCATGAGTGGATGTGCCCTATGCTCCCTAAGCTCAGTTTTTTAGATGTTTCAGGACACACCGTGCACTTCTCCAGAGTGGCTGTTGGCAATTTACATCCCGCCCATCAGCGTAGCCAGGCTCCCGTTTCTCCATGGCCTGTCCTGCATTTCTGGTTTTGACACTTTATTCAGCATGGCCCTTTTGACCGATGGGAAGCGAGACTTCTTTGTAGCGCTGATTTGCCTTTCCAGGTTGCTTGGTTGGCCAAAAAGGGCGTATGCGTTTTTTCCTGAATATATTCAGGAAAAAACGCATACGCCCTTTTTGGCCAAGGGCATCATTGTCGAGGTTTTGCCGCTTTTCCTGTGCTTTAAAGGCGATTCGAATCTCCCTCCTGAAATCTGTTTCCTGCAATTCTGCCTTGCTTTCAAATCCTCTTCGTTGCCTTCCCTCAATATATTTGTGGACGAGAGTCATCATTTATAAGTCTGCTGGTTTGTGAATTGCAGTGCCCCTGAGCTCCATTTTTCAACTCGCTTTCTTGGGCGCTCGCCGCAAAAGCGCAGGATTGCTTCAGGCCCTATTCTGGTCCCAGGCGGCAGGCTGAGCCTGTGGTTAATTCTTCTTCCTGATGGGAAAATAGAGTGACCTCTGCCTGTCCCAACACCTAGAGCTAGTCTCTCATTGGTTCCCCCTCTTCCCTTTCATCCTCAGGACAAATTGCAAGCTGTACGGAACAGGAGGTTAAAGGTGCTGATTCTCCAAGGAGGGAGATTGCTAGTAAAGCGGCTGGAATGGCGAACCCGAGCACAAGGAGATGAGAAATGAGGTGCGTTTTAGAAACCTTTCCCGATCACACGGTGTACCATCTTCTGGGTTTCTCATGCATGTTTTCGATGTAGGAAGATGCCCTTGAACCTGGAGATTTGGGACCCATGGGATGGGTACCACGCAGTATTACTTTAAAGGGTCTGCGTTTGCTCACCCAACCTCACCAAACCTCTCAGCCCCAAGAGTGTCCACCCTTATGTCTCAATCAGCTGTGGGTCTAGATATGGTCAATCCAGGTGGCATTACAGCCGCTGAACGAATTTTGTAAGAATTTCTCTCTCTTTCACTGTCTTTGTTTCACGGGTTTTTAAAAGTAATTGATTTTTATAATGGGGTTTACCTGCTTTTCACTGCTGTGATTTTGCCGCTTTACACCCACTTGACTCACTTACAGAGAGATATCAATGCATAGGTTTCAAGATTCTTACTAGTCAGATATATTCTTGGGCGGTGAATTGGGGGTGTTGAGTCCAATTCATTGAGGAAGGAGTAGGGCTTGTCTATTACATATTGGGTTTATGGAACGGTATCTGAGATAATTTGAAACCCTTGTTGTATGCATCACCCCACCTCACCTTTCCCGTTAAGCAGCCATAGTGTGTTTTCTAAACGTGTGACTCTATTCTGTTTTGTAATTCAGTTCAAGGGTAGCGGTTTTTACATTCCCTCTATAAGTCATATCTTATGATAAGTGTCTTTTTCTGTGTGACTTATTTCACTTAGAATCTTCGTACCTAAATCCACTCATCATGCTGCTACTAGCCTTATGACGTTGATTTCATGGCTGAGTGATATTCCATTGTACATAAGGACCACAACTTCTTTATCCATTTTTCTCTTTCCTGGGATATTTAAGGTGTAACGAAGTGGAGATTCTTGTCAACAGAGCAGCCCTAAACTTTGGGGTGCCTGTGTCTTGCTGATTTTTAGTTTTCCCAATTTATACGCCCATGAGTGGATGTGCCCTATGCTCCCTAAGCTCAGTTTTTTAGATGTTTCAGGACACACCGTGCACTTCTCCAGAGTGGCTGTTGGCAATTTACATCCCGCCCATCAGCGTAGCCAGGCTCCCGTTTCTCCATGGCCTGTCCTGCATTTCTGGTTTTGACACTTTATTCAGCATGGCCCTTTTGACCGATGGGAAGCGAGACTTCTTTGTAGCGCTGATTTGCCTTTCCAGGTTGCTTGGTTGGCCAAAAAGGGCGTATGCGTTTTTTCCTGAATATATTCAGGAAAAAACGCATACGCCCTTTTTGGCCAAGGGCATCATTGTCGAGGTTTTGCCGCTTTTCCTGTGCTTTAAAGGCGATTCGAATCTCCCTCCTGAAATCTGTTTCCTGCAATTCTGCCTTGCTTTCAAATCCTCTTCGTTGCCTTCCCTCAATATATTTGTGGACGAGAGTCATCATTTATAAGTCTGCTGGTTTGTGAATTGCAGTGCCCCTGAGCTCCATTTTTCAACTCGCTTTCTTGGGCGCTCGCCGCAAAAGCGCAGGATTGCTTCAGGCCCTATTCTGGTCCCAGGCGGCAGGCTGAGCCTGTGGTTAATTCTTCTTCCTGATGGGAAAATAGAGTGACCTCTGCCTGTCCCAACACCTAGAGCTAGTCTCTCATTGGTTCCCCCTCTTCCCTTTCATCCTCAGGACAAATTGCAAGCTGTACGGAACAGGAGGTTAAAGGTGCTGATTCTCCAAGGAGGGAGATTGCTAGTAAAGCGGCTGGAATGGCGAACCCGAGCACAAGGAGATGAGAAATGAGGTGCGTTTTAGAAACCTTTCCCGATCACACGGTGTACCATCTTCTGGGTTTCTCATGCATGTTTTCGATGTAGGAAGATGCCCTTGAACCTGGAGATTTGGGACCCATGGGATGGGTACCACGCAGTATTACTTTAAAGGGTCTGCGTTTGCTCACCCAACCTCACCAAACCTCTCAGCCCCAAGAGTGTCCACCCTTATGTCTCAATCAGCTGTGGGTCTAGATATGGTCAATCCAGGTGGCATTACAGCCGCTGAACGAATTTTGTAAGAATTTCTCTCTCTTTCACTGTCTTTGTTTCACGGGTTTTTAAAAGTAATTGATTTTTATAATGGGGTTTACCTGCTTTTCACTGCTGTGATTTTGCCGCTTTACACCCACTTGACTCACTTACAGAGAGATATCAATGCATAGGTTTCAAGATTCTTACTAGTCAGATATATTCTTGGGCGGTGAATTGGGGGTGTTGAGTCCAATTCATTGAGGAAGGAGTAGGGCTTGTCTATTACATATTGGGTTTATGGAACGGTATCTGAGATAATTTGAAACCCTTGTTGTATGCATCACCCCACCTCACCTTTCCCGTTAAGCAGCCATAGTGTGTTTTCTAAACGTGTGACTCTATTCTGTTTTGTAATTCAGTTCAAGGGTAGCGGTTTTTACATTCCCTCTATAAGTCATATCTTATGATAAGTGTCTTTTTCTGTGTGACTTATTTCACTTAGAATCGTCGTACCTAAATCCAATCATCATGCTGCTACTAGCCTTATGACGTTGATTTCATGGCTGAGTGATATTCCATTGTACATAAGGTCCACAACTTCTTTATCCATTTTTCTCTTTCCTGGGATATTTAAGGTGTAATGAAGTGGAGATTCTTGTCAACAGAGCAGCCCTAAACTTTGGGGTGCCTGTGTCTTGCTGATTTTTAGTTTTCCCAATTTATACGCCCATGAGTGGATGTGCCCTATGCTCCCTAAGCTGAGTTTTGTAGATGTTTCAGGACACACCGTGCACTTCTCCAGAGTGGCTGTTGGCAATTTACATCCCGCCCATAAGCGTAGCCAGGCTCCCGTTTCTCCATGGCCTGTCCTGCATTTCTGCTTTTGACACTTTATTCAGCATGGCCCTTTTGACCGATGGGAAGCGAGACTTCTTTGTAGCGCTGATTTGCCTTTCCAGGTTGTTTGGTTGGCCAAAAAGGGCGTATGCGTTTTTTCCTGAATATATTCAGGAAAAAACGCATACGCCCTTTTTGGCCAAGGGCATCATTGTCGAGGTTTTGCCGCTTTTCCTGTGCTTTAAAGGCGATTCGAATCTCCCTCCTGAAATCTGTTTCCTGCAATTCTGCCTTGCTTTCAAATCCTCTTCGTTGCCTTCCATCAATATATTTGTGGACGAGAGTCATCATTTATAAGTCTGCAGGTTTGTGAATTGCAGTGCCCCTGAGCTCCATTTTTCAACTCGCTTTCTTGGGCGCTGGCCGCAAAAGCGCAGGATTGCTTCAGGCCCTATTCTGGTCCCAGGCGGCAGGCTGAGCCTGTGGTTAATTCTTCTTCCTGATGGGAAAATAGAGTGACCTCTGCCTGTCCCAACACCTAGAGCTAGTCTCTCATTGGTTCCCCCTCTTCCCGTTCATCCTCAGGACAAATTGCAACCTGTACGGAACAGGAGGTTAAAGGTGCTGATTCTCCAAGGAGGGAGATTGCTAGTAAAGCGACTGGAATGGCGAACCCGAGCACAAGGAGATGAGAAATGAGGTGCGTTTTAGAAACCTTTCCCGATCACACGGTGTACCATCTTCTGGGTTTCTCATGCATGTTTTCGATGTAGGAAGATGCCCTTGAACCTGGAGATTTGGGACCCATGGGATGGGTACCACGCAGTATTACTTTAAAGGGTCTGCGTTTGCTCACCCAACCTCACCAAACCTCTCAGCCCTAAGAGTGTCCACCCTTATGTCTCAATCAGCTGTGGGTCTAGATATGGTCAATCCAGGTGGCATTACAGCCGGTGAACGAATTTTGTAAGAATTTCTCTCTCTTTCACTGTCTTTGTTTCACGGGTTTTTAAAAGTAATTGATTTTTATAATGGGGTTTACCTGCTTTTCACTGCTGTGATTTTGCCGCTTTACACCCACTTGACTCACTTACAGAGAGATATCAATGCATAGGTTTCAAGATTCTTACTAGTCAGATATATTCTTGGGCGGTGAATTGGGGGTGTTGAGTCCAATTCATTGAGGAAGGAGTAGGGCTTGTCTATTACATATTGGGTTTATGGAACGGTATCTGAGATAATTTGAAACCCTTGTTGTATGCATCACCCCACCTCACCTTTCCCGTTAAGCAGCCACAGTGTGTTTTCTAAACGTGTGACTCTATTCTGTTTTGTAATTCAGTTCAAGGGTAGCGGTTTTTACATTCCCTCTATAAGTCATATCTTATGATAAGTGTGTTTTTCTGTGTGACTTATTTCACTTAGAATCGTCGTACCTAAATCCAATCATCATGCTGCTACTAGCCTTATGACGTTGATTTCATGGCTGAGTGATATTCCATTGTACATAAGGACCACAACTTCTTTATCCATTTTTCTCTTTCCTTGGATATTTAAGGTGTAACGAAGTGGAGATTCTTGTCAACAGAGCAGCCCTAAACTTTGGGGTGCCTGTGTCTTGCTGATTTTTAGTTTTCCCAATTTATACGCCCATGAGTGGATGTGCCCTATGCTCCCTAAGCTCAGTTTTTTAGATGTTTCAGGACACACCGTGCACTTCTCCAGAGTGGCTGTTGGCAATTTACATCCCGCCCATCAGCGTAGCCAGGCTCCCGTTTCTCCATGGCCTGTCCTGCATTTCTGGTTTTGACACTTTATTCAGCATGGCCCTTTTGACCGAGGGGAAGCGAGACTTCTTTGTAGCGCTGATTTGCCTTTCCAGGTTGCTTGGTTGGCCAAAAAGGGCGTAAGCGTTTTTTCCTGAATATATTCAGGAAAAAACGCTTACGCCCTTTTTGGCCAAGGGCATCATTGTCGAGGTTTTGCCGCTTTTCCTGTGCTTTAAAGGCGATTCGAATCTCCCTCCTGAAATCTGTTTCCTGCAATTCTGCCTTGCTTTCAAATCCTCTTCGTTGCCTTCCATCAATATATTTGTGGACGAGAGTCATCATTTATAAGTCTGCAGGTTTGTGAATTGCAGTGCCCCTGAGCTCCATTTTTCAACTCGCTTTCTTGGGCGCTGGCCGCAAAAGCGCAGGATTGCTTCAGGTCCTATTCTGGTCCCAGGCGGCAGGCTGAGCCTGTGGTTAATTCTTCTTCCTGATGGGAAAATAGAGTGACCTCTGCCTGTCCCAACACCTAGAGCTAGTCTCTCATTGGTTCCCCCTCTTCCCTTTCATCCTCAGGACAAATTGCAAGCTGTACGGAACAGGAGGTTAAAGGTGCTGATTCTCCAAGGAGGGAGATTGCTAGTAAAGCGGCTGGAATGGCGAACCCGAGCACAAGGAGATGAGAAATGAGGTGCGTTTTAGAAACCTTTCCCGATCACACGGTGTACCATCTTCTGGGTTTCTCATGCATGTTTTCGATGTAGGAAGATGCCCTTGAACCTGGAGATTTGGGACCCATGGGATGGGTACCACGCAGTATTACTTTAAAGGGTCTGCGTTTGCTCACCCAACCTCACCAAACCTCTCAGCCCCAAGAGTGTCCACCCTTATGTCTCAATCAGCTGTGGGTCTAGATATGGTCAATCCAGGTGGCATTACAGCCGCTGAACGAATTTTGTAAGTATTTCTCTCTCTTTCACTGTCTTTGTTTCACGGGTTTTTAAAAGTAATTGATTTTTATAATGGGGTTTACCTGCTTTTCACTGCTGTGATTTTGCCGCTTTACACCCACTTGACTCACTTACAGAGAGATATCAATGCATAGGTTTCAAGATTCTTACTAGTCAGATATATTCTTGGGCGTTGAATTGGGGGTGTTGAGTCCAATTCATTGAGGAAGGAGTAGGGCTTGTCTATTACATATTGGGTTTATGGAACGGTATCTGAGATAATTTGAAACCCTTGTTGTATGCATCACCCCACCTCACCTTTCCCGTTAAGCAGCCATAGTGTGTTTTCTAAACGTGTGACTCTATTCTGTTTTGTAATTCAGTTCAAGGGTAGCGGTTTTTACATTCCCTCTATAAGTCATATCTTATGATAAGTGTCTTTTTCTGTGTGACTTATTTCACTTAGAATCGTCGTACCTAAATCCAGTCATCATGCTGCTACTAGCCTTATGACGTTGATTTCATGGCTGAGTGATATTCCATTGTACATAAGGTCCACAACTTCTTTATCCATTTTTCTCTTTCCTGGGATATTTAAGGTGTAATGAAGTGGAGATTCTTGTCAACAGAGCAGCCCTAAACTTTGGGGTGCCTGTGTCTTGCTGATTTTTAGTTTTCCCAATTTATACGCCCATGAGTGGATGTGCCCTATGCTCCCTAAGCTGAGTTTTGTAGATGTTTCAGGACACACCGTGCACTTCTCCAGAGTGGCTGTTGGCAATTTACATCCCGCCCATAAGCGTAGCCAGGCTCCCGTTTCTCCATGGCCTGTCCTGCATTTCTGCTTTTGACACTTTATTCAGCATGGCCCTTTTGACCGATGGGAAGCGAGACTTCTTTGTAACGCTGATTTGCCTTTCCAGGTTGTTTGGTTGGCCAAAAAGGGCGTATGCGTTTTTTCCTGAATATATTCAGGAAAAAACGCATACGCCCTTTTTGGCCAAGGGCATCATTGTCGAGGTTTTGCCGCTTTTCCTGTGCTTTAAAGGCGATTCGAATCTCCCTCCTGAAATCTGTTTCCTGCAATTCTGCCTTGCTTTCAAATCCTCTTCGTTGCCTTCCATCAATATATTTGTGGACGAGAGTCATCATTTATAAGTCTGCAGGTTTGTGAATTGCAGTGCCCCTGAGCTCCATTTTTCAACTCGCTTTCTTGGGCGCTGGCCGCAAAAGCGCAGGATTGCTTCAGGCCCTATTCTGGTCCCAGGCGGCAGGCTGAGCCTGTGGTTAATTCTTCTTCCTGATGGGAAAATAGAGTGACCTCTGCCTGTCCCAACACCTAGAGCTAGTCTCTCATTGGTTCCCCCTCTTCCCGTTCATCCTCAGGACAAATTGCAACCTGTACGGAACAGGAGGTTAAAGGTGCTGATTCTCCAAGGAGGGAGATTGCTAGTAAAGCGGCTGGAATGGCGAACCCGAGCACAAGGAGATGAGAAATGAGGTGCGTTTTAGAAACCTTTCCCGATCACACGGTGTACCATCTTCTGGGTTTCTCATGCATGTTTTCGATGTAGGAAGATGCCCTTGAACCTGGAGATTTGGGACCCATGGGATGGGTACCACGCAGTATTACTTTAAAGGGTCTGCGTTTGCTCACCCAACCTCACCAAACCTCTCAGCCCTAAGAGTGTCCACCCTTATGTCTCAATCAGCTGTGGGTCTAGATATGGTCAATCCAGGTGGCATTACAGCCGCTGAACGAATTTTGTAAGAATTTCTCTCTCTTTCACTGTCTTTGTTTCACGGGTTTTTAAAAGTAATTGATTTTTATAATGGGGTTTACCTGCTTTTCACTGCTGTGATTTTGCCGCTTTACACCCACTTGACTCACTTACAGAAAGATATCAATGCATAGGTTTCAAGATTCTTACTAGTCAGATATATTCTTGGGCGGTGAATTGGGGGTGTTGAGTCCAATTCATTGAGGAAGGAGTAGGGCTTGTCTATTACATATTGGGTTTATGGAACGGTATCTGAGATAATTTGAAACCCTTGTTGTATGCATCACCCCACCTCACCTTTCCCGTTAAGCAGCCACAGTGTGTTTTCTAAACGTGTGACTCTATTCTGTTTTGTAATTCAGTTCAAGGGTAGCGGTTTTTACATTCCCTCTATAAGTCATATCTTATGATAAGTGTGTTTTTCTGTGTGACTTATTTCACTTAGAATCGTCGTACCTAAATCCAATCATCATGCTGCTACTAGCCTTATGACGTTGATTTCATGGCTGAGTGATATTCCATTGTACATAAGGACCACAACTTCTTTATCCATTTTTCTCTTTCCTTGGATATTTAAGGTGTAACGAAGTGGAGATTCTTGTCAACAGAGCAGCCCTAAACTTTGGGGTGCCTGTGTCTTGCTGATTTTTAGTTTTCCCAATTTATACGCCCATGAGTGGATGTGCCCTATGCTCCCTAAGCTCAGTTTTTTAGATGTTTCAGGACACACCGTGCACTTCTCCAGAGTGGCTGTTGGCAATTTACATCCCGCCCATCAGCGTAGCCAGGCTCCCGTTTCTCCATGGCCTGTCCTGCATTTCTGGTTTTGACACTTTATTCAGCATGGCCCTTTTGACCGATGGGAAGCGAGACTTCTTTGTAGCGCTGATTTGCCTTTCCAGGTTGCTTGGTTGGCCAAAAAGGGCGTAAGCGTTTTTTCCTGAATATATTCAGGAAAAAACGCTTACGCCCTTTTTGGCCAAGGGCATCATTGTCGAGGTTTTGCCGCTTTTCCTGTGCTTTAAAGGCGATTCGAATCTCCCTCCTGAAATCTGTTTCCTGCAATTCTGCCTTGCTTTCAAATCCTCTTCGTTGCCTTCCATCAATATATTTGTGGACGAGAGTCATCATTTATAAGTCTGCAGGTTTGTGAATTGCAGTGCCCCTGAGCTCCATTTTTCAACTCGCTTTCTTGGGCGCTGGCCGCAAAAGCGCAGGATTGCTTCAGGCCCTATTCTGGTCCCAGGCGGCAGGCTGAGCCTGTGGTTAATTCTTCTTCCTGATGGGAAAATAGAGTGACCTCTGCCTGTCCCAACACCTAGAGCTAGTCTCTCATTGGTTCCCCCTCTTCCCTTTCATCCTCAGGACAAATTGCAAGCTGTACGGAACAGGAGGTTAAAGGTGCTGATTCTCCAAGGAGGGAGATTGCTAGTAAAGCGGCTGGAATGGCGAACCCGAGCACAAGGAGATGAGAAATGAGGTGCGTTTTAGAAACCTTTCCCGATCACACGGTGTACCATCTTCTGGGTTTCTCATGCATGTTTTCGATGTAGGAAGATGCCCTTGAACCTGGAGATTTGGGACCCATGGGATGGGTACCACGCAGTATTACTTTAAAGGGTCTGCGTTTGCTCACCCAACCTCACCAAACCTCTCAGCCCCAAGAGTGTCCACCCTTATGTCTCAATCAGCTGTGGGTCTAGATATGGTCAATCCAGGTGGCATTACAGCCGCTGAACGAATTTTGTAAGTATTTCTCTCTCTTTCACTGTCTTTGTTTCACGGGTTTTTAAAAGTAATTGATTTTTATAATGGGGTTTACCTGCTTTTCACTGCTGTGATTTTGCCGCTTTACACCCACTTGACTCACTTACAGAGAGATATCAATGCATAGGTTTCAAGATTCTTACTAGTCAGATATATTCTTGGGCGGTGAATTGGGGGTGTTGAGTCCAATTCATTGAGGAAGGAGTAGGGCTTGTCTATTACATATTGGGTTTATGGAACGGTATCTGAGATAATTTGAAACACTTGTTGTATGCATCACCCCACCTCACCTTTCCCGTTAAGCAGCCATAGTGTGTTTTCTAAACGTGTGACTCTATTCTGTTTTGTAATTCAGTTCAAGGGTAGCGGTTTTTACATTCCCTCTATAAGTCATATCTTATGATAAGTGTCTTTTTCTGTGTGACTTATTTCACTTAGAATCGTCGTACCTAAATCCAATCATCATGCTGCTACTAGCCTTATGACGTTGATTTCATGGCTGAGTGATATTCCATTGTACATAAGGTACACAACTTCTTTATCCATTTTTCTCTTTCCTGGGATATTTAAGGTGTAATGAAGTGGAGATTCTTGTCAACAGAGCAGCCCTAAACTTTGGGGTGCCTGTGTCTTGCTGATTTTTAGTTTTCCCAATTTATACGCCCATGAGTGGATGTGCCCTATGCTCCCTAAGCTCAGTTTTTTAGATGTTTCAGGACACACCGTGCACTTCTCCAGAGTGGCTGTTGGCTATTTACATCCCGCCCATCAGCGTAGCCAGGCTCCTGTTTCTCCATGGCCTGTCCTGCATTTCTGCTTTTGACACTTTATTCAGCATGGCCCTTTTGACCGATGGGAAGCGAGACTTCTTTGTAGCGCTGATTTGCCTTTCCAGGTTGCTTGGTTGGCCAAAAAGGGCGTATGCATTTTTTCCTGAATATATTCAGGAAAAAACGCATACGCCCTTTTTGGCCAAGGGCATCATTGTCGAGGTTTTGCCGCTTTTCCTGTGCTTTAAAGGCGATTCGAATCTCCCTTCTGAAATCTGTTTCCTGCAATTCTGCCTTGCTTTCAAATCCTCTTCGTTGCCTTCCATCAATATATTTGTGGACGAGAGTCATCATTTATAAGTCTGCAGGTTTGTGAATTGCAGTGCCCCTGAGCTCCATTTTTCAACTCGCTTTCTTGGGAGCTGGCCGCAAGAGCGCAGGATTGCTTCAGGCCCTATTCTGGTCCCAGGCGGCAGGCTGAGCCTGTGGTTAATTCTTCTTCTTGAGGGGAAAATAGAGTGACCTGTGCCTGTCCCAACACCTAGAGCTAGTCTCTCATTGGTTCCCCCTCTTCCCGTTCATCCTCAGGACAAATTGCAACCTGTACGGAACAGGAGGTTAAAGGTGCTGATTCTCCAAGGAGGGAGATTGCTAGTAAAGCGGCTGGAATGGCGAACCCGAGCACAAGGAGATGAGAAATGAGGTGCGTTTTAGAAACCTTTCCCGATCACACGGTGTACCATCTTCTGGGTTTCTCATGCATGTTTTCGATGTAGGAAGATGCCCTTGAACCTGGAGATTTGGGACCCATGGAATGGGTACCACGCAGTATTACTTTAAAGGGTCTGCGTTTGCTCACCCAACCTCACCAAACCTCTCAGCCCCAAGAGTGTCCACCCTTATGTCTCAATCAGCTGTGGGTCTAGATATGGTCAATCCAGGTGGCATTACAGCCGCTGAACGAATTTTGTAAGAATTTCTCTCTCTTTCACTGTCTTTGTTTCACGGGTTTTTAAAAGTAATTGATTTTTATAATGGGGTTTACCTGCTTTTCACTGCTGTGATTTTGCCGCTTTACACCCACTTGACTCACTTACAGAGAGATATCAATGCATAGGTTTCAAGATTCTTACTAGTCAGATATATTCTTGGGTGGTGAATTGGGGGTGTTGAGTCCAATTCATTGAGGAAGGAGTAGGGCTTGTCTATTACATATTGGGTTTATGGAACGGTATCTGAGATAATTTGAAACCCTTGTTGTATGCATCACCCCACCTCACCTTTCCCGTTAAGCAGCCATAGTTTGTTTTCTAAACGTGTGACTCTATTCTGTTTTGTAATTCATTTCAAGGGTAGCGGTTTTTACATTCCCTCTATAAGTCATATCTTATGATAAGTGTCTTTTTCTGTGTGACTTATTTCACTTAGAATCGTCGTACCTAAATCCAATCATCATGCTGCTACTAGCCTTATGACGTTGATTTCATGGCTGAGTGATATTCCATTGTACATAAGGTCCACAACTTCTTTATCCATTTTTCTCTTTCCTGGGATATTTAAGGTGTAATGAAGTGGAGATTCTTGTCAACAGAGCAGCCCTAAACTTTGGGGTGCCTGTGTCTTGCTGATTTTTAGTTTTCCCAATTTATACGCCCATGAGTGGATGTGCCCTATGCTCCCTAAGCTCAGTTTTTTAGATGTTTCAGGACACACCGTGCACTTCTCCAGAGTGGCTGTTGGCAATTTACATCCCGCCCATCAGCGTAGCCAGGCTCCTGTTTCTCCATGGCCTGTCCTGCATTTCTGCTTTTGACACTTTATTCAGCATGGCCCTTTTGACCGATGGGAAGCGAGACTTCTTTGTAGCGCTGATTTGCCTTTCCAGGTTGCTTGGTTGGCCAAAAAGGGCGTATGCGTTTTTTCCTGAATATATTCAGGAAAAAACGCATACGCCCTTTTTGGCCAAGGGCATCATTGTCGAGGTTTTGCTGCTTTTCCTGTGCTTTAAAGGCGATTCGAATCTCCCTCCTGAAATCTGTTTCCTGCAATTCTGCCTTGCTTTCAAATCCTCTTCGTTGCCTTCCATCAATATATTTGTGGACGAGAGTCATCATTTATAAGTCTGCAGGTTTGTGAATTGCAGTGCCCCTGAGCTCCATTTTTCAACTCGGTTTCTTGGGCGCTGGCCGCAAAAGCGCAGGATTGCTTCAGGCCCTATTCTGGTCCCAGGCGGCAGGCTGAGCCTGTGGTTAATTCTTCTTCCTGATGGGAAAATAGAGTGACCTCTGCCTGTCCCAACACCTAGAGCTAGTCTCTCATTGGTTCCCCCTCTTCCCTTTCATCCTCAGGACAAATTGCAAGCTGTACGGAACAGGAGGTTAAAGGTGCTGATTCTCCAAGGAGGGAGATTGCTAGTAAAGCGGCTGGAATGGCGAACCCGAGCACAAGGAGATGAGAAATGAGGTGCGTTTTAGAAACCTTTCCCGATCACACGGTGTACCATCTTCTGGGTTTCTCATGCATGTTTTCGATGTAGGAAGATGCCCTTGAACCTGGAGATTTGGGACCCATGGGATGGTTACCACGCAGTATTACTTTAAAGGGTCTGCGTTTGCTCACCCAACCTCACCAAACCTCTCAGCCCCAAGAGTGTCCACCCTTATGTCTCAATCAGCTGTGGGTCTAGATATGGTCAATCCAGGTGGCATTACAGCCGCTGAACGAATTTTGTAAGTATTTCTCTCTCTTTCACTGTCTTTGTTTCACGGGTTTTTAAAAGTAATTGATCTTTATAATGGGGTTTACCTGCTTTTCACTGCTGTGATTTTGCCGCTTTACACCCACTTGACTCACTTACAGAGAGATATCAATGCATAGGTTTCAAGATTCTTACTAGTCAGATATATTCTTGGGCGGTGAATTGGGGGTGTTGAGTCCAATTCATTGAGGAAGGAGTAGGGCTTGTCTATTACATATTGGGTTTATGGAACGGTATCTGAGATAATTTGAAACCCTTGTTGTATGCATCACCCCACCTCACCTTTCCTGTTAAGCAGCCATAGTGTGTTTTCTAAACGTGTGACTCTATTCTGTTTTGTAATTCAGTTCAAGGGTAGCGGTTTTTACATTCCCTCTATAAGTCATATCTTATGATAAGTGTCTTTTTCTGTGTGACTTATTTCACTTAGAATCTTCGTACCTAAATCCACTCATCATGCTGCTACTAGCCTTATGACGTTGATTTCATGGCTGAGTGATATTCCATTGTACATAAGGACCACAACTTCTTTATCCATTTTTCTCTTTCCTGGGATATTTAAGGTGTAACGAAGTGGAGATTCTTGTCAACAGAGCAGCCCTAAACTTTGGGGTGCCTGTGTCTTGCTGATTTTTAGTTTTCCCAATTTATACGCCCATGAGTGGATGTGCCCTATGCTCCCTAAGCTCAGTTTTTTAGATGTTTCAGGACACACCGTGCACTTCTCCAGAGTGGCTGTTGGCAATTTACATCCCGCCCATCAGCGTAGCCAGGCTCCCGTTTCTCCATGGCCTGTCCTGCATTTCTGGTTTTGACACTTTATTCAGCATGGCCCTTTTGACCGATGGGAAGCGAGACTTCTTTGTAGCGCTGATTTGCCTTTCCAGGTTGCTTGGTTGGCCAAAAAGGGCGTATGCGTTTTTTCCTGAATATATTCCGGAAAAAACGCATACGCCCTTTTTGGCCAAGGGCATCATTGTCGAGGTTTTGCCGCTTTTCCTGTGCTTTAAAGGCAATTCGAATCTCCCTCCTGAAATCTGTTTCCTGCAATTCTGCCTTGCTTTCAAATCCTCTTCGTTGCCTTCCCTCAATATATTTGTGGACGAGAGTCATCATTTATAAGTCTGCAGGTTTGTGAATTGCAGTGCCCCTGAGCTCCATTTTTCAACTCGCTTTCTTGGGCGCTGGCCGCAAAAGCGCAGGATTGCTTCAGGCCCTATTCTGGTCCCAGGCGGCAGGCTGAGCCTGTGGTTAATTCTTCTTCCTGATGGGAAAATAGAGTGACCTCTGCCTGTCCCAACACCTGGAGCTAGTCTCTCATTGGTTCCCCCTCTTCCCTTTCATCCTCAGGACAAATTGCAAGCTGTACGGAACAGGAGGTTAAAGGTGCTGATTCTCCAAGGAGGGAGATTGCTAGTAAAGCGGCTGGAATGGCGAACCCGAGCACAAGGAGATGAGCAATGAGGTGCGTTTTAGAAACCTTTCCCGATCACACGGTGTACCATCTTCTGGGTTTCTCATGCATGTTTTCGATGTAGGAAGATGCCCTTGAACCTGGAGATTTGGGACCCATGGGATGGGTACCACGCAGTATTACTTTAAAGGGTCTGCGTTTGCTCACCCAACCTCACCAAACATCTCAGCCCCAAGAGTGTCCACCCTTATGTCTCAATCAGCTGTGGGTCTAGATATGGTCAATCCAGGTGGCATTACAGCCGCTGAACGAATTTTGTAAGTATTTCTCTCTCTTTCACTGTCTTTGTTTCACGGGTTTTTAAAAGTAATTGATTTTTATAATGGGGTTTACCTGCTTTTCACTGCTGTGATTTTGCCGCTTTACACCCACTTGACTCACTTACAGAGAGATATCAATGCATAGGTTTCAAGATTCTTACTAGTCAGATATATTCTTGGGCGGTGAATTGGGGGTGTTGAGTCCAATTCATTGAGGAAGGAGTAGGGCTTGTCTATTACATATTGGGTTTATGGAACGGTATCTGAGATAATTTGAAACCCTTGTTGTATGCATCACCCCACCTCACCTTTCCCGTTAAGCAGCCATAGTGTGTTTTCTAAACGTGTGACTCTATTCTGTTTTGTAATTCAGTTCAAGGGTAGCGGTTTTTACATTCCCTCTATAAGTCATATCTTATGATAAGTGTCTTTTTCTGTGTGACTTATTTCACTTAGAATCGTCGTACCTAAATCCAATCATCATGCTGCTACTAGCCTTATGACGTTGATTTCATGGCTGAGTGATATTCCATTGTACATAAGGTACACAACTTCTTTATCCATTTTTCTCTTTCCTGGGATATTTAAGGTGTAATGAAGTGGAGATTCTTGTCAACAGAGCAGCCCTAAACTTTGGGGTGCCTGTGTCTTGCTGATTTTTAGTTTTCCCAATTTATACGCCCATGAGTGGATGTGCCCTATGCTCCCTAAGCTCAGTTTTTTAGATGTTTCAGGACACACCGTGCACTTCTCCAGAGTGGCTGTTGGCAATTTACATCCCGCCCATCAGCGTAGCCAGGCTCCTGTTTCTCCATGGCCTGTCCTGCATTTCTGCTTTTGACACTTTATTCAGCATGGCCCTTTTGACCGATGGGAAGCGAGACTTCTTTGTAGCGCTGATTTGCCTTTCCAGGTTGCTTGGTTGGCCAAAAAGGGCGTATGCATTTTTTCCTGAATATATTCAGGAAAAAACGCATACGCCCTTTTTGGCCAAGGGCATCATTGTCGAGGTTTTGCCGCTTTTCCTGTGCTTTAAAGGCGATTCGAATCTCCCTCCTGAAATCTGTTTCCTGCAATTCTGCCTTGCTTTCAAATCCTCTTCGTTGCCTTCCATCAATATATTTGTGGACGAGAGTCATCATTTATAAGTCTGCAGGTTTGTGAATTGCAGTGCCCCTGAGCTCCATTTTTCAACTCGCTTTCTTGGGAGCTGGCCGCAAGAGCGCAGGATTGCTTCAGGCCCTATTCTGGTCCCAGGCGGCAGGCTGAGCCTGTGGTTAATTCTTCTTCTTGAGGGGAAAATAGAGTGACCTGTGCCTGTCCCAACACCTAGAGCTAGTCTCTCATTGGTTCCCCCTCTTCCCGTTCATCCTCAGGACAAATTGCAACCTGTACGGAACAGGAGGTTAAAGGTGCTGATTCTCCAAGGAGGGAGATTGCTAGTAAAGCGGCTGGAATGGCGAACCCGAGCACAAGGAGATGAGAAATGAGGTGCGTTTTAGAAACCTTTCCCGATCACACGGTGTACCATCTTCTGGGTTTCTCATGCATATTTTCGATGTAGGAAGATGCCCTTGAACCTGGAGATTTGGGACCCATGGAATGGGTACCACGCAGTATTACTTTAAAGGGTCTGCGTTTGCTCACCCAACCTCACCAAACCTCTCAGCCCCAAGAGTGTCCACCCTTATGTCTCAATCAGCTGTGGGTCTAGATATGGTCAATCCAGGTGGCATTACAGCCGCTGAACGAATTTTGTAAGAATTTCTCTCTCTTTCACTGTCTTTGTTTCACGGGTTTTTAAAAGTAATTGATTTTTATAATGGGGTTTACCTGCTTTTCACTGCTGTGATTTTGCCGCTTTACACCCACTTGACTCACTTACAGAGAGATATCAATGCATAGGTTTCAAGATTCTTACTAGTCAGATATATTCTTGGGCAGTGAATTGGGGGTGTTGAGTCCAATTCATTGAGGAAGGAGTAGGGCTTGTCTATTACATATTGGGTTTATGGAACGGTATCTGAGATAATTTGAAACCCTTGTTGTATGCATCACCCCACCTCACCTTTCCCGTTAAGCAGCCATAGTTTGTTTTCTAAACGTGTGACTCTATTCTGTTTTGTAATTCATTTCAAGGGTAGCGGTTTTTACATTCCCTCTATAAGTCATATCTTATGATAAGTGTCTTTTTCTGTGTGACTTATTTCACTTAGAATCGTCGTACCTAAATCCAATCATCATGCTGCTACTAGCCTTATGACGTTGATTTCATGGCTGAGTGATATTCCATTGTACATAAGGTCCACAACTTCTTTATCCATTTTTCTCTTTCCTGGGATATTTAAGGTGTAATGAAGTGGAGATTCTTGTCAACAGAGCAGCCCTAAACTTTGGGGTGCCTGTGTCTTGCTGATTTTTAGTTTTCCCAATTTATACGCCCATGAGTGGATGTGCCCTATGCTCCCTAAGCTCAGTTTTTTAGATGTTTCAGGACACACCGTGCACTTCTCCAGAGTGGCTGTTGGCAATTTACATCCCGCCCATCAGCGTAGCCAGGCTCCTGTTTCTCCATGGCCTGTCCTGCATTTCTGCTTTTGACACTTTATTCAGCATGGCCCTTTTGACCGATGGGAAGCGAGACTTCTTTGTAGCGCTGATTTGCCTTTCCAGGTTGCTTGGTTGGCCAAAAAGGGCGTATGCGTTTTTTCCTGAATATATTCAGGAAAAAACGCATACGCCCTTTTTGGCCAAGGGCATCATTGTCGAGGTTTTGCTGCTTTTCCTGTGCTTTAAAGGCGATTCGAATCTCCCTCCTGAAATCTGTTTCCTGCAATTCTGCCTTGCTTTCAAATCCTCTTCGTTGCCTTCCATCAATATATTTGTGGACGAGAGTCATCATTTATAAGTCTGCAGGTTTGTGAATTGCAGTGCCCCTGAGCTCCATTTTTCAACTCGGTTTCTTGGGCGCTGGCCGCAAAAGCGCAGGATTGCTTCAGGCCCTATTCTGGTCCCAGGCGGCAGGCTGAGCCTGTGGTTAATTCTTCTTCCTGATGGGAAAATAGAGTGACCTCTGCCTGTCCCAACACCTAGAGCTAGTCTCTCATTGGTTCCCCCTCTTCCCTTTCATCCTCAGGACAAATTGCAAGCTGTACGGAACAGGAGGTTAAAGGTGCTGATTCTCCAAGGAGGGAGATTGCTAGTAAAGCGGCTGGAATGGCGAACCCGAGCACAAGGAGATGAGAAATGAGGTGCGTTTTAGAAACCTTTCCCGATCACACGGTGTACCATCTTCTGGGTTTCTCATGCATGTTTTCGATGTAGGAAGATGCCCTTGAACCTGGAGATTTGGGACCCATGGGATGGTTACCACGCAGTATTACTTTAAAGGGTCTGCGTTTGCTCACCCAACCTCACCAAACCTCTCAGCCCCAAGAGTGTCCACCCTTATGTCTCAATCAGCTGTGGGTCTAGATATGGTCAATCCAGGTGGCATTACAGCCGCTGAACGAATTTTGTAAGTATTTCTCTCTCTTTCACTGTCTTTGTTTCACGGGTTTTTAAAAGTAATTGATTTTTATAATGGGGTTTACCTGCTTTTCACTGCTGTGATTTTGCCGCTTTACACCCACTTGACTCACTTACAGAGAGATATCAATGCATAGGTTTCAAGATTCTTACTAGTCAGATATATTCTTGGGCGGTGAATTGGGGGTGTTGAGTCCAATTCATTGAGGAAGGAGTAGGGCTTGTCTATTACATATTGGGTTTATGGAACGGTATCTGAGATAATTTGAAACCCTTGTTGTATGCATCACCCCACCTCACCTTTCCTGTTAAGCAGCCATAGTGTGTTTTCTAAACGTGTGACTCTATTCTGTTTTGTAATTCAGTTCAAGGGTAGCGGTTTTTACATTCCCTCTATAAGTCATATCTTATGATAAGTGTCTTTTTCTGTGTGACTTATTTCACTTAGAATCTTCGTACCTAAATCCACTCATCATGCTGCTACTAGCCTTATGACGTTGATTTCATGGCTGAGTGATATTCCATTGTACATAAGGACCACAACTTCTTTATCCATTTTTCTCTTTCCTGGGATATTTAAGGTGTAACGAAGTGGAGATTCTTGTCAACAGAGCAGCCCTAAACTTTGGGGTGCCTGTGTCTTGCTGATTTTTAGTTTTCCCAATTTATACGCCCATGAGTGGATGTGCCCTATGCTCCCTAAGCTCAGTTTTTTAGATGTTTCAGGACACACCGTGCACTTCTCCAGAGTGGCTGTTGGCAATTTACATCCCGCCCATCAGCGTAGCCAGGCTCCCGTTTCTCCATGGCCTGTCCTGCATTTCTGGTTTTGACACTTTATTCAGCATGGCCCTTTTGACCGATGGGAAGCGAGACTTCTTTGTAGCGCTGATTTGCCTTTCCAGGTTGCTTGGTTGGCCAAAAAGGGCGTATGCGTTTTTTCCTGAATATATTCCGGAAAAAACGCATACGCCCTTTTTGGCCAAGGGCATCATTGTCGAGGTTTTGCCGCTTTTCCTGTGCTTTAAAGGCAATTCGAATCTCCCTCCTGAAATCTGTTTCCTGCAATTCTGCCTTGCTTTCAAATCCTCTTCGTTGCCTTCCCTCAATATATTTGTGGACGAGAGTCATCATTTATAAGTCTGCAGGTTTGTGAATTGCAGTGCCCCTGAGCTCCATTTTTCAACTCGCTTTCTTGGGCGCTGGCCGCAAAAGCGCAGGATTGCTTCAGGCCCTATTCTGGTCCCAGGCGGCAGGCTGAGCCTGTGGTTAATTCTTCTTCCTGATGGGAAAATAGAGTGACCTCTGCCTGTCCCAACACCTGGAGCTAGTCTCTCATTGGTTCCCCCTCTTCCCTTTCATCCTCAGGACAAATTGCAAGCTGTACGGAACAGGAGGTTAAAGGTGCTGATTCTCCAAGGAGGGAGATTGCTAGTAAAGCGGCTGGAATGGCGAACCCGAGCACAAGGAGATGAGCAATGAGGTGCGTTTTAGAAACCTTTCCCGATCACACGGTGTACCATCTTCTGGGTTTCTCATGCATGTTTTCGATGTAGGAAGATGCCCTTGAACCTGGAGATTTGGGACCCATGGGATGGGTACCACGCAGTATTACTTTAAAGGGTCTGCGTTTGCTCACCCAACCTCACCAAACATCTCAGCCCCAAGAGTGTCCACCCTTATGTCTCAATCAGCTGTGGGTCTAGATATGGTCAATCCAGGTGGCATTACAGCCGCTGAACGAATTTTGTAAGTATTTCTCTCTCTTTCACTGTCTTTGTTTCACGGGTTTTTAAAAGTAATTGATTTTTATAATGGGGTTTACCTGCTTTTCACTGCTGTGATTTTGCCGCTTTACACCCACTTGACTCACTTACAGAGAGATATCAATGCATAGGTTTCAAGATTCTTACTAGTCAGATATATTCTTGGGCGGTGAATTGGGGGTGTTGAGTCCAATTCATTGAGGAAGGAGTAGGGCTTGTCTATTACATATTGGGTTTATGGAACGGTATCTGAGATAATTTGAAACCCTTGTTGTATGCATCACCCCACCTCACCTTTCCCGTTAAGCAGCCATAGTGTGTTTTCTAAACGTGTGACTCTATTCTGTTTTGTAATTCAGTTCAAGGGTAGCGGTTTTTACATTCCCTCTATAAGTCATATCTTATGATAAGTGTCTTTTTCTGTGTGACTTATTTCACTTAGAATCGTCGTACCTAAATCCAATCATCATGCTGCTACTAGCCTTATGACGTTGATTTCATGGCTGAGTGATATTCCATTGTACATAAGGTACACAACTTCTTTATCCATTTTTCTCTTTCCTGGGATATTTAAGGTGTAATGAAGTGGAGATTCTTGTCAACAGAGCAGCCCTAAACTTTGGGGTGCCTGTGTCTTGCTGATTTTTAGTTTTCCCAATTTATACGCCCATGAGTGGATGTGCCCTATGCTCCCTAAGCTCAGTTTTTTAGATGTTTCAGGACACACCGTGCACTTCTCCAGAGTGGCTGTTGGCAATTTACATCCCGCCCATCAGCGTAGCCAGGCTCCTGTTTCTCCATGGCCTGTCCTGCATTTCTGCTTTTGACACTTTATTCAGCATGGCCCTTTTGACCGATGGGAAGCGAGACTTCTTTGTAGCGCTGATTTGCCTTTCCAGGTTGCTTGGTTGGCCAAAAAGGGCGTATGCATTTTTTCCTGAATATATTCAGGAAAAAACGCATACGCCCTTTTTGGCCAAGGGCATCATTGTCGAGGTTTTGCCGCTTTTCCTGTGCTTTAAAGGCGATTCGAATCTCCCTCCTGAAATCTGTTTCCTGCAATTCTGCCTTGCTTTCAAATCCTCTTCGTTGCCTTCCATCAATATATTTGTGGACGAGAGTCATCATTTATAAGTCTGCAGGTTTGTGAATTGCAGTGCCCCTGAGCTCCATTTTTCAACTCGCTTTCTTGGGAGCTGGCCGCAAGAGCGCAGGATTGCTTCAGGCCCTATTCTGGTCCCAGGCGGCAGGCTGAGCCTGTGGTTAATTCTTCTTCTTGAGGGGAAAATAGAGTGACCTGTGCCTGTCCCAACACCTAGAGCTAGTCTCTCATTGGTTCCCCCTCTTCCCGTTCATCCTCAGGACAAATTGCAACCTGTACGGAACAGGAGGTTAAAGGTGCTGATTCTCCAAGGAGGGAGATTGCTAGTAAAGCGGCTGGAATGGCGAACCCGAGCACAAGGAGATGAGAAATGAGGTGCGTTTTAGAAACCTTTCCCGATCACACGGTGTACCATCTTCTGGGTTTCTCATGCATGTTTTCGATGTAGGAAGATGCCCTTGAACCTGGAGATTTGGGACCCATGGAATGGGTACCACGCAGTATTACTTTAAAGGGTCTGCGTTTGCTCACCCAACCTCACCAAACCTCTCAGCCCCAAGAGTGTCCACCCTTATGTCTCAATCAGCTGTGGGTCTAGATATGGTCAATCCAGGTGGCATTACAGCCGCTGAACGAATTTTGTAAGAATTTCTCTCTCTTTCACTGTCTTTGTTTCACGGGTTTTTAAAAGTAATTGATTTTTATAATGGGGTTTACCTGCTTTTCACTGCTGTGATTTTGCCGCTTTACACCCACTTGACTCACTTACAGAGAGATATCAATGCATAGGTTTCAAGATTCTTACTAGTCAGATATATTCTTGGGCAGTGAATTGGGGGTGTTGAGTCCAATTCATTGAGGAAGGAGTAGGGCTTGTCTATTACATATTGGGTTTATGGAACGGTATCTGAGATAATTTGAAACCCTTGTTGTATGCATCACCCCACCTCACCTTTCCCGTTAAGCAGCCATAGTTTGTTTTCTAAACGTGTGACTCTATTCTGTTTTGTAATTCATTTCAAGGGTAGCGGTTTTTACATTCCCTCTATAAGTCATATCTTATGATAAGTGTCTTTTTCTGTGTGACTTATTTCACTTAGAATCGTCGTACCTAAATCCAATCATCATGCTGCTACTAGCCTTATGACGTTGATTTCATGGCTGAGTGATATTCCATTGTACATAAGGTCCACAACTTCTTTATCCATTTTTCTCTTTCCTGGGATATTTAAGGTGTAATGAAGTGGAGATTCTTGTCAACAGAGCAGCCCTAAACTTTGGGGTGCCTGTGTCTTGCTGATTTTTAGTTTTCCCAATTTATACGCCCATGAGTGGATGTGCCCTATGCTCCCTAAGCTCAGTTTTTTAGATGTTTCAGGACACACCGTGCACTTCTCCAGAGTGGCTGTTGGCAATTTACATCCCGCCCATCAGCGTAGCCAGGCTCCCGTTTCTCCATGGCCTGTCCTGCATTTCTGCTTTTGACACTTTATTCAGCATGGCCCTTTTGACCGATGGGAAGCGAGACTTCTTTGTAGCGCTGATTTGCCTTTCCAGGTTGCTTGGTTGGCCAAAAAGGGCGTATGCGTTTTTTCCTGAATATATTCCGGAAAAAACGCATACGCCCTTTTTGGCCAAGGGCATCATTGTCGAGGTTTTGCCGCTTTTCCTGTGCTTTAAAGGCGATTCGAATCTCCCTCCTGAAATCTGTTTCCTGCAATTCTGCCTTGCTTTCAAATCCTCTTCGTTGCCTTCCCTCAATATATTTGTGGACGAGAGTCATCATTTATAAGTCTGCAGGTTTGTGAATTGCAGTGCCCCTGAGCTCCATTTTTCAACTCGCTTTCTTGGGCGCTGGCCGCAAAAGCGCAGGATTGCTTCAGGCCCTATTCTGGTCCCAGGCGGCAGGCTGAGCCTGTGGTTAATTCTTCTTCCTGATGGGAAAATAGAGTGACCTCTGCCTGTCCCAACACCTGGAGCTAGTCTCTCATTGGTTCCCCCTCTTCCCTTTCATCCTCAGGACAAATTGCAAGCTGTACGGAACAGGAGGTTAAAGGTGCTGATTCTCCAAGGAGGGAGATTGCTAGTAAAGCGGCTGGAATGGCGAACCCGAGCACAAGGAGATGAGCAATGAGGTGCGTTTTAGAAACCTTTCCCGATCACACGGTGTACCATCTTCTGGGTTTCTCATGCATGTTTTCGATGTAGGAAGATGCCCTTGAACCTGGAGATTTGGGACCCATGGGATGGGTACCACGCAGTATTACTTTAAAGGGTCTGCGTTTGCTCACCCAACCTCACCAAACATCTCAGCCCCAAGAGTGTCCACCCTTATGTCTCAATCAGCTGTGGGTCTAGATATGGTCAATCCAGGTGGCATTACAGCCGCTGAACGAATTTTGTAAGTATTTCTCTCTCTTTCACTGTCTTTGTTTCACGGGTTTTTAAAAGTAATTGATTTTTATAATGGGGTTTACCTGCTTTTCACTGCTGTGATTTTGCCGCTTTACACCCACTTGACTCACTTACAGAGAGATATCAATGCATAGGTTTCAAGATTCTTACTAGTCAGATATATTCTTGGGCGGTGAATTGGGGGTGTTGAGTCCAATTCATTGAGGAAGGAGTAGGGCTTGTCTATTACATATTGGGTTTATGGAACGGTATCTGAGATAATTTGAAACCCTTGTTGTATGCATCACCCCACCTCACCTTTCCCGTTAAGCAGCCATAGTGTGTTTTCTAAACGTGTGACTCTATTCTGTTTTGTAATTCAGTTCAAGGGTAGCGGTTTTTACATTCCCTCTATAAGTCATATCTTATGATAAGTGTCTTTTTCTGTGTGACTTTTTTCACGTAGAATCGTCGTACCTAAATCCAATCATCATGCTGCTACTAGCCTTATGACGTTGATTTCATGGCTGAGTGATATTCCATTGTACATAAGGTCCACAACTTCTTTATCCATTTTTCTCTTTCCTGGGATATTTAAGGTGTAATGAAGTGGAGATTCTTGTCAACAGAGCAGCCCTAAACTTTGGGGTGCCTGTGTCTTGCTGATTTTTAGTTTTCCCAATTTATACGCCCATGAGTGGATGTGCCCTATGCTCCCTAAGCTGAATTTTGTAGATGTTTCAGGACACACCGTGCACTTCTCCAGAGTGGCTGTTGGCAATTTACATCCCGCCCATAAGCGTAGCCAGGCTCCCGTTTCTCCATGGCCTGTCCTGCATTTCTGCTTTTGACACTTTATTCAGCATGGCCCTTTTGACCGATGGGAAGCGAGACTTCTTTGTAGCGCTGATTTGCCTTTCCAGGTTGTTTGGTTGGCCAAAAAGGGCGTATGCGTTTTTTCCTGAATATATTCAGGAAAAAACGCATACGCCCTTTTTGGCCAAGGGCATCATTGTCGAGGTTTTGCCGCTTTTCCTGTGCTTTGAAGGCGATTCGAATCTCCCTCCTGAAATCTGTTTCCTGCAATTCTGCCTTGCTTTCAAATCCTCTTCGTTGCCTTCCATCAATATATTTGTGGACGAGAGTCATCATTTATAAGTCTGCAGGTTTGTGAATTGCAGTGCCCCTGAGCTCCATTTTTCAACTCGCTTTCTTGGGAGCTGGCCGCAAGAGCGCAGGATTGCTTCAAGCCCTATTCTGGTCCCAGGCGGCAGGCTGAGCCTGTGGTTAATTCTTCTTCTTGAGGGGAAAATAGAGTGACCTGTGCCTGTCCCAACACCTAGAGCTAGTCTCTCATTGGTTCCCCCTCTTCCCGTTCATCCTCAGGACAAATTGCAACCTGTACGGAACAGGAGGTTAAAGGTGCTGATTCTCCAAGGAGGGAGATTGCTAGTAAAGCGGCTGGAATGGCGAACCCGAGCACAAGGAGATGAGAAATGAGGTGCGTTTTAGAAACCTTTCCCGATCACACGGTGTACCATCTTCTGGGTTTCTCATGCATGTTTTCGATGTAGGAAGATGCCCTTGAACCTGGAGATTTGGGACCCATGGGATGGGTACCACGCAGTATTACTTTAAAGGGTCTGCGTTTGCTCACCCAACCTCACCAAACCTCTCAGCCCCAAGAGTGTCCACCCTTATGTCTCAATCAGCTGTGGGTCTAGATATGGTCAATCCAGGTGGCATTACAGCCGCTGAACGAATTTTGTAAGAATTTCTCTCTCTTTCACTGTCTTTGTTTCACGGGTTTTTAAAAGTAATTGATTTTTATAATAGGGTTTACCTGCTTTTCACTGCTGTGATTTTGCCGCTTTACACCCACTTGACTCACTTACAGAGAGATATCAATGCATAGGTTTCAAGATTCTTACTAGTCAGATATATTCTTGGGCGGTGAATTGGGGGTGTTGAGTCCAATTCATTGAGGAAGGAGTAGGGCTTGTCTATTACATATTGGGTTTATGGAACGGTATCTGAGATAATTTGAAACCCTTGTTGTATGCATCACCCCACCTCACCTTTCCCGTTAAGCAGCCATAGTGTGTTTTCTAAACGTGTGACTCTATTCTGTTTTGTAATTCAGTTCAAGGGTAGCGGTTTTTACATTCCCTCTATAAGTCATATCTTATGATAAGTGTCTTTTTCTGTGTGACTTTTTTCACGTAGAATCGTCGTACCTAAATCCAATCATCATGCTGCTACTAGCCTTATGACGTTGATTTCATGGCTGAGTGATATTCCATTGTACATAAGGTCCACAACTTCTTTATCCATTTTTCTCTTTCCTGGGATATTTAAGGTGTAATGAAGTGGAGATTCTTGTCAACAGAGCAGCCCTAAACTTTGGGGTGCCTGTGTCTTGCTGATTTTTAGTTTTCCCAATTTATACGCCCATGAGTGGATGTGCCCTATGCTCCCTAAGCTGAATTTTGTAGATGTTTCAGGACACACCGTGCACTTCTCCAGAGTGGCTGTTGGCAATTTACATCCCGCCCATCAGCGTAGCCAGGCTCCCGTTTCTCCATGGCCTGTCCTGCATTTCTGCTTTTGACACTTTATTCAGCATGGCCCTTTTGACCGATGGGAAGCGAGACTTCTTTGTAGCGCTGATTTGCCTTTCCAGGTTGTTTGGTTGGCCAAAAAGGGCGTATGCGTTTTTTCCTGAATATATTCAGGAAAAAACGCATACGCCCTTTTTGGCCAAGGGCATCATTGTCGAGGTTTTGCCGCTTTTCCTGTGCTTTAAAGGCGATTCGAATCTCCCTCCTGAAATCTGTTTCCTGCAATTCTGCCTTGCTTTCAAATCCTCTTCGTTGCCTTCCATCAATATATTTGTGGACGAGAGTCATCATTTATAAGTCTGCAGGTTTGTGAATTGCAGTGCCCCTGAGCTCCATTTTTCAACTCGCTTTCTTGGGAGCTGGCCGCAAGAGCGCAGGATTGCTTCAAGCCCTATTCTGGTCCCAGGCGGCAGGCTGAGCCTGTGGTTAATTCTTCTTCTTGAGGGGAAAATAGAGTGACCTGTGCCTGTCCCAACACCTAGAGCTAGTCTCTCATTGGTTCCCCCTCTTCCCGTTCATCCTCAGGACAAATTGCAACCTGTACGGAACAGGAGGTTAAAGGTGCTGATTCTCCAAGGAGGGAGATTGCTAGTAAAGCGGCTGGAATGGCGAACCCGAGCACAAGGAGATGAGAAATGAGGTGCGTTTTAGAAACCTTTCCCGATCACACGGTGTACCATCTTCTGGGTTTCTCATGCATGTTTTCGATGTAGGAAGATGCCCTTGAACCTGGAGATTTGGGACCCATGGGATGGGTACCACGCAGTATTACTTTAAAGGGTCTGCGTTTGCTCACCCAACCTCACCAAACCTCTCAGCCCCAAGAGTGTCCACCCTTATGTCTCAATCAGCTGTGGGTCTAGATATGGTCAATCCAGGTGGCATTACAGCCGCTGAACGAATTTTGTAAGAATTTCTCTCTCTTTCACTGTCTTTGTTTCACGGGTTTTTAAAAGTAATTGATTTTTATAATAGGGTTTACCTGCTTTTCACTGCTGTGATTTTGCCGCTTTACACCCACTTGACTCACTTACAGAGAGATATCAATGCATAGGTTTCAAGATTCTTACTAGTCAGATATATTCTTGGGCGGTGAATTGGGGGTGTTGAGTCCAATTCATTGAGGAAGGAGTAGGGCTTGTCTATTACATATTGGGTTTATGGAACGGTATCTGAGATAATTTGAAACCCTTGTTGTATGCATCACCCCACCTCACCTTTCCCGTTAAGCAGCCATAGTGTGTTTTCTAAACGTGTGACTCTATTCTGTTTTGTAATTCAGTTCAAGGGTAGCGGTTTTTACATTCCCTCTATAAGTCATATCTTATGATAAGTGTCTTTTTCTGTGTGACTTATTTCACTTAGAATCGTCGTACCTAAATCCAATCATCATGCTGCTACTAGCCTTATGACGTTGATTTCATGGCTGAGTGATATTCCATTGTACATAAGGACCACAACTTCTTTATCCATTTTTCTCTTTCCTGGGATATTTAAGGTGTAACGAAGTGGAGATTCTTGTCAACAGAGCAGCCCTAAACTTTGGGGTGCCTGTGTCTTGCTGATTTTTAGTTTTCCCAATTTATACGCCCATGAGTGGATGTGCCCTATGCTCCCTAAGCTCAGTTTTTTAGATGTTTCAGGACACACCGTGCACTTCTCCAGAGTGGCTGTTGGCAATTTACATCCCGCCCATCAGCGTAGCCAGGCTCCCGTTTCTCCATGGCCTGTCCTGCATTTCTGGTTTTGACACTTTATTCAGCATGGCCCTTTTGACCGATGGGAAGCGAGACTTCTTTGTAGCGCTGATTTGCCTTTCCAGGTTGCTTGGTTGGCCAAAAAGGGCGTAAGCGTTTTTTCCTGAATATATTCAGGAAAAAACGCATACGCCCTTTTTGGCCAAGGGCATCATTGTCGAGGTTTTGCCGCTTTTCCTGTGCTTTAAAGGCGATTCGAATCTCCCTCCTGAAATCTGTTTCCTGCAATTCTGCCTTGCTTTCAAATCCTCTTCGTTGCCTTCCATCAATATATTTGTGGACGAGAGTCATCATTTATAAGTCTGCAGGTTTGTGAATTGCAGTGCCCCTGAGCTCCATTTTTCAACTCGCTTTCTTGGGCGCTGGCCGCAAAAGCGCAGGATTGCTTCAGGCCCTATTCTGGTCCCAGGCGGCAGGCTGAGCCTGTGGTTAATTCTTCTTCCTGATGGGAAAATAGAGTGACCTCTGCCTGTCCCAACACCTAGAGCTAGTCTCTCATTGGTTCCCCCTCTTCCCGTTCATCCTCAGGACAAATTGCAACCTGTACGGAACAGGAGGTTAAAGGTGCTGATTCTCCAAGGAGGGAGATTGCTAGTAAAGCGGCTGGAATGGCGAACCCGAGCACAAGGAGATGAGAAATGAGGTGCGTTTTAGAAACCTTTCCCGATCACACGGTGTACCATCTTCTGGGTTTCTCATGCATGTTTTCGATGTAGGAAGATGCCCTTGAACCTGGAGATTTGGGACCCATGGGATGGGTACCACGCAGTATTACTTTAAAGGGTCTGCGTTTGCTCACCCAACCTCACCAAACCTCTCAGCCCCAAGAGTGTCCACCCTTATGTCTCAATCAGCTGTGGGTCTAGATATGGTCAATCCAGGTGGCATTACAGCCGCTGAACGAATTTTGTAAGAATTTCTCTCTCTTTCACTGTCTTTGTTTCACGGGTTTTTAAAAGTAATTGATTTTTATAATGGGGTTTACCTGCTTTTCACTGCTGTGATTTTGCCGCTTTACACCCACTTGACTCACTTACAGAGAGATATCAATGCATAGGTTTCAAGATTCTTACTAGTCAGATATATTCTTGGGCGGTGAATTGGGGGTGTTGAGTCCAATTCATTGAGGAAGGAGTAGGGCTTGTCTATTACATATTGGGTTTATGGAACGGTATCTGAGATAATTTGAAACCCTTGTTGTATGCATCACCCCACCTCACCTTTCCCGTTAAGCAGCCATAGTGTGTTTTCTAAACGTGTGACTCTATTCTGTTTTGTAATTCAGTTCAAGGGTAGCGGTTTTTACATTCCCTCTATAAGTCATATCTTATGATAAGTGTGTTTTTCTGTGTGACTTATTTCACTTAGAATCGTCGTACCTAAATCCAATCATCATGCTGCTACTAGCCTTATGACGTTGATTTCATGGCTGAGTGATATTCCATTGTACATAAGGACCACAACTTCTTTATCCATTTTTCTCTTTCCTGGGATATTTAAGGTGTAACGAAGTGGAGATTCTTGTCAACAGAGCAGCCCTAAACTTTGGGGTGCCTGTGTCTTGCTGATTTTTAGTTTTCCCAATTTATACGCCCATGAGTGGATGTGCCCTATGCTCCCTAAGCTCAGTTTTTTAGATGTTTCAGGACACACCGTGCACTTCTCCAGAGTGGCTGTTGGCAATTTACATCCCGCCCATCAGCGTAGCCAGGCTCCCGTTTCTCCATGGCCTGTCCTGTATTTCTGGTTTTGACACTTTATTCAGCATGGCCCTTTTGACCGATGGGAAGCGAGACTTCTTTGTAGCGCTGATTTGCCTTTCCAGGTTGCTTGGTTGGCCAAAAAGGGCGTAAGCGTTTTTTCCTGAATATATTCAGGAAAAAACGCATACGCCCTTTTTGGCCAAGGGCATCATTGTCGAGGTTTTGCCGCTTTTCCTGTGCTTTAAAGGCGATTCGAATCTCCCTCCTGAAATCTGTTTCCTGCAATTCTGCCTTGCTTTCAAATCCTCTTCGTTGCCTTCCATCAATATATTTGTGGACGAGAGTCATCATTTATAAGTCTGCAGGTTTGTGAATTGCAGTGCCCCTGAGCTCCATTTTTCAACTCGCTTTCTTGGGCGCTGGCCGCAAAAGCGCAGGATTGCTTCAGGCCCTATTCTGGTCCCAGGCGGCAGGCTGAGCCTGTGGTTAATTCTTCTTCCTGATGGGAAAATAGAGTGACCTCTGCCTGTCCCAACACCTAGAGCTAGTCTCTCATTGGTTCCCCCTCTTCCCGTTCATCCTAAGGACAAATTGCAACCTGTACGGAACAGGAGGTTAAAGGTGCTGATTCTCCAAGGAGGGAGATTGCTAGTAAAGCGGCTGGAATGGCGAACCCGAGCACAAGGAGATGAGAAATGAGGTGCGTTTTAGAAACCTTTCCCGATCACACGGTGTACCATCTTCTGGGTTTCTCATGCATGTTTTCGATGTAGGAAGATGCCCTTGAACCTGGAGATTTGGGACCCATGGGATGGGTACCACGCAGTATTACTTTAAAGGGTCTGCGTTTGCTCACCCAACCTCACCAAACCTCTCAGCCCCAAGAGTGTCCACCCTTATGTCTCAATCAGCTGTGGGTCTAGATATGGTCAATCCAGGTGGCATTACAGCCGCTGAACGAATTTTGTAAGAATTTCTCTCTCTTTCACTGTCTTTGTTTCACGGGTTTTTAAAAGTAATTGATTTTTATAATGGGGTTTACCTGCTTTTCACTGCTGTGATTTTGCCGCTTTACACCCACTTGACTCACTTACAGAGAGATATCAATGCATAGGTTTCAAGATTCTTACTAGTCAGATATATTCTTGGGCGGTGAATTGGGGGTGTTGAGTCCAATTCATTGAGGAAGGAGTAGGGCTTGTCTATTACATATTGGGTTTATGGAACGGTATCTGAGATAATTTGAAACCCTTGTTGTATGCATCACCCCACCTCACCTTTCCCGTTAAGCAGCCATAGTGTGTTTTCTAAACGTGTGACTCTATTCTGTTTTGTAATTCAGTTCAAGGGTAGCGGTTTTTACATTCCCTCTATAAGTCATATCTTATGATAAGTGTGTTTTTCTGTGTGACTTATTTCACTTAGAATCGTCGTACCTAAATCCAATCATCATGCTGCTACTAGCCTTATGACGTTGATTTCATGGCTGAGTGATATTCCATTGTACATAAGGACCACAACTTCTTTATCCATTTTTCTCTTTCCTGGGATATTTAAGGTGTAACGAAGTGGAGATTCTTGTCAACAGAGCAGCCCTAAACTTTGGGGTGCCTGTGTCTTGCTGATTTTTAGTTTTCCCAATTGATACGCCCATGAGTGGATGTGCCCTATACTCCCTAAGCTCAGTTTTTTAGATGTTTCAGGACACACCGTGCACTTCTCCAGAGTGGCTGTTGGCAATTTACATCCCGCCCATCAGCGTAGCCAGGCTCCCGTTTCTCCATGGCCTGTCCTGCATTTCTGGTTTTGACACTTTATTCAGCATGGCCCTTTTGACCGATGGGAAGCGAGACTTCTTTGTAGCGCTGATTTGCCTTTCCAGGTTGCTTGGTTGGCCAAAAAGGGCGTAAGCGTTTTTTCCTGAATATATTCAGGAAAAAACGCATACGCCCTTTTTGGCCAAAGGCATCATTGTCGAGGTTTTGCCGCTTTTCCTGTGCTTTAAAGGCGATTCGAATCTCCCTCCTGAAATCTGTTTCCTGCAATTCTGCCTTGCTTTCAAATCCTCTTCGTTGCCTTCCATCAATATATTTGTGGACGAGAGTCATCATTTATAAGTCTGCAGGTTTGTGAATTGCAGTGCCCCTGAGCTCCATTTTTCAACTCGCTTTCTTGGGCGCTGGCCGCAAAAGCGCAGGATTGCTTCAGGCCCTATTCTGGTCCCAGGCGGCAGGCTGAGCCTGTGGTTAATTCTTCTTCCTGATGGGAAAATAGAGTGACCTCTGCCTGTCCCAACACCTAGAGCTAGTCTCTCATTGGTTCCCCCTCTTCCCTTTCATCCTCAGGACAAATTGCAAGCTGTCCGGAACAGGAGGTTAAAGGTGCTGATTCTCCAAGGAGGGAGATTGCTAGTAAAGCGGCTGGAATGGCGAACCCGAGCACAAGGAGATGAGAAATGAGGTGCGTTTTAGAAACCTTTCCCGATCACACGGTGTACCATCTTCTGGGTTTCTCATGCATGTTTTCGATGTAGGAAGATGCCCTTGAACCTGGAGATTTGGGACCCATGGGATGGGTACCACGCAGTATTACTTTAAAGGGTCTGCGTTTGCTCACCCAACCTCACCAAACCTCTCAGCCCCAAGAGTGTCCACCCTTATGTCTCAATCAGCTGTGGGTCTAGATATGGTCAATCCAGGTGGCATTACAGCCGCTGAACGAATTTTGTAAGTATTTCTCTCTCTTTCACTGTCTTTGTTTCACGGGTTTTTAAAAGTAATTGATTTTTATAATGGGGTTTACCTGCTTTTCACTGCTGTGATTTTGCCGCTTTACACCCACTTGACTCACTTACAGAGAGATATCAATGCATAGGTTTCAAGATTCTTACTAGTCAGATATATTCTTGGGCGGTGAATTGGGGGTGTTGAGTCCAATTCATTGAGGAAGGAGTAGGGCTTGTCTATTACATATTGGGTTTATGGAACGGTATCTGAGATAATTTGAAACCCTTGTTGTATGCATCACCCCACCTCACCTTTCCCGTTAAGCAGCCATAGTGTGTTTTCTAAACGTGTGACTCTATTCTGTTTTGTAATTCAGTTCAAGGGTAGAGGTTTTTACATTCCCTCTATAGGTCATATCTTATGATAAGTGTCTTTTTCTGTGTGACTTATTTCACTTAGAATCGTCGTACCTAAATCCAATCATCATGCTGCTACTAGCCTTATGACGTTGATTTCATGGCTGAGTGATATTCCATTGTACATAAGGACCACAACTTCTTTATCCATTTTTCTCTTTCCTGGGATATTTAAGGTGTAACGAAGTGGAGATTCTTGTCAACAGAGCAGCCCTAACTTTGGGGTGCCTGTGTCTTGCTGATTTTTAGTTTTCCCAATTTATACGCCCATGAGTGGATGTGCCCTATGCTCCCTAAGCTGAGTTTTTTAGATGTTTCAGGACACACCGTGCACTTCTCCAGAGTGGCTGTTGGCAATTTACATCCCGCCCATCAGCGTAGCCAGGCTCCCGTTTCTCCATGGCCTGTCCTGCATTTATGGTTTTGACACTTTATTCAGCATGGCCCTTTTGACCGATGGGAAGCGAGACTTCTTTGTAGCGCTGATTTGCCTTTCCAGGTTGCTTGGTTGGCCAAAAAGGGCGTATGCGTTTTTTCCTGAATATATTCAGGAAAAAACGCATACGCCCTTTTTAGCCAAGGGCATCATTGTCGAGGTTTTGCCGCTTTTCCTGTGCTTAAAAGGCGATTCGAATCTCCCTCCTGAAATCTGTTTCCTGCAATTCTGCCTTGCTTTCAAATCCTTTTCGTTGCCTTCCCTCAATATATTTGTGGACGAGAGTCATCATTTATAAGTCTGCAGGTTTGTGAATTGCAGTGCCCCTGAGCTCCATTTTTCAACTCGCTTTCTTGGGCGCTGGCCGCAAAAGCGCAGGATTGCTTCAGGCCCTATTCTGGTCCCAGGCGGCAGGCTGAGCCTGTGGTTAATTCTTCTTCCTGATGGGAAAATAGAGTGACCTCTGCCTGTCCCAACACCTAGAGCTTGTCTCTCATTGGTTCCCCCTCTTCCCTTTCATCCTCAGGACAAATTGCAAGCTGTACGGAACAGGAGGTTAAAGGTGCTGATTCTCCAAGGAGGGAGATTGCTAGTAAAGCGGTTGGAATGGCGAACCCGAGCACAAGGAGATGAGAAATGAGGTGCGTTTTAGAAACCTTTCCCGATCACAGGGTGTACCATCTTCTGGGTTTCTCATGCATGTTTTCGATGTAGGAAGATGCCCTTGAACCTGGAGATTTGGGACCCATGGGATGGGTACCACGCAGTATTACTTTAAAGGGTCTGCGTTTGCTCACCCAACCTCACCAAACCTCTCAGCCCCAAGAGTGTCCACCCTTATGTCTCAATCAGCTGTGGGTCTAGATATGGTCAATCCAGGTGGCATTACAGCCGCTGAACGAATTTTGTAAGAATTTCTCTCTCTTTCACTGTCTTTGTTTCACGGGTTTTTAAAAGTAATTGATTTTTATAATGGGGTTTACCTGCTTTTCACTGCTGTGATTTTGCCGCTTTACACCCACTTGACTCACTTACAGAGAGATATCAATGCATAGGTTTCAAGATTCTTACTAGTCAGATATATTCTTGGGCGGTGAATTGGGGGTGTTGAGTCCAATTCATTGAGGAAGGAGTAGGGCTTGTCTATTACATATTGGGTTTATGGAACGGTATCTGAGATAATTTGAAACCCTTGTTGTATGCATCACCCCACCTCACCTTTCCCGTTAAGCAGCCATAGTGTGTTTTCTAAACGTGTGACTCTATTCTGTTTTGTAATTCAGTTCAAGGGTAGCGGTTTTTACATTCCCTCTATAAGTCATATCTTATGATAAGTGTCTTTTTCTGTGTGACTTATTTCACTTAGAATCGTCGTACCTAAATCCAATCATCATGCTGCTACTAGCCTTATGACGTTGATTTCATGGCTGAGTGATATTCCATTGTACATAAGGACCACAACTTCTTTATCCATTTTTCTCTTTCCTGGGATATTTAAGGTGTAACGAAGTGGAGATTCTTGTCAACAGAGCAGCCCTAAACTTTGGGGTGCCTGTGTCTTGCTGATTTTTAGTTTTCCCAATTTATACGCCCATGAGTGGATGTGCCCTATGCTCCCTAAGCTCAGTTTTTTAGATGTTTCAGGACACACCGTGCACTTCTCCAGAGTGGCTGTTGGCAATTTACATCCCGCCCATCAGCGTAGCCAGGCTCCCGTTTCTCCATGGCCTGTCCTGCATTTCTGGTTTTGACACTTTATTCAGCATGGCCCTTTTGACCGATGGGAAGCGAGACTTCTTTGTAGCGCTGATTTGCCTTTCCAGGTTGCTTGGTTGGCCAAAAAGGGCGTAAGCGTTTTTTCCTGAATATATTCAGGAAAAAACGCATACGCCCTTTTTGGCCAAGGGCATCATTGTCGAGGTTTTGCCGCTTTTCGTGTGCTTTAAAGGCGATTCGAATCTCCCTCCTGAAATCTGTTTCCTGCAATTCTGCCTTGCTTTCAAATCCTCTTCGTTGCCTTCCATCAATATATTTGTGGACGAGAGTCATCATTTATAAGTCTGCAGGTTTGTGAATTGCAGTGCCCCTGAGCTCCATTTTTCAACTCGCTTTCTTGGGCGCTGGCCGCAAAAGCGCAGGATTGCTTCAGGCCCTATTCTGGTCCCAGGCGGCAGGCTGAGCCTGTGGTTAATTCTTCTTCCTGATGGGAAAATAGAGTGACCTCTGCCTGTCCCAACACCTAGAGCTAGTCTCTCATTGGTTCCCCCTCTTCCCGTTCATCCTAAGGACAAATTGCAACCTGTACGGAACAGGAGGTTAAAGGTGCTGATTCTCCAAGGAGGGAGATTGCTAGTAAAGCGGCTGGAATGGCGAACCCGAGCACAAGGAGATGAGAAATGAGGTGCGTTTTAGAAACCTTTCCCGATCACACGGTGTACCATCTTCTGGGTTTCTCATGCATGTTTTCGATGTAGGAAGATGCCCTTGAACCTGGAGATTTGGGACCCATGGGATGGGTACCACGCAGTATTACTTTAAAGGGTCTGCGTTTGCTCACCCAACCTCACCAAACCTCTCAGCCCCAAGAGTGTCCACCCTTATGTCTCAATCAGCTGTGGGTCTAGATATGGTCAATCCAGGTGGCATTACAGCCGCTGAACGAATTTTGTAAGAATTTCTCTCTCTTTCACTGTCTTTGTTTCACGGGTTTTTAAAAGTAATTGATTTTTATAATGGGGTTTACCTGCTTTTCACTGCTGTGATTTTGCCGCTTTACACCCACTTGACTCACTTACAGAGAGATATCAATGCATAGGTTTCAAGATTCTTACTAGTCAGATATATTCTTGGGCGGTGAATTGGGGGTGTTGAGTCCAATTCATTGAGGAAGGAGTAGGGCTTGTCTATTACATATTGGGTTTATGGAACGGTATCTGAGATAATTTGAAACCCTTGTTGTATGCATCACCCCACCTCACCTTTCCCGTTAAGCAGCCATAGTGTGTTTTCTAAACGTGTGACTCTATTCTGTTTTGTAATTCAGTTCAAGGGTAGCGGTTTTTACATTCCCTCTATAAGTCATATCTTATGATAAGTGTGTTTTTCTGTGTGACTTATTTCACTTAGAATCGTCGTACCTAAATCCAATCATCATGCTGCTACTAGCCTTATGACGTTGATTTCATGGCTGAGTGATATTCCATTGTACATAAGGACCACAACTTCTTTATCCATTTTTCTCTTTCCTGGGATATTTAAGGTGTAACGAAGTGGAGATTCTTGTCAACAGAGCAGCCCTAAACTTTGGGGTGCCTGTGTCTTGCTGATTTTTAGTTTTCCCAATTTATACGCCCATGAGTGGATGTGCCCTATACTCCCTAAGCTCAGTTTTTTAGATGTTTCAGGACACACCGTGCACTTCTCCAGAGTGGCTGTTGGCAATTTACATCCCGCCCATCAGCGTAGCCAGGCTCCCGTTTCTCCATGGCCTGTCCTGCATTTCTGGTTTTGACACTTTATTCAGCATGGCCCTTTTGACCGATGGGAAGCGAGACTTCTTTGTAGCGCTGATTTGCCTTTCCAGGTTGCTTGGTTGGCCAAAAAGGGCGTAAGCGTTTTTTCCTGAATATATTCAGGAAAAAACGCATACGCCCTTTTTGGCCAAGGGCATCATTGTCGAGGTTTTGCCGCTTTTCCTGTGCTTTAAAGGCGATTCGAATCTCCCTCCTGAAATCTGTTTCCTGCAATTCTGCCTTGCTTTCAAATCCTCTTCGTTGCCTTCCATCAATATATTTGTGGACGAGAGTCATCATTTATAAGTCTGCAGGTTTGTGAATTGCAGTGCCCCTGAGCTCCATTTTTCAACTCGCTTTCTTGGGCGCTGGCCGCAAAAGCGCAGGATTGCTTCAGGCCCTATTCTGGTCCCAGGCGGCAGGCTGAGCCTGTGGTTAATTCTTCTTCCTGATGGGAAAATAGAGTGACCTCTGCCTGTCCCAACACCTAGAGCTAGTCTCTCATTGGTTCCCCCTCTTCCCTTTCATCCTCAGGACAAATTGCAAGCTGTACGGAACAGGAGGTTAAAGGTGCTGATTCTCCAAGGAGGGAGATTGCTAGTAAAGCGGCTGGAATGGCGAACCCGAGCACAAGGAGATGAGAAATGAGGTGCGTTTTAGAAACCTTTCCCGATCACACGGTGTACCATCTTCTGGGTTTCTCATGCATGTTTTCGATGTAGGAAGATGCCCTTGAACCTGGAGATTTGGGACCCATGGGATGGGTACCACGCAGTATTACTTTAAAGGGTCTGCGTTTGCTCACCCAACCTCACCAAACCTCTCAGCCCCAAGAGTGTCCACCCTTATGTCTCAATCAGCTGTGGGTCTAGATATGGTCAATCCAGGTGGCATTACAGCCGCTGAACGAATTTTGTAAGTATTTCTCTCTCTTTCACTGTCTTTGTTTCACGGGTTTTTAAAAGTAATTGATTTTTATAATGGGGTTTACCTGCTTTTCACTGCTGTGATTTTGCCGCTTTACACCCACTTGACTCACTTACAGAGAGATATCAATGCATAGGTTTCAAGATTCTTACTAGTCAGATATATTCTTGGGCGGTGAATTGGGGGTGTTGAGTCCAATTCATTGAGGAAGGAGTAGGGCTTGTCTATTACATATTGGGTTTATGGAACGGTATCTGAGATAATTTGAAACCCTTGTTGTATGCATCACCCCACCTCACCTTTCCCGTTAAGCAGCCATAGTGTGTTTTCTAAACGTGTGACTCTATTCTGTTTTGTAATTCAGTTCAAGGGTAGCGGTTTTTACATTCCCTCTATAGGTCATATCTTATGATAAGTGTCTTTTTCTGTGTGACTTATTTCACTTAGAATCATCGTACCTAAATCCAATCATCATGCTGCTACTAGCCTTATGACGTTGATTTCATGGCTGAGTGATATTCCATTGTACATAAGGACCACAACTTCTTTATCCATTTTTCTCTTTCCTGGGATATTTAAGGTGTAACGAAGTGGAGATTCTTGTCAACAGAGCAGCCCTAACTTTGGGGTGCCTGTGTCTTGCTGATTTTTAGTTTTCCCAATTTATACGCCCATGAGTGGATGTGCCCTATGCTCCCTAAGCTGAGTTTTTTAGATGTTTCAGGACACACCGTGCACTTCTCCAGAGTGGCTGTTGGCAATTTACATCCCGCCCATCAGCGTAGCCAGGCTCCCGTTTCTCCATGGCCTGTCCTGCATTTATGGTTTTGACACTTTATTCAGCATGGCCCTTTTGACCGATGGGAAGCGAGACTTCTTTGTAGCGCTGATTTGCCTTTCCAGGTTGCTTGGTTGGCCAAAAAGGGCGTATGCGTTTTTTCCTGAATATATTCAGGAAAAAACGCATACGCCCTTTTTAGCCAAGGGCATCATTGTCGAGGTTTTGCCGCTTTTCCTGTGCTTAAAAGGCGATTCGAATCTCCCTCCTGAAATCTGTTTCCTGCAATTCTGCCTTGCTTTCAAATCCTTTTCGTTGCCTTCCCTCAATATATTTGTGGACGAGAGTCATCATTTATAAGTCTGCAGGTTTGTGAATTGCAGTGCCCCTGAGCTCCATTTTTCAACTCGCTTTCTTGGGCGCTGGCCGCAAAAGCGCAGGATTGCTTCAGGCCCTATTCTGGTCCCAGGCGGCAGGCTGAGCCTGTGGTTAATTCTTCTTCCTGATGGGAAAATAGAGTGACCTCTGCCTGTCCCAACACCTAGAGCTTGTCTCTCATTGGTTCCCCCTCTTCCCTTTCATCCTCAGGACAAATTGCAAGCTGTACGGAACAGGAGGTTAAAGGTGCTGATTCTCCAAGGAGGGAGATTGCTAGTAAAGCGGTTGGAATGGCGAACCCGAGCACAAGGAGATGAGAAATGAGGTGCGTTTTAGAAACCTTTCCCGATCACACGGTGTACCATCTTCTGGGTTTCTCATGCATGTTTTCGATGTAGGAAGATGCCCTTGAACCTGGAGATTTGGGACCCATGGGATGGGTACCACGCAGTATTACTTTAAAGGGTCTGCGTTTGCTCACCCAACCTCACCAAACCTCTCAGCCCCAAGAGTGTCCACCCTTATGTCTCAATCAGCTGTGGGTCTAGATATGGTCAATCCAGGTGGCATTACAGCCGCTGAACGAATTTTGTAAGAATTTCTCTCTCTTTCACTGTCTTTGTTTCACGGGTTTTTAAAAGTAATTGATTTTTATAATGGGGTTTACCTGCTTTTCACTGCTGTGATTTTGCCGCTTTACACCCACTTGACTCACTTACAGAGAGATATCAATGCATAGGTTTCAAGATTCTTACTAGTCAGATATATTCTTGGGCGGTGAATTGGGGGTGTTGAGTCCAATTCATTGAGGAAGGAGTAGGGCTTGTCTATTACATATTGGGTTTATGGAACGGTATCTGAGATAATTTGAAACCCTTGTTGTATGCATCACCCCACCTCACCTTTCCCGTTAAGCAGCCATAGTGTGTTTTCTAAACGTGTGACTCTATTCTGTTTTGTAATTCAGTTCAAGGGTAGCGGTTTTTACATTCCCTCTATAAGTCATATCTTATGATAAGTGTCTTTTTCTGTGTGACTTATTTCACTTAGAATCGTCGTACCTAAATCCAATCATCATGCTGCTACTAGCCTTATGACGTTGATTTCATGGCTGAGTGATATTCCATTGTACATAAGGACCACAACTTCTTTATCCATTTTTCTCTTTCCTGGGATATTTAAGGTGTAACGAAGTGGAGATTCTTGTCAACAGAGCAGCCCTAAACTTTGGGGTGCCTGTGTCTTGCTGATTTTTAGTTTTCCCAATTTATACGCCCATGAGTGGATGTGCCCTATGCTCCCTAAGCTCAGTTTTTTAGATGTTTCAGGACACACCGTGCACTTCTCCAGAGTGGCTGTTGGCAATTTACATCCCGCCCATCAGCGTAGCCAGGCTCCCGTTTCTCCATGGCCTGTCCTGCATTTCTGGTTTTGACACTTTATTCAGCATGGCCCTTTTGACCGATGGGAAGCGAGACTTCTTTGTAGCGCTGATTTGCCTTTCCAGGTTGCTTGGTTGGCCAAAAAGGGCGTAAGCGTTTTTTCCTGAATATATTCAGGAAAAAACGCATACGCCCTTTTTGGCCAAGGGCATCATTGTCGAGGTTTTGCCGCTTTTCCTGTGCTTTAAAGGCGATTCGAATCTCCCTCCTGAAATCTGTTTCCTTCAATTCTGCCTTGCTTTCAAATCCTCTTCGTTGCCTTCCATCAATATATTTGTGGACGAGAGTCATCATTTATAAGTCTGCAGGTTTGTGAATTGCAGTGCCCCTGAGCTCCATTTTTCAACTCGCTTTCTTGGGCGCTGGCCGCAAAAGCGCAGGATTGCTTCAGGCCCTATTCTGGTCCCAGGCGGCAGGCTGAGCCTGTGGTTAATTCTTCTTCCTGATGGGAAAATAGAGTGACCTCTGCCTGTCCCAACACCTAGAGCTAGTCTCTCATTGGTTCCCCCTCTTCCCTTTCATCCTCAGGACAAATTGCAAGCTGTACGGAACAGGAGGTTAAAGGTGCTGATTCTCCAAGGAGGGAGATTGCTAGTAAAGCGGCTGGAATGGCGAACCCGAGCACAAGGAGATGAGAAATGAGGTGCGTTTTAGAAACCTTTCCCGATCACACGGTGTACCATCTTCTGGGTTTCTCATGCATGTTTTCGATGTAGGAAGATGCCCTTGAACCTGGAGATTTGGGACCCATGGGATGGGTACCACGCAGTATTACTTTAAAGGGTCTGCGTTTGCTCACCCAACCTCACCAAACCTCTCAGCCCCAAGAGTGTCCACCCTTATGTCTCAATCAGCTGTGGGTCTAGATATGGTCAATCCAGGTGGCATTACAGCCGCTGAACGAATTTTGTAAGTATTTCTCTCTCTTTCACTGTCTTTGTTTCACGGGTTTTTAAAAGTAATTGATTTTTATAATGGGGTTTACCTGCTTTTCACTGCTGTGATTTTGCCGCTTTACACCCACTTGACTCACTTACAGAGAGATATCAATGCATAGGTTTCAAGATTCTTACTAGTCAGATATATTCTTGGGCGGTGAATTGGGGGTGTTGAGTCCAATTCATTGAGGAAGGAGTAGGGCTTGTCTATTACATATTGGGTTTATGGAACGGTATCTGAGATAATTTGAAACCCTTGTTGTATGCATCACCCCACCTCACCTTTCCCGTTAAGCAGCCATAGTGTGTTTTCTAAACGTGTGACTCTATTCTGTTTTGTAATTCAGTTCAAGGGTAGCGGTTTTTACATTCCCTCTATAAGTCATATCTTATGATAAGTGTCTTTTTCTGTGTGACTTATTTCACTTAGAATCGTCGTACCTAAATCCAATCATCATGCTGCTACTAGCCTTATGACGTTGATTTCATGGCTGAGTGATATTCCATTGTACATAAGGACCACAACTTCTTTATCCATTTTTCTCTTTCCTGGGATATTTAAGGTGTAACGAAGTGGAGATTCTTGTCAACAGAGCAGCCCTAACTTTGGGGTGCCTGTGTCTTGCTGATTTTTAGTTTTCCCAATTTATACGCCCATGAGTGGATGTGCCCTATGCTCCCTAAGCTGAGTTTTTTAGATGTTTCAGGACACACCGTGCACTTCTCCAGAGTGGCTGTTGGCAATTTACATCCCGCCCATCAGCGTAGCCAGGCTCCAGTTTCTCCATGGCCTGTCCTGCATTTCTGGTTTTGACACTTTATTCAGCATGGCCCTTTTGACCGATGGGAAGCGAGACTTCTTTGTAGGGCTGATTTGCCTTTCCAGGTTGCTTGGTTGGCCAAAAAGGGCGTATGCGTTTTTTCCTGAATATATTCAGGAAAAAACGCATACGCCCTTTTTAGCCAAGGGCATCATTGTCGAGGTTTTGCCGCTTTTCCTGTGCTTAAAAAGCGATTCGAATCTCCCTCCTGAAATCTGTTTCCTGCAATTCTGCCTTGCTTTCAAATCCTCTTCGTTGCCTTCCCTCAATATATTTGTGGACGAGAGTCATCATTTATAAGTCTGCAGGTTTGTGAATTGCAGTGCCCCTGAGCTCCATTTTTCAACTCGCTTTCTTGGGCGCTGGCCGCAAAAGCGCAGGATTGCTTCAGGCCCTATTCTGGTCCCAGGCGGCAGGCTGAGCCTGTGGTTAATTCTTCTTCCTGATGGGAAAATAGAGTGACCTCTGCCTGTCCCAACACCTAGAGCTTGTCTCTCATTGGTTCCCCCTCTTCCCTTTAATCCTCAGGACAAATTGCAAGCTGTACGGAACAGGAGGTTAAAGGTGCTGATTCTCCAAGGAGGGAGATTGCTAGTAAAGCGGTTGGAATGGCGAACCCGAGCACAAGGAGATGAGAAATGAGGTGCGTTTTAGAAACCTTTCCCGATCACACGGTGTACCATCTTCTGGGTTTCTCATGCATGTTTTCGATGTAGGAAGATGCCCTTGAATCTGGAGATTTGGGACCCATGGGATGGGTACCACGCAGTATTACTTTAAAGGGTCTGCGTTTGCTCACCCAACCTCACCAAACCTCTCAGCCCCAAGAGTGTCCACCCTTATGTCTCAATCAGCTGTGGGTCTAGATATGGTCAATCCAGGTGGCATTACAGCCGCTGAACGAATTTTGTAAGAATTTCTCTCTCTTTCACTGTCTTTGTTTCACGGGTTTTTAAAAGTAATTGATTTTTATAATGGGGTTTACCTGCTTTTCACTGCTGTGATTTTGCCGCTTTACACCCACTTGACTCACTTACAGAGAGATATCAATGCATAGGTTTCAAGATTCTTACTAGTCAGATATATTCTTGGGCGGTGAATTGGGGGTGTTGAGTCCAATTCATTGAGGAAGGAGTAGGGCTTGTCTATTACATATTGGGTTTATGGAACGGTATCTGAGATAATTTGAAACCCTTGTTGTATGCATCACCCCACCTCACCTTTCCCGTTAAGCAGCCATAGTTTGTTTTCTAAACGTGTGACTCTATTCTGTTTTGTAATTCATTTCAAGGGTAGCGGTTTTTACATTCCCTCTATAAGTCATATCTTATGATAAGTGTCTTTTTCTGTGTGACTTATTTCACTTAGAATCGTCGTACCTAAATCCAATCATCATGCTGCTACTAGCCTTATGACGTTGATTTCATGGCTGAGTGATATTCCATTGTACATAAGGTCCACAACTTCTTTATCCATTTTTCTGTTTCCTGGGATATTTAAGGTGTAATGAAGTGGAGATTCTTGTCAACAGAGCAGCCCTAAACTTTGGGGTGCCTGTGTCTTGCTGATTTTTAGTTTTCCCAATTTATACGCCCATGAGTGGATGTGCCCTATGCTCCCTAAGCTGAGTTTTTTAGATGTTTCAGGACACACCGTGCACTTCTCCAGAGTGGCTGTTGGCAATTTACATCCCGCCCATCAGCGTAGCCAGGCTCCCGCTTCTCCATGGCCTGTCCTGCATTTCTGGTTTTGACACTTTATTCAGCATGGCCCTTTTGACCGATGGGAAGCGAGACTTCTTTGTAGCGCTGATTTGCCTTTCCAGGTTGCTTGGTTGGCCAAAAAGGGCGTATGCGTTTTTTCCTGAATCTATTCAGGAAAAAACGCATACGCCCTTTTTGGCCAAGGGCATCATTGTCGAGGTTTTGCCGCTTTTCCTGTGCTTTAAAGGCGATTCGAATCTCCCTCCTGAAATCTGTTTCCTGCAATTCTGCCTTGCTTTCAAATCCTCTTCGTTGCCTTCCCTCAATATATTTGTGGACGAGAGTCATCATTTATAAGTCTGCAGGTTTGTGAATTGCAGTGCCCCTGAGCTCCATTTTTCAACTCGCTTTCTTGGGCGCTGGCTGCAAAAGCGCAGGATTGCTTCAGGCCCTATTCTGGTCCCAGGCGGCAGGCTGAGCCTGTGGTTAATTCTTCTTCCTGATGGGAAAATAGAGTGACCTCTGCGTGTCCCAACACCTGCAGCTAGTCTCTCATTGGTTCCCCCTCTTCCCTTTCATCCTCAGGACAAATTGCAAGCTGTACGGAACAGGAGGTTAAAGGTGCTTATTCTCCAAGGAGGGAGATTGCTAGTAAACCGGTTGGAATGGCGAACCCGAGCACAAGGAGATGAGAAATGAGGTGCGTTTTAGAAACCTTTCCCGATCACACGGTGTACCATCTTCTGGGTTTCTCATGCATGTTTTCGATGTAGGAAGATGCCCTTGAACCTGGAGATTTGGGACCCATGGGATGGGTACCACGCAGTATTACTTTAAAGGGTCTGCGTTTGCTCACCCAACCTCACCAAACCTCTCAACCCCAAGAGTGTCCACCGTTATGTCTCAATCAGCTGTGGGTCTAGATATGGTCAATCCAGGTGGCATTACAGCCGCTGAACGAATTTTGTAAGAATTTCTCTCTCTTTCACTGTCTTTGTTTCACGGGTTTTTAAAAGTAATTGATTTTTATAATGGGGTTTACCTGCTTTTCACTGCTGTGATTTTGCCGCTTTACACCCACTTGACTCACTTACAGAGAGATATCAATGCATAGGTTTCAAGATTCTTACTAGTCAGTTATATTCTTGGGCGGTGAATTGGGGGTGTTGAGTCCAATTCATTGAGGAAGGAGTAGGGCTTGTCTATTACATATTGGGTTTATGGAACGGTATCTGAGATAATTTGAAACCCTTGTTGTATGCATCACCCCACCTCACCTTTCCCGTTAAGCAGCCATAGTGTGTTTTCTAAACGTGTGACTCTATTCTGTTTTGTAATTCAGTTCAAGGGTAGCGGTTTTTACATTCCCTCTATAAGTCATATCTTATGATAAGTGTCTTTTTCTGTGTGACTTATTTCACTTAGAATCGTCGTACCTAAATCCAATCATCATGCTGCTACTAGCCTTATGACGTTGATTTCATGGCTGAGTGATATTCCATTGTACATAAGGACCACAACTTCTTTATCCATTTTTCTCTTTCCTGGGATATTTAAGGTGTAACGAAGTGGAGATTCTTGTCAACAGAGCAGCCCTAAACTTTGGGGTGCCTGTGTCTTGCTGATTTTTAGTTTTCCCAATTTATACGCCCATGAGTGGATGTGCCCTATGCTCCCTAAGCTCAGTTTTTTAGATGTTTCAGGACACACCGTGCACTTCTCCAGAGTGGCTGTTGGCAATTTACATCCCGCCCATCAGCGTAGCCAGGCTCCCGTTTCTCCATGGCCTGTCCTGCATTTCTGGTTTTGACACTTTATTCAGCATGGCCCTTTTGACCGATGGGAAGCGAGACTTCTTTGTAGCGCTGATTTGCCTTTCCAGGTTGCTTGGTTGGCCAAAAAGGGCGTATGCGTTTTTTCCTGAATATATTCAGGAAAAAACGCATACGCCCTTTTTGGCCAAGGGCATCATTGTCGAGGTTTTGCCGCTTTTCCTGTGCTTTAAAAGCGATTCGAATCTCCCTCCTGAAATCTGTTTCCTGCAATTCTGCCTTGCTTTCAAATCCTCTTCGTTTCCTTCCATCAATATATTTGTGGTCGAGAGTCATCATTTATAAGTCTGCAGGTTTGTGAATTGCAGTGCCCCTGAGCTCCATTTTTCAACTCGCTTTCTTGGGCGCTGGCCGCAAAAGCGCAGGATTGCTTCAGGCCCTATTCTGGTCCCAGGCGGCAGGCTGAGCCTGTGGTTAATTCTTCTTCCTGATGGGAAAATAGAGTGACCTCTGCCTGTCCCAACACCTAGAGCTAGTCCATCATTGGTTCCCCCTCTTCCCTTTCATCCTCAGGACAAATTGCAAGCTGTACGGAACAGGAGGTTAAAGGTGCTGATTCTCCAAGGAGGGAGATTGCTAGTAAAGCGGCTGGAATGGCGAACCTGAGCACAAGGAGATGAGAAATGAGGTGCGTTTTAGAAACCTTTCCCGATCACACGGTGTACCATCTTCTGGGTTGCTCATGCATGTTTTCGATGTAGGAAGATGCCCTTGAACCTGGAGATTTGGGACCCATGGGATGGGTACCACGCAGTATTACTTTAAAGGGTCTGCGTTTGCTCACCCAACCTCACCAAACCTCTCAGCCCCAAGAGTGTCCACCCTTATGTCTCAGTCAGCTGTGGGTCTAGATATGGTCAATCCAGGTGGCATTACAGCCGCTGAACGAATTTTGTAAGAATTTCTCTCTCTTTCACTGTCTTTGTTTCACGGGTTTTTAAAAGTAATTGATTTTTATAATGGGGTTTACCTGCTTTTCACTGCTGTGATTTTGCCGCTTTACACCCACTTGACTCACTTACAGAGAGATATCAATGCATAGGTTTCAAGATTCTTACTAGTCAGATATATTCTTGGGCAGTGAATTGGGGGTGTTGAGTCCAATTCATTGAGGAAGGAGTAGGGCTTGTCTATTACATATTGGGTTTATGGAACGGTATCTGAGATAATTTGAAACCCTTGTTGTATGCATCACCCCACCTCACCTTTCCCGTTAAGCAGCCATAGTTTGTTTTCTAAACGTGTGACTCTATTCTGTTTTGTAATTCATTTCAAGGGTAGCGGTTTTTACATTCCCTGTATAAGTCATATCTTATGATAAGTGTCTTTTTCTGTGTGACTTATTTCACTTAGAATCGTCGTACCTAAATCCAATCATCATGCTGCTACTAGCCTTATGACGTTGATTTCATGGCTGAGTGATATTCCATTGTACATAAGGTCCACAACTTCTTTATCCATTTTTCTGTTTCCTGGGATATTTAAGGTGTAATGAAGTGGAGATTCTTGTCAACAGAGCAGCCCTAAACTTTGGGGTGCCTGTGTCTTGCTGATTTTTAGTTTTCCCAATTTATACGCCCATGAGTGGATGTGCCCTATGCTCCCTAAGCTCAGTTTTTTAGATGTTTCAGGACACACCGTGCACTTCTCCAGAGTGGCTGTTGGCAATTTACATCCCGCCCATCAGCGTAGCCAGGCTCCCGCTTCTCCATGGCCTGTCCTGCATTTCTGGTTTTGACACTTTATTCAGCATGGCCCTTTTGACCGATGGGAAGCGAGACTTCTTTGTAGCGCTGATTTGCCTTTCCAGGTTGCTTGGTTGGCCAAAAAGGGCGTATGCGTTTTTTCCTGAATCTATTCAGGAAAAAACGCATACGCCCTTTTTGGCCAAGGGCATCATTGTCGAGGTTTTGCCGCTTTTCCTGTGCTTTAAAGGCGATTCGAATCTCCCTCCTGAAATCTGTTTCCTGCAATTCTGCCTTGCTTTCAAATCCTCTTCGTTGCCTTCCCTCAATATATTTGTGGACGAGAGTCATCATTTATAAGTCTGCAGGTTTGTGAATTGCAGTGCCCCTGAGCTCTATTTTTCAACTCGCTTTCTTGGGCGCTGGCTGCAAAAGCGCAGGATTGCTTCAGGCCCTATTCTGGTCCCAGGCGGCAGGCTGAGCCTGTGGTTAATTCTTCTTCCTGATGGGAAAATAGAGTGACCTCTGCGTGTCCCAACACCTGCAGCTAGTCTCTCATTGGTTCCCCCTCTTCCCTTTCATCCTCAGGACAAATTGCAAGCTGTACGGAACAGGAGGTTAAAGGTGCTGATTCTCCAAGGAGGGAGATTGCTAGTAAAGCGGCTGGAATGGCGAACCCGAGCACAAGGAGATGAGAAATGAGGTGCGTTTTAGAAACCTTTCCCGATCACACGGTGTACCATCTTCTGGGTTTCTCATGCATGTTTTCGATGTAGGAAGATGCCCTTGAACCTGGAGATTTGGGACCCATGGGATGGGTACCACGCAGTATTACTTTAAAGGGTCTGCGTTTGCTCACCCAACCTCACCAAACCTCTCAGCCCCAAGAGTGTCCACCCTTATGTCTCAGTCAGCTGTGGGTCTAGATATGGTCAATCCAGGTGGCATTACAGCCGCTGAACGAATTTTGTAAGAATTTCTCTCTCTTTCACTGTCTTTGTTTCACGGGTTTTTAAAAGTAATTGATTTTTATAATGGGGTTTACCTGCTTTTCACTGCTGTGATTTTGCCGCTTTACACCCACTTGACTCACTTACAGAGAGATATCAATGCATAGGTTTCAAGATTCTTACTAGTCAGATATATTCTTGGGCAGTGAATTGGGGGTGTTGAGTCCAATTCATTGAGGAAGGAGTAGGGCTTGTCTATTACATATTGGGTTTATGGAACGGTATCTGAGATAATTTGAAACCCTTGTTGTATGCATCACCCCACCTCACCTTTCCCGTTAAGCAGCCATAGTTTGTTTTCTAAACGTGTGACTCTATTCTGTTTTGTAATTCATTTCAAGGGTAGCGGTTTTTACATTCCCTGTATAAGTCATATCTTATGATAAGTGTCTTTTTCTGTGTGACTTATTTCACTTAGAATCGTCGTACCTAAATCCAATCATCATGCTGCTACTAGCCTTATGACGTTGATTTCATGGCTGAGTGATATTCCATTGTACATAAGGTCCACAACTTCTTTATCCATTTTTCTGTTTCCTGGGATATTTAAGGTGTAATGAAGTGGAGATTCTTGTCAACAGAGCAGCCCTAAACTTTGGGGTGCCTGTGTCTTGCTGATTTTTAGTTTTCCCAATTTATACGCCCATGAGTGGATGTGCCCTATGCTCCCTAAGCTGAGTTTTTTAGATGTTTCAGGACACACCGTGCACTTCTCCAGAGTGGCTGTTGGCAATTTACATCCCGCCCATCAGCGTAGCCAGGCTCCCGCTTCTCCATGGCCTGTCCTGCATTTCTGGTTTTGACACTTTATTCAGCATGGCCCTTTTGACCGATGGGAAGCGAGACTTCTTTGTAGCGCTGATTTGCCTTTCCAGGTTGCTTGGTTGGCCAAAAAGGGCGTATGCGTTTTTTCCTGAATCTATTCAGGAAAAAACGCATACGCCCTTTTTGGCCAAGGGCATCATTGTCGAGGTTTTGCCGCTTTTCCTGTGCTTTAAAGGCGATTCGAATCTCCCTCCTGAAATCTGTTTCCTGCAATTCTGCCTTGCTTTCAAATCCTCTTCGTTGCCTTCCCTCAATATATTTGTGGACGAGAGTCATCATTTATAAGTCTGCAGGTTTGTGAATTGCAGTGCCCCTGAGCTCCATTTTTCAACTCGCTTTCTTGGGCGCTGGCTGCAAAAGCGCAGGATTGCTTCAGGCCCTATTCTGGTCCCAGGCGGCAGGCTGAGCCTGTGGTTAATTCTTCTTCCTGATGGGAAAATAGAGTGACCTCTGCGTGTCCCAACACCTGCAGCTAGTCTCTCATTGGTTCCCCCTCTTCCCTTTCATCCTCAGGACAAATTGCAAGCTGTACGGAACAGGAGGTTAAAGGTGCTGATTCTCCAAGGAGGGAGATTGCTAGTAAAGCGGCTGGAATGGCGAACCCGAGCACAAGGAGATGAGAAATGAGGTGCGTTTTAGAAACCTTTCCCGATCACACGGTGTACCATCTTCTGGGTTTCTCATGCATGTTTTCGATGTAGGAAGATGCCCTTGAACCTGGAGATTTGGGACCCATGGGATGGGTACCACGCAGTATTACTTTAAAGGGTCTGCGTTTGCTCACCCAACCTCACCAAACCTCTCAGCCCCAAGAGTGTCCACCCTTATGTCTCAATCAGCTGTGGGTCTAGATATGGTCAATCCAGGTGGCATTACAACCGCTGAACGAATTTTGTAAGAATTTCTCTCTCTTTCACTGTCTTTGTTTCACGGGTTTTTAAAAGTAATTGATTTTTATAATGGGGTTTACCTGCTTTTCACTGCTGTGATTTTGCCGCTTTACACCCACTTGACTCACTTACAGAGAGATATCAATGCATAGGTTTCAAGATTCTTACTAGTCAGATATATTCTTGGGCGGTGAATTGGGGGTGTTGAGTCCAATTCATTGAGGAAGGAGTAGGGCTTGTCTATTACATATTGGGTTTATGGAACGGTATCTGAGATAATTTGAAACCCTTGTTGTATGCATCACCCCACCTCACCTTTCCCGTTAAGCAGCCATAGTGTGTTTTCTAAACGTGTGACTCTATTCTGTTTTGTAATTCCGTTCAAGGGTAGCGGTTTTTACATTCCCTCTATAAGTCATATCTTATGATAAGTGTCTTTTTCTGTGTGACTTATTTCACTTAGAATCGTCGTACCTAAATCCAATCATCATGCTGCTACTAGCCTTATGACGTTGATTTCATGGCTGAGTGATATTCCATTGTACATAAGGACCACAACTTCTTTATCCATTTTTCTCTTTCCTGGGATATTTAAGGTGTAACGAAGTGGAGATTCTTGTCAACAGAGCAGCCCTAAACTTTGGGGTGCCTGTGTCTTGCTGATTTTTAGTTTTCCCAATTTATACGCCCATGAGTGGATGTGCCCTATGCTCCCTAAGCTGAGTTTTTTAGATGTTTCAGGACACACCGTACACTTCTCCAGAGTGGCTGTTGGCAATTTACATCCCGCCCATCAGCGTAGCCAGGCTCCCGTTTCTCCATGGCCTGTCCTGCATTTCTGGTTTTGACACTTTATTCAGCATGGCCCTTTTGACCGATGGGAAGCGAGACTTCTTTGTAGCGCTGATTTGCCTTTCCAGGTTGCTTGGTTGGCCAAAAAGGGCGTATGCGTTTTTTCCTGAATATATTCAGGAAAAAACGCATACGCCCTTTTTGGCCAAGGGCATCATTGTCGAGGTTTTGCCGCTTTTCCTGTGCTTTAAAGGCGATTCGAATCTCCCTCCTGAAATCTGTTTCCTGCAATTCTGCCTTGCTTTCAAATCCTCTTCGTTGCCTTCCCTCAATATATTTGTGGACGAGAGTCATCATTTATAAGTCTGCAGGTTTGTGAATTGCAGTGCCCCTGAGCTCCATTTTTCAACTCGCTTTCTTGGGCGCTGGCCGCAAAAGCGCAGGATTGCTTCAGGCCCTATTCTGGTCCCAGGCGGCAGGCTGAGCCTGTGGTTAATTCTTCTTCCTGATGGGAAAATAGAGTGACCTCTGCCTGTCCCAACACCTGGAGCTAGTCTCTCATTGGTTCCCCCTCTTCCCTTTCATCCTCAGGACAAATTGCAAGCTGTACGGAACAGGAGGTTAAAGGTGCTGATTCTCCAAGGAGGGAGATTGCTAGTAAAGCGGCTGGAATGGCGAACCCGAGCACAAGGAGATGAGAAATGAGGTGCGTTTTAGAAACCTTTCCCGATCACACGGTGTACCATCTTCTGGGTTTCTCATGCATGTTTTCGATGTAGGAAGATGCCCTTGAACCTGGAGATTTGGGACCCATGGGATGGGTACCACGCAGTATTACTTTAAAGGGTCTGCGTTTGCTCACCCAACCTCACCAAACCTCTCAGCCCCAAGAGTGTCCACCCTTATGTCTCAATCAGCTGTGGGTCTAGATATGGTCAATCCAGGTGGCATTACAGCCGCTGAACGAATTTTGTAAGAATTTCTCTCTCTTTCACTGTCTTTGTTTCACGGGTTTTTAAAAGTAATTGATTTTTATAATGGGGTTTACCTGCTTTTCACTGCTGTGATTTTGCCGCTTTACACCCACTTGACTCACTTACAGAGAGATATCAATGCATAGGTTTCAAGATTCTTACTAGTCAGATATATTCTTGGGCGGTGAATTGGGGGTGTTGAGTCCAATTCATTGAGGAAGGAGTAGGGCTTGTCTATTACATATTCGGTTTATGGAACGGTATCTGAGATAATTTGAAACCCTTGTTGTATGCATCACCCCACCTCACCTTTCCCGTTAAGCAGCCATAGTGTGTTTTCTAAACGTGTGACTCTATTCTGTTTTGTAATTCAGTTCAAGGGTAGCGGTTTTTACATTCCCTCTATAAGTCATATCTTATGATAAGTGTCTTTTTCTGTGTGACTTATTTCACTTAGAATCGTCGTACCTAAATCCACTCATCATGCTGCTACTAGCCTTATGACGTTGATTTCATGGCTGAGTGATATTCCATTGTACATAAGGACCACAACTTCTTTATCCATTTTTCTCTTTCCTGGGATATTTAAGGTGTAACGAAGTGGAGATTCTTGTCAACAGAGCAGCCCTAAACTTTGGGGTGCCTGTGTCTTGCTGATTTTTAGTTTTCCGAATTTATACGCCCATGAGTGGATGTGCCCTATGCTCCCTAAGCTGAGTTTTTTAGATGTTTCAGGACACACCGTACACTTCTCCAGAGTGGCTGTTGGCAATTTACATCCCGCCCATCAGCGTAGCCAGGCTCCCGTTTCTCCATGGCCTGTCCTGCATTTCTGGTTTTGACACTTTATTCAGCATGGCCCTTTTGACCGATGGGAAGCGAGACTTCTTTGTAGCGCTGATTTGCCTTTCCAGGTTGCTTGGTTGGCCAAAAAGGGCGTATGCGTTTTTTCCTGAATATATTCAGGAAAAAACGCATACGCCCTTTTTGGCCAAGGGCATCATTGTCGAGGTTTTGCCGCTTTTCCTGTGCTTTAAAGGCGATTCGAATCTCCCTCCTGAAATCTGTTTCCTGCAATTCTGCCTTGCTTTCAAATCCTCTTCGTTGCCTTCCCTCAATATATTTGTGGACGAGAGTCATCATTTATAAGTCTGCAGGTTTGTGAATTGCAGTGCCCCTGAGCTCCATTTTTCAACTCGCTTTCTTGGGCGCTGGCCGCAAAAGCGCAGGATTGCTTCAGGCCCTATTCTGGTCCCAGGCGGCAGGCTGAGCCTGTGGTTAATTCTTCTTCCTGATGGGAAAATAGAGTGACCTCTGCCTGTCCCAACACCTGGAGCTAGTCTCTCATTGGTTCCCCCTCTTCCCTTTCATCCTCAGGACAAATTGCAAGCTGTACGGAACAGGAGGTTAAAGGTGCTGATTCTCCAAGGAGGGAGATTGCTAGTAAAGCGGCTGGAATGGCGAACCCGAGCACAAGGAGATGAGAAATGAGGTGCGTTTTAGAAACCTTTCCCGATCACACGGTGTACCATCTTCTGGGTTTCTCATGCATGTTTTCGATGTAGGAAGATGCCCTTGAACCTGGAGATTTGGGACCCATGGGATGGGTACCACGCAGTATTACTTTAAAGGGTCTGCGTTTGCTCACCCAACCTCACCAAACCTCTCAGCCCCAAGAGTGTCCACCCTTATGTCTCAATCAGCTGTGGGTCTAGATATGGTCAATCCAGGTGGCATTACAGCCGCTGAACGAATTTTGTAAGAATTTCTCTCTCTTTCACTGTCTTTGTTTCACGGGTTTTTAAAAGTAATTGATTTTTATAATGGGGTTTACCTGCTTTTCACTGCTGTGATTTTGCCGCTTTACACCCACTTGACTCACTTACAGAGAGATATCAATGCATAGGTTTCAAGATTCTTACTAGTCAGATATATTCTTGGGCGGTGAATTGGGGTTGTTGAGTCCAATTCATTGAGGAAGGAGTAGGGCTTGTCTATTACATATTCGGTTTATGGAACGGTATCTGAGATAATTTGAAACCCTTGTTGTAGGCATCACCCCACCTCACCTTTCCCGTTAAGCAGCCATAGTGTGTTTTCTAAACGTGTGACTCTATTCTGTTTTGTAATTCAGTTCAAGGGTAGCGGTTTTTACATTCCCTCTATAAGTCATATCTTATGATAAGTGTCTTTTTCTGTGTGACTTATTTCACTTAGAATCGTCGTACCTAAATCCACTCATCATGCTGCTACTAGCCTTATGACGTTGATTTCATGGCTGAGTGATATTCCATTGTACATAAGGACCACAACTTCTTTATCCATTTTTCTCTTTCCTGGGATATTTAAGGTGTAACGAAGTGGAGATTCTTGTCAACAGAGCAGCCCTAAACTTTGGGGTGCCTGTGTCTTGCTGATTTTTAGTTTTCCCAATTTATACGCCCATGAGTGGATGTGCCCTATGCTCCCTAAGCTGAGTTTTTTAGATGTTTCAGGACACACCGTACACTTCTCCAGAGTGGCTGTTGGCAATTTACATCCCGCCCATCAGCGTAGCCAGGCTCCCGTTTCTCCATGGCCTGTCCTGCATTTCTGGTTTTGACACTTTATTCAGCATGGCCCTTTTGACCGATGGGAAGCGAGACTTCTTTGTAGCGCTGATTTGCCTTTCCAGGTTGCTTGGTTGGCCAAAAAGGGCGTATGCGTTTTTTCCTGAATATATTCAGGAAAAAACGCATACGCCCTTTTTGGCCAAGGGCATCATTGTCGAGGTTTTGCCGCTTTTCCTGTGCTTTAAAGGCGATTCGAATCTCCCTCCTGAAATCTGTTTCCTGCAATTCTGCCTTGCTTTCAAATCCTCTTCGTTGCCTTCCATCAATATATTTGTGGACGAGAGTCATCATTTATAAGTCTGCAGGTTTGTGAATTGCAGTGCCCCTGAGCTCCATTTTTCAACTCGCTTTCTTGGGCGCTGGCCGCAAAAGCGCAGGATTGCTTCAGGCCCTATTCTGGTCCCAGGCGGCAGGCTGAGCCTGTGGTTAATTCTTCTTCCTGATGGGAAAATAGAGTGACCTCTGCCTGTCCCAACACCTAGAGCTAGTCTCTCATTGGTTCCCCCTCTTCCCTTTCATCCTCAGGACAAATTGCAAGCTGTACGGAACAGGAGGTTAAAGGTGCTGATTCTCCAAGGAGGGAGATTGCTAGTAAAGCGGTTGGAATGGCGAACCCGAGCACAAGGAGATGAGAAATGAGGTGCGTTTTAGAAACCTTTCCCGATCACACGGTGTACCATCTTCTGGGTTGCTCATGCATGTTTTCGATGTAGGAAGATGCCCTTGAACCTGGAGATTTGGGACCCATGGGATGGGTACCACGCAGTATTACTTTAAAGGGTCTGCGTTTGCTCACCCAACCTCACCAAACCTCTCAGCCCCAAGAGTGTCCACCCTTATGTCTCAATCAGCTGTGGGTCTAGATATGGTCAATCCAGGTGGCATTACAGCCGCTGAACGAATTTTGTAAGAATTTCTCTCTCTTTCACTGTCTTTGTTTCACGGGTTTTTAAAAGTAATTGATTTTTATAATGGGGTTTACCTGCTTTTCACTGCTGTGATTTTGCCGCTTTACACCCACTTGACTCACTTACAGAGAGATATCAATGCATAGGTTTCAAGATTCTTACTAGTCAGATATATTCTTGGGCAGTGAATTGGGGGTGTTGAGTCCAATTCATTGAGGAAGGAGTAGGGCTTGTCTATTACATATTGGGTTTATGGAACGGTATCTGAGATAATTTGAAACCCTTGTTGTATGCATCACCCCACCTCACCTTTCCCGTTAAGCAGCCATAGTTTGTTTTCTAAACGTGTGACTCTATTCTGTTTTGTAATTCATTTCAAGGGTAGCGGTTTTTACATTCCCTCTATAAGTCATATCTTATGATAAGTGTCTTTTTCTGTGTGACTTATTTCACTTAGAATCGTCGTACCTAAATCCAATCATCATGCTGCTACTAGCCTTATGACGTTGATTTCATGGCTGAGTGATATTCCATTGTACATAAGGTCCACAACTTCTTTATCCATTTTTCTCTTTCCTGGGATATTTAAGGTGTAATGAAGTGGAGATTCTTGTCAACAGAGCAGCCCTAAACTTTGGGGTGCCTGTGTCTTGCTGATTTTTAGTTTTCCCAATTTATACGCCCATGAGTGGATGTGCCCTATGCTCCCTAAGCTCAGTTTTTTAGATGTTTCAGGACACACCGTGCACTTCTCCAGAGTGGCTGTTGGCAATTTACATCCCGCCCATAAGCGTAGCCAGGCTCCTGTTTCTCCATGGCCTGTCCTGCATTTCTGCTTTTGACACTTTATTCAGCATGGCCCTTTTGACCGATGGGAAGCGAGACTTCTTTGTAGCGCTGATTTGCCTTTCCAGGTTGCTTGGTTGGCCAAAAAGGGCGTATGCGTTTTTTCCTGAATATATTCAGGAAAAAACGCATACGCCCTTTTTGGCCAAGGGCATCATTGTCGAGGTTTTGCTGCTTTTCCTGTGCTTTAAAGGCGATTCGAATCTCCCTCCTGAAATCTGTTTCCTGCAATTCTGCCTTGCTTTCAAATCCTCTTCGTTGCCTTCCATCAATATATTTGTGGACGAGAGTCATCATTTATAAGTCTGCAGGTTTGTGAATTGCAGTGCCCCTGAGCTCCATTTTTCAACTCGGTTTCTTGGGCGCTGGCCGCAAAAGCGCAGGATTGCTTCAGGCCCTATTCTGGTCCCAGGCGGCAGGCTGAGCCTGTGGTTAATTCTTCTTCCTGATGGGAAAATAGAGTGACCTCTGCCTGTCCCAACACCTAGAGCTAGTCTCTCATTGGTTCCCCCTCTTCCCTTTCATCCTCAGGACAAATTGCAAGCTGTACGGAACAGGAGGTTAAAGGTGCTGATTCTCCAAGGAGGGAGATTGCTAGTAAAGCGGCTGGAATGGCGAACCCGAGCACAAGGAGATGAGAAATGAGGTGCGTTTTAGAAACCTTTCCCGATCACACGGTGTACCATCTTCTGGGTTTCTCATGCATGTTTTCGATGTAGGAAGATGCCCTTGAACCTGGAGATTTGGGACCCATGGGATGGGTACCACGCAGTATTACTTTAAAGGGTCTGCGTTTGCTCACCCAACCTCACCAAACATCTCAGCCCCAAGAGTGTCCACCCTTATGTCTCAATCAGCTGTGGGTCTAGATATGGTCAATCCAGGTGGCATTACAGCCGCTGAACGAATTTTGTAAGTATTTCTCTCTCTTTCACTGTCTTTGTTTCACGGGTTTTTAAAAGTAATTGATTTTTATAATGGGGTTTACCTGCTTTTCACTGCTGTGATTTTGCCGCTTTACACCCACTTGACTCACTTACAGAGAGATATCAATGCATAGGTTTCAAGATTCTTACTAGTCAGATATATTCTTGGGCGGTGAATTGGGGGTGTTGAGTCCAATTCATTGAGGAAGGAGTAGGGCTTGTCTATTACATAATGGGTTTATGGAACGGTATCTGAGATAATTTGAAACCCTTGTTGTATGCATCACCCCACCTCACCTTTCCCGTTAAGCAGCCATAGTGTGTTTTCTAAACGTGTGACTCTATTCTGTTTTGTAATTCAGTTCAAGGGTAGCGGTTTTTACATTCCCTCTATAAGTCATATCTTATGATAAGTGTCTTTTTCTGTGTGACTTATTTCACTTAGAATCTTCGTACCTAAATCCACTCATCATGCTGCTACTAGCCTTATGACGTTGATTTCATGGCTGAGTGATATTCCATTGTACATAAGGACCACAACTTCTTTATCCATTTTTCTCTTTCCTGGGATATTTAAGGTGTAACGAAGTGGAGATTCTTGTCAACAGAGCAGCCCTAAACTTTGGGGTGCCTGTGTCTTGCTGATTTTTAGTTTTCCCAATTTATACGCCCATGAGTGGATGTGCCCTATGCTCCCTAAGCTGAGTTTTTTAGATGTTTCAGGACACACCGTGCACTTCTCCAGAGTGGCTGTTGGCAATTTACATCCCGCCCATCAGCGTAGCCAGGCTCCCGTTTCTCCATGGCCTGTCCTGCATTTCTGGTTTTGACACTTTATTCAGCATGGCCCTTTTGACCGATGGGAAGCGAGACTTCTTTGTAGCGCTGATTTGCCTTTCCAGGTTGCTTGGTTGGCCAAAAAGGGCGTATGCGTTTTTTCCTGAATATATTCAGGAAAAAACGCATACGCCCTTTTTGGCCAAGGGCATCATTGTCGAGGTTTTGCCGCTTTTCCTGTGCTTAAAAGGCGATTCGAATCTCCCTCCTGAAATCTGTTTCCTGCAATTCTGCCTTGCTTTCAAATCCTCTTCGTTGCCTTCCCTCAATATATTTGTGGACGAGAGTCATCATTTATAAGTCTGCAGGTTTGTGAATTGCAGTGCCCCTGAGCTCCATTTTTCAACTCGGTTTCTTGGGCGCTGGCCGCAAAAGCGCAGGATTGCTTCAGGCCCTATTCTGGTCCCAGGCGGCAGGCTGAGCCTGTGGTTAATTCTTCTTCCTGATGGGAAAATAGAGTGACCTCTGCCTGTCCCAACACCTAGAGCTAGTCTCTCATTGGTTCCCCCTCTTCCCTTTCATCCTCAGGACAAATTGCAAGCTGTACGGAACAGGAGGTTAAAGGTGCTGATTCTCCAAGGAGGGAGATTGCTAGTAAAGCGGCTGGAATGGCGAACCCGAGCACAAGGAGATGAGAAATGAGGTGCGTTTTAGAAACCTTTCCCGATCACACGGTGTACCATCTTCTGGGTTTCTCATGCATGTTTTCGATGTAGGAAGATGCCCTTGAACCTGGAGATTTGGGACCCATGGGATGGGTACCACGCAGTATTACTTTAAAGGGTCTGCGTTTGCTCACCCAACCTCACCAAACCTCTCAGCCCCAAGAGTGTCCACCCTTATGTCTCAATCAGCTGTGGGTCTAGATATGGTCAATCCAGGTGGCATTACAGCCGCTGAACGAATTTTGTAAGAATTTCTCTCTCTTTCACTGTCTTTGTTTCACGGGTTTTTAAAAGTAATTGATTTTTATAATGGGGTTTACCTGCTTTTCACTGCTGTGATTTTGCCGCTTTACACCCACTTGACTCACTTACAGAGAGATATCAATGCATAGGTTTCAAGATTCTTACTAGTCAGATATATTCTTGGGCGGTGAATTGGGGGTGTTGAGTCCAATTCATTGAGGAAGGAGTAGGGCTTGTCTATTACATATTGGGTTTATGGAACGGTATCTGAGATAATTTGAAACCCTTGTTGTATGCATCACCCCACCTCACCTTTCCCGTTAAGCAGCCATAGTGTGTTTTCTAAACGTGTGACTCTATTCTGTTTTGTAATTCAGTTCAAGGGTAGCGGTTTTTACATTCCCTCTATAAGTCATATCTTATGATAAGTGTCTTTTTCTGTGTGACTTATTTCACTTAGAATCGTCGTACCTAAATCCAATCATCATGCTGCTACTAGCCTTATGACGTTGATTTCATGGCTGAGTGATATTCCATTGTACATAAGGTCCACAACTTCTTTATCCATTTTTCTCTTTCCTGGGATATTTAAGGTATAATGAAGTGGAGATTCTTGTCAACAGAGCAGCCCTAAACTTTGGGGTGCCTGTGTCTTGCTGATTTTTAGTTTTCCCAATTTATACGCCCATGAGTGGATGTGCCCTATGCTCCCTAAGCTGAGTTTTGTAGATGTTTCAGGACACACCGTGCACTTCTCCAGAGTGGCTGTTGGCAATTTACATCCCGCCCATAAGCGTAGCCAGGCTCCCGTTTCTCCATGGCCTGTCCTGCATTTCTGCTTTTGACACTTTATTCAGCATGGCCCTTTTGACCGATGGGAAGCGAGACTTCTTTGTAGCGCTGATTTGCCTTTCCAGGTTGTTTGGTTGGCCAAAAAGGGCGTATGCGTTTTTTCCTGAATATATTCAGGAAAAAACGCATACGCCCTTTTTGGCCAAGGGCATCATTGTCGAGGTTTTGCCGCTTTTCCTGTGCTTTAAAGGCGATTCGAATCTCCCTCCTGAAATCTGTTTCCTGCAATTCTGCCTTGCTTTCAAATCCTCTTCGTTGCCTTCCATCAATATATTTGTGGACGAGAGTCATCATTTATAAGTCTGCAGGTTTGTGAATTGCAGTGCCCCTGAGCTCCATTTTTCAACTCGCTTTCTTGGGCGCTGGCCGCAAAAGCGCAGGATTGCTTCAGGCCCTATTCTGGTCCCAGGCGGCAGGCTGAGCCTGTGGTTAATTCTTCTTCCTGATGGGAAAATAGAGTGACCTCTGCCTGTCCCAACACCTAGAGCTAGTCTCTCATTGGTTCCCCCTCTTCCCGTTCATCCTCAGGACAAATTGCAACCTGTACGGAACAGGAGGTTAAAGGTGCTGATTCTCCAAGGAGGGAGATTGCTAGTAAAGCGGCTGGAATGGCGAACCCGAGCACAAGGAGATGAGAAATGAGGTGCGTTTTAGAAACCTTTCCCGATCACACGGTGTACCATCTTCTGGGTTTCTCATGCATGTTTTCGATGTAGGAAGATGCCCTTGAACCTGGAGATTTGGGACCCATGGGATGGGTACCACGCAGTATTACTTTAAAGGGTCTGCGTTTGCTCACCCAACCTCACCAAACCTCTCAGCCCTAAGAGTGTCCACCCTTATGTCTCAATCAGCTGTGGGTCTAGATATGGTCAATCCAGGTGGCATTACAGCCGCTGAACGAATTTTGTAAGAATTTCTCTCTCTTTCACTGTCTTTGTTTCACGGGTTTTTAAAAGTAATTGATTTTTATAATGGGGTTTACCTGCTTTTCACTGCTGTGATTTTGCCGCTTTACACCCACTTGACTCACTTACAGAGAGATATCAATGCATAGGTTTCAAGATTCTTACTAGTCAGATATATTCTTGGGCGGTGAATTGGGGGTGTTGAGTCCAATTCATTGAGGAAGGAGTAGGGCTTGTCTATTACATATTGGGTTTATGGAACGGTATCTGAGATAATTTGAAAACCTTGTTGTATGCATCACCCCACCTCACCTTTCCCGTTAAGCAGCCACAGTGTGTTTTCTAAACGTGTGACTCTATTCTGTTTTGTAATTCAGTTCAAGGGTAGCGGTTTTTACATTCCCTCTATAAGTCATATCTTATGATAAGTGTCTTTTTCTGTGTGACTTATTTCACTTAGAATCGTCGTACCTAAATCCAATCATCATGCTGCTACTAGCCTTATGACGTTGATTTCATGGCTGAGTGATATTCCATTGTACATAAGGACCACAACTTCTTTATCCATTTTTCTCTTTCCTTGGATATTTAAGGTGTAACGAAGTGGAGATTCTTGTCAACAGAGCAGCCCTAAACTTTGGGGTGCCTGTGTCTTGCTGATTTTTAGTTTTCCCAATTTATACGCCCATGAGTGGATGTGCCCTATGCTCCCTAAGCTGAGTTTTTTAGATGTTTCAGGACACACCGTGCACTTCTCCAGAGTGGCTGTTGGCAATTTACATCCCGCCCATCAGCGTAGCCAGGCTCCCGTTTCTCCATGGCCTGTCCTGCATTTCTGGTTTTGACACTTTATTCAGCATGGCCCTTTTGACCGATGGGAAGCGAGACTTCTTTGTAGCGCTGATTTGCCTTTCCAGGTTGCTTGGTTGGCCAAAAAGGGCGTAAGCGTTTTTTCCTGAATATATTCAGGAAAAAACGCTTACGCCCTTTTTGGCCAAGGGCATCATTGTCGAGGTTTTGCCGCTTTTCCTGTGCTTTAAAGGCGATTCGAATCTCCCTCCTGAAATCTGTTTCCTGCAATTCTGCCTTGCTTTCAAATCCTCTTCGTTGCCTTCCATCAATATATTTGTGGACGAGAGTCATCATTTATAAGTCTGCAGGTTTGTGAATTGCAGTGCCCCTGAGCTCCATTTTTCAACTCGCTTTCTTGGGCGCTGGCCGCAAAAGCGCAGGATTGCTTCAGGCCCTATTCTGGTCCCAGGCGGCAGGCTGAGCCTGTGGTTAATTCTTCTTCCTGATGGGAAAATAGAGTGACCTCTGCCTGTCCCAACACCTAGAGCTAGTCTCTCATTGGTTCCCCCTCTTCCCTTTCATCCTCAGGACAAATTGCAAGCTGTACGGAACAGGAGGTTAAAGGTGCTGATTCTCCAAGGAGGGAGATTGCTAGTAAAGCGGCTGGAATGGCGAACCCGAGCACAAGGAGATGAGAAATGAGGTGCGTTTTAGAAACCTTTCCCGATCACACGGTGTACCATCTTCTGGGTTTCTCATGCATGTTTTCGATGTAGGAAGATGCCCTTGAACCTGGAGATTTGGGACCCATGGGATGGGTACCACGCAGTATTACTTTAAAGGGTCTGCGTTTGCTCACCCAACCTCACCAAACCTCTCAGCCCCAAGAGTGTCCACCCTTATGTCTCAATCAGCTGTGGGTCTAGATATGGTCAATCCAGGTGGCATTACAGCCGCTGAACGAATTTTGTAAGTATTTCTCTCTCTTTCACTGTCTTTGTTTCACGGGTTTTTAAAAGTAATTGATTTTTATAATGGGGTTTACCTGCTTTTCACTGCTGTGATTTTGCCGCTTTACACCCACTTGACTCACTTACAGAGAGATATCAATGCATAGGTTTCAAGATTCTTACTAGTCAGATATATTCTTGGGCGGTGAATTGGGGGTGTTGAGTCCAATTCATTGAGGAAGGAGTAGGGCTTGTCTATTACATATTGGGTTTATGGAACGGTATCTGAGATAATTTGAAACCCTTGTTGTATGCATCACCCCACCTCACCTTTCCCGTTAAGCAGCCATAGTGTGTTTTCTAAACGTGTGACTCTATTCTGTTTTGTAATTCAGTTCAAGGGTAGCGGTTTTTACATTCCCTCTATAAGTCATATCTTATGATAAGTGTCTTTTTCTGTGTGACTTATTTCACTTAGAATCGTCGTACCTAAATCCAATCATCATGCTGCTACTAGCCTTATGACGTTGATTTCATGGCTGAGTGATATTCCATTGTACATAAGGTACACAACTTCTTTATCCATTTTTCTCTTTCCTGGGATATTTAAGGTGTAATGAAGTGGAGATTCTTGTCAACAGAGCAGCCCTAAACTTTGGGGTGCCTGTGTCTTGCTGATTTTTAGTTTTCCCAATTTATACGCCCATGAGTGGATGTGCCCTATGCTCCCTAAGCTCAGTTTTTTAGATGTTTCAGGACACACCGTGCACTTCTCCAGAGTGGCTGTTGGCAATTTACATCCCGCCCATCAGCGTAGCCAGGCTCCTGTTTCTCCATGGCCTGTCCTGCATTTCTGCTTTTGACACTTTATTCAGCATGGCCCTTTTGACCGATGGGAAGCGAGACTTCTTTGTAGCGCTGATTTGCCTTTCCAGGTTGCTTGGTTGGCCAAAAAGGGCGTATGCATTTTTTCCTGAATATATTCAGGAAAAAACGCATACGCCCTTTTTGGCCAAGGGCATCATTGTCGAGGTTTTGCCGCTTTTCCTGTGCTTTAAAGGCGATTCGAATCTCCCTCCTGAAATCTGTTTCCTGCAATTCTGCCTTGCTTTCAAATCCTCTTCGTTGCCTTCCATCAATATATTTGTGGACGAGAGTCATCATTTATAAGTCTGCAGGTTTGTGAATTGCAGTGCCCCTGAGCTCCATTTTTCAACTCGCTTTCTTGGGAGCTGGCCGCAAGAGCGCAGGATTGCTTCAGGCCCTATTCTGGTCCCAGGCGGCAGGCTGAGCCTGTGGTTAATTCTTCTTCTTGAGGGGAAAATAGAGTGACCTGTGCCTGTCCCAACACCTAGAGCTAGTCTCTCATTGGTTCCCCCTCTTCCCGTTCATCCTCAGGACAAATTGCAAGCTGTACGGAACAGGAGGTTAAAGGTGCTGATTCTCCAAGGAGGGAGATTGCTAGTAAAGCGGCTGGAATGGCGAACCCGAGCACAAGGAGATGAGAAATGAGGTGCGTTTTAGAAACCTTTCCCGATCACACGGTGTACCATCTTCTGGGTTTCTCATGCATGTTTTCGATGTAGGAAGATGCCCTTGAACCTGGAGATTTGGGACCCATGGGATGGGTACCACGCAGTATTACTTTAAAGGGTCTGCGTTTGCTCACCCAACCTCACCAAACCTCTCAGCCCCAAGAGTGTCCACCCTTATGTCTCAATCAGCTGTGGGTCTAGATATGGTCAATCCAGGTGGCATTACAGCCGCTGAACGAATTTTGTAAGAATTTCTCTCTCTTTCACTGTCTTTGTTTCACGGGTTTTTAAAAGTAATTGATTTTTATAATGGGGTTTACCTGCTTTTCACTGCTGTGATTTTGCCGCTTTACACCCACTTGACTCACTTACAGAGAGATATCAATGCATAGGTTTCAAGATTCTTACTAGTCAGATATATTCTTGGGCGGTGAATTGGGGGTGTTGAGTCCAATTCATTGAGGAAGGAGTAGGGCTTGTCTATTACATATTGGGTTTATGGAACGGTATCTGAGATAATTTGAAACCCTTGTTGTATGCATCACCCCACCTCACCTTTCCCGTTAAGCAGCCATAGTGTGTTTTCTAAACGTGTGACTCTATTCTGTTTTGTAATTCAGTTCAAGGGTAGCGGTTTTTACATTCCCTCTATAAGTCATATCTTATGATAAGTGTCTTTTTCTGTGTGACTTATTTCACTTAGAATCGTCATACCTAAATCCAATCATCATGCTGCTACTAGCCTTATGACGTTGATTTCATGGCTGAGTGATATTCCATTGTACATAAGGACCACAACTTCTTTATCCATTTTTCTCTTTCCTTGGATATTTAAGGTGTAACGAAGTGGAGATTCTTGTCAACAGAGCAGCCCTAAACTTTGGGGTGCCTGTGTCTTGCTGATTTTTAGTTTTCCCAATTTATACGCCCATGAGTGGATGTGCCCTATGCTCCCTAAGCTCAGTTTTTTAGATGTTTCAGGACACACCGTGCACTTCTCCAGAGTGGCTGTTGGCAATTTACATCCCGCCCATCAGCGTAGCCAGGCTCCCGTTTCTCCATGGCCTGTCCTGCATTTCTGGTTTTGACACTTTATTCAGCATGGCCCTTTTGACCGATGGGAAGCGAGACTTCTTTGTAGCGCTGATTTGCCTTTCCAGGTTGCTTGGTTGGCCAAAAAGGGCGTAAGCGTTTTTTCCTGAATATATTCAGGAAAAAACGCTTACGCCCTTTTTGGCCAAGGGCATCATTGTCGAGGTTTTGCCGCTTTTCCTGTGCTTTAAAGGCGATTCGAATCTCCCTCCTGAAATCTGTTTCCTGCAATTCTGCCTTGCTTTCAAATCCTCTTCGTTGCCTTCCATCAATATATTTGTGGACGAGAGTCATCATTTATAAGTCTGCAGGTTTGTGAATTGCAGTGCCCCTGAGCTCCATTTTTCAACTCGCTTTCTTGGGCGCTGGCCGCAAAAGCGCAGGATTGCTTCAGGCCCTATTCTGGTCCCAGGCGGCAGGCTGAGCCTGTGGTTAATTCTTCTTCCTGATGGGAAAATAGAGTGACCTCTGCCTGTCCCAACACCTAGAGCTAGTCTCTCATTGGTTCCCCCTCTTCCCTTTCATCCTCAGGACAAATTGCAAGCTGTACGGAACAGGAGGTTAAAGGTGCTGATTCTCCAAGGAGGGAAATTGCTAGTAAAGCGGCTGGAATGGCGAACCCGAGCACAAGGAGATGAGAAATGAGGTGCGTTTTAGAAACCTTTCCCGATCACACGGTGTACCATCTTCTGGGTTTCTCATGCATGTTTTCGATGTAGGAAGATGCCCTTGAACCTGGAGATTTGGGACCCATGGGATGGGTACCACGCAGTATTACTTTAAAGGGTCTGCGTTTGCTCACCCAACCTCACCAAACCTCTCAGCCCCAAGAGTGTCCACCCTTATGTCTCAATCAGCTGTGGGTCTAGATATGGTCAATCCAGGTGGCATTACAGCCGCTGAACGAATTTTGTAAGTATTTCTCTCTCTTTCACTGTCTTTGTTTCACGGGTTTTTAAAAGTAATTGATTTTTATAATGGGGTTTACCTGCTTTTCACTGCTGTGATTTTGCCGCTTTACACCCACTTGACTCACTTACAGAGAGATATCAATGCATAGGTTTCAAGATTCTTACTAGTCAGATATATTCTTGGGCGGTGAATTGGGGGTGTTGAGTCCAATTCATTGAGGAAGGAGTAGGGCTTGTCTATTACATATTGGGTTTATGGAACGGTATCTGAGATAATTTGAAACACTTGTTGTATGCATCACCCCACCTCACCTTTCCCGTTAAGCAGCCATAGTGTGTTTTCTAAACGTGTGACTCTATTCTGTTTTGTAATTCAGTTCAAGGGTAGCGGTTTTTACATTCCCTCTATAAGTCATATCTTATGATAAGTGTCTTTTTCTGTGTGACTTATTTCACTTAGAATCGTCGTACCTAAATCCAATCATCATGCTGCTACTAGCCTTATGACGTTGATTTCATGGCTGAGTGATATTCCATTGTACATAAGGTACACAACTTCTTTATCCATTTTTCTCTTTCCTGGGATATTTAAGGTGTAATGAAGTGGAGATTCTTGTCAACAGAGCAGCCCTAAACTTTGGGGTGCCTGTGTCTTGCTGATTTTTAGTTTTCCCAATTTATACGCCCATGAGTGGATGTGCCCTATGCTCCCTAAGCTCAGTTTTTTAGATGTTTCAGGACACACCGTGCACTTCTCCAGAGTGGCTGTTGGCAATTTACATCCCGCCCATCAGCGTAGCCAGGCTCCTGTTTCTCCATGGCCTGTCCTGCATTTCTGCTTTTGACACTTTATTCAGCATGGCCCTTTTGACCGATGGGAAGCGAGACTTCTTTGTAGCGCTGATTTGCCTTTCCAGGTTGCTTGGTTGGCCAAAAAGGGCGTATGCATTTTTTCCTGAATATATTCAGGAAAAAACGCATACGCCCTTTTTGGCCAAGGGCATCATTGTCGAGGTTTTGCCGCTTTTCCTGTGCTTTAAAGGCGATTCGAATCTCCCTCCTGAAATCTGTTTCCTGCAATTCTGCCTTGCTTTCAAATCCTCTTCGTTGCCTTCCATCAATATATTTGTGGACGAGAGTCATCATTTATAAGTCTGCAGGTTTGTGAATTGCAGTGCCCCTGAGCTCCATTTTTCAACTCGCTTTCTTGGGAGCTGGCCGCAAGAGCGCAGGATTGCTTCAGGCCCTATTCTGGTCCCAGGCGGCAGGCTGAGCCTGTGGTTAATTCTTCTTCTTGAGGGGAAAATAGAGTGACCTGTGCCTGTCCCAACACCTAGAGCTAGTCTCTCATTGGTTCCCCCTCTTCCCGTTCATCCTCAGGACAAATTGCAACCTGTACGGAACAGGAGGTTAAAGGTGCTGATTCTCCAAGGAGGGAGATTGCTAGTAAAGCGGCTGGAATGGCGAACCCGAGCACAAGGAGATGAGAAATGAGGTGCGTTTTAGAAACCTTTCCCGATCACACGGTGTACCATCTTCTGGGTTTCTCATGCATGTTTTCGATGTAGGAAGATGCCCTTGAACCTGGAGATTTGGGACCCATGGAATGGGTACCACGCAGTATTACTTTAAAGGGTCTGCGTTTGCTCACCCAACCTCACCAAACCTCTCAGCCCCAAGAGTGTCCACCCTTATGTCTCAATCAGCTGTGGGTCTAGATATGGTCAATCCAGGTGGCATTACAGCCGCTGAACGAATTTTGTAAGAATTTCTCTCTCTTTCACTGTCTTTGTTTCACGGGTTTTTAAAAGTAATTGATTTTTATAATGGGGTTTACCTGCTTTTCACTGCTGTGATTTTGCCGCTTTACACCCACTTGACTCACTTACAGAGAGATATCAATGCATAGGTTTCAAGATTCTTACTAGTCAGATATATTCTTGGGCAGTGAATTGGGGGTGTTGAGTCCAATTCATTGAGGAAGGAGTAGGGCTTGTCTATTACATATTGGGTTTATGGAACGGTATCTGAGATAATTTGAAACCCTTGTTGTATGCATCACCCCACCTCACCTTTCCCGTTAAGCAGCCATAGTTTGTTTTCTAAACGTGTGACTCTATTCTGTTTTGTAATTCATTTCAAGGGTAGCGGTTTTTACATTCCCTCTATAAGTCATATCTTATGATAAGTGTCTTTTTCTGTGTGACTTATTTCACTTAGAATCGTCGTACCTAAATCCAATCATCATGCTGCTACTAGCCTTATGACGTTTATTTCATGGCTGAGTGATATTCCATTGTACATAAGGTCCACAACTTCTTTATCCATTTTTCTCTTTCCTGGGATATTTAAGGTGTAATGAAGTGGAGATTCTTGTCAACAGAGCAGCCCTAAACTTTGGGGTGCCTGTGTCTTGTTGATTTTTAGTTTTCCCAATTTATACGCCCATGAGTGGATGTGCCCTATGCTCCCTAAGCTCAGTTTTTTAGATGTTTCAGGACACACCGTGCACTTCTCCAGAGTGGCTGTTGGCAATTTACATCCCGCCCATCAGCGTAGCCAGGCTCCTGTTTCTCCATGGCCTGTCCTGCATTTCTGCTTTTGACACTTTATTCAGCATGGCCCTTTTGACCGATGGGAAGCGAGACTTCTTTGTAGCGCTGATTTGCCTTTCCAGGTTGCTTGGTTGGCCAAAAAGGGCGTATGCGTTTTTTCCTGAATATATTCAGGAAAAAACGCATACGCCCTTTTTGGCCAAGGGCATCATTGTCGAGGTTTTGCTGCTTTTCCTGTGCTTTAAAGGCGATTCGAATCTCCCTCCTGAAATCTGTTTCCTGCAATTCTGCCTTGCTTTCAAATCCTCTTCGTTGCCTTCCATCAATATATTTGTGGACGAGAGTCATCATTTATAAGTCTGCAGGTTTGTGAATTGCAGTGCCCCTGAGCTCCATTTTTCAACTCGGTTTCTTGGGCGCTGGCCGCAAAAGCGCAGGATTGCTTCAGGCCCTATTCTGGTCCCAGGCGGCAGGCTGAGCCTGTGGTTAATTCTTCTTCCTGATGGGAAAATAGAGTGACCTCTGCCTGTCCCAACACCTAGAGCTAGTCTCTCATTGGTTCCCCCTCTTCCCTTTCATCCTCAGGACAAATTGCAAGCTGTACGGAACAGGAGGTTAAAGGTGCTGATTCTCCAAGGAGGGAGATTGCTAGTAAAGCGGCTGGAATGGCGAACCCGAGCACAAGGAGATGAGAAATGAGGTGCGTTTTAGAAACCTTTCCCGATCACACGGTGTACCATCTTCTGGGTTTCTCATGCATGTTTTCGATGTAGGAAGATGCCCTTGAACCTGGAGATTTGGGACCCATGGGATGGGTACCACGCAGTATTACTTTAAAGGGTCTGCGTTTGCTCACCCAACCTCACCAAACCTCTCAGCCCCAAGAGTGTCCACCCTTATGTCTCAATCAGCTGTGGGTCTAGATATGGTCAATCCAGGTGGCATTACAGCTGCTGAACGAATTTTGTAAGTATTTCTCTCTCTTTCACTGTCTTTGTTTCACGGGTTTTTAAAAGTAATTGATTTTTATAATGGGGTTTACCTGCTTTTCACTGCTGTGATTTTGCCGCTTTACACCCACTTGACTCACTTACAGAGAGATATCAATGCATAGGTTTCAAGATTCTTACTAGTCAGATATATTCTTGGGCGGTGAATTGGGGGTGTTGAGTCCAATTCATTGAGGAAGGAGTAGGGCTTGTCTATTACATATTGGGTTTATGGAACGGTATCTGAGATAATTTGAAACCCTTGTTGTATGCATCACCCCACCTCACCTTTCCTGTTAAGCAGCCATAGTGTGTTTTCTAAACGTGTGACTCTATTCTGTTTTGTAATTCAGTTCAAGGGTAGCGGTTTTTACATTCCCTCTATAAGTCATATCTTATGATAAGTGTCTTTTTCTGTGTGACTTATTTCACTTAGAATCTTCGTACCTAAATCCACTCATCATGCTGCTACTAGCCTTATGACGTTGATTTCATGGCTGAGTGATATTCCATTGTACATAAGGACCACAACTTCTTTATCCATTTTTCTCTTTCCTGGGATATTTAAGGTGTAACGAAGTGGAGATTCTTGTCAACAGAGCAGCCCTAAACTTTGGGGTGCCTGTGTCTTGCTGATTTTTAGTTTTCCCAATTTATACGCCCATGAGTGGATGTGCCCTATGCTCCCTAAGCTCAGTTTTTTAGATGTTTCAGGACACACCGTGCACTTCTCCAGAGTGGCTGTTGGCAATTTACATCCCGCCCATCAGCGTAGCCAGGCTCCCGTTTCTCCATGGCCTGTCCTGCATTTCTGGTTTTGACACTTTATTCAGCATGGCCCTTTTGACCGATGGGAAGCGAGACTTCTTTGTAGCGCTGATTTGCCTTTCCAGGTTGCTTGGTTGGCCAAAAAGGGCGTATGCGTTTTTTCCTGAATATATTCAGGAAAAAACGCATACGCCCTTTTTGGCCAAGGGCATCATTGTCGAGGTTTTGCCGCTTTTCCTGTGCTTTAAAGGCGATTCGAATCTCCCTCCTGAAATCTGTTTCCTGCAATTCTGCCTTGCTTTCAAATCCTCTTCGTTGCCTTCCCTCAATATATTTGTGGACGAGAGTCATCATTTATAAGTCTGCAGGTTTGTGAATTGCAGTGCCCCTGAGCTCCATTTTTCAACTCGCTTTCTTGGGCGCTGGCCGCAAAAGCGCAGGATTGCTTCAGGCCCTATTCTGGTCCCAGGCGGCAGGCTGAGCCTGTGGTTAATTCTTCTTCCTGATGGGAAAATAGAGTGACCTCTGCCTGTCCGAACACCTAGAGCTTGTCTCTCATTGGTTCCCCCTCTTCCCTTTCATCCTCAGGACAAATTGCAAGCTGTACGGAACAGGAGGTTAAAGGTGCTGATTCTCCAAGGAGGGAGATTGCTAGTAAAGCGGTTGGAATGGCGAACCCGAGCACAAGGAGATGAGAAATGAGGTGCGTTTTAGAAACCTTTCCCGATCACACGGTGTACCATCTTCTGGGTTTCTCATGCATGTTTTCGATGTAGGAAGATGCCCTTGAACCTGGAGATTTGGGACCCATGGGATGGGTACCACGCAGTATTACTTTAAAGGGTCTGCGTTTGCTCACCCAACCTCACCAAACCTCTCAGCCCCAAGAGTGTCCACCCTTATGTCTCAATCAGCTGTGGGTCTAGATATGGTCAATCCAGGTGGCATTACAGCCGCTGAACGAATTTTGTAAGAATTTCTCTCTCTTTCACTGTCTTTGTTTCACGGGTTTTTAAAAGTAATTGATTTTTATAATGGGGTTTACCTGCTTTTCACTGCTGTGATTTTGCCGCTTTACACCCACTTGACTCACTTACAGAGAGATATCAATGCATAGGTTTCAAGATTCTTACTAGTCAGATATATTCTTGGGCGGTGAATTGGGGGTGTTGAGTCCAATTCATTGAGGAAGGAGTAGGGCTTGTCTATTACATATTGGGTTTATGGAACGGTATCTGAGATAATTTGAAACCCTTGTTGTATGCATCACCCCACCTCACCTTTCCCGTTAAGCAGCCATAGTGTGTTTTCTAAACGTGTGACTCTATTCTGTTTTGTAATTCAGTTCAAGGGTAGCGGTTTTTACATTCCCTCTATAAGTCATATCTTATGATAAGTGTCTTTTTCTGTGTGACTTATTTCACTTAGAATCGTCGTACCTAAATCCAATCATCATGCTGCTACTAGCCTTATGACGTTGATTTCATGGCTGAGTGATATTCCATTGTACATAAGGACCACAACTTCTTTATCCATTTTTCTCTTTCCTGGGATATTTAAGGTGTAACGAAGTGGAGATTCTTGTCAACAGAGCAGCCCTAAACTTTGGGGTGCCTGTGTCTTGCTGATTTTTAGTTTTCCCAATTTATACGCCCATGAGTGGATGTGCCCTATGCTCCCTAAGCTCAGTTTTTTAGATGTTTCAGGACACACCGTGCACTTCTCCAGAGTGGCTGTTGGCAATTTACATCCCGCCCATCAGCGTAGCCAGGCTCCCGTTTCTCCATGGCCTGTCCTGCATTTCTGGTTTTGACACTTTATTCAGCATGGCCCTTTTGACCGATGGGAAGCGAGACTTCTTTGTAGCGCTGATTTGCCTTTCCAGGTTGCTTGGTTGGCCAAAAAGGGCGTAAGCGTTTTTTCCTGAATATATTCAGGAAAAAACGCATACGCCCTTTTTGGCCAAGGGCATCATTGTCGAGGTTTTGCCGCTTTTCCTGTGCTTTAAAGGCGATTCGAATCTCCCTCCTGAAATCTGTTTCCTGCAATTCTGCCTTGCTTTCAAATCCTCTTCGTTGCCTTCCATCAATATATTTGTGGACGAGAGTCATCATTTATAAGTCTGCAGGTTTGTGAATTGCAGTGCCCCTGAGCTCCATTTTTCAACTCGCTTTCTTGGGCGCTGGCCGCAAAAGCGCAGGATTGCTTCAGGCCCTATTCTGGTCCCAGGCGGCAGGCTGAGCCTGTGGTTAATTCTTCTTCCTGATGGGAAAATAGAGTGACCTCTGCCTGTCCCAACACCTAGAGCTAGTCTCTCATTGGTTCCCCCTCTTCCCTTTCATCCTCAGGACAAATTGCAAGCTGTACGGAACAGGAGGTTAAAGGTGCTGATTCTCCAAGGAGGGAGATTGCTAGTAAAGCGGCTGGAATGGCGAACCCGAGCACAAGGAGATGAGAAATGAGGTGCGTTTTAGAAACCTTTCCCGATCACACGGTGTACCATCTTCTGGGTTTCTCATGCATGTTTTCGATGTAGGAAGATGCCCTTGAACCTGGAGATTTGGGACCCATGGGATGGGTACCACGCAGTATTACTTTAAAGGGTCTGCGTTTGCTCACCCAACCTCACCAAACCTCTCAGCCCCAAGAGTGTCCACCCTTATGTCTCAATCAGCTGTGGGTCTAGATATGGTCAATCCAGGTGGCATTACAGCCGCTGAACGAATTTTGTAAGTATTTCTCTCTCTTTCACTGTCTTTGTTTCACGGGTTTTTAAAAGTAATTGATTTTTATAATGGGGTTTACCTGCTTTTCACTGCTGTGATTTTGCCGCTTTACACCCACTTGACTCACTTACAGAGAGATATCAATGCATAGGTTTCAAGATTCTTACTAGTCAGATATATTCTTGGGCGGTGAATTGGGGGTGTTGAGTCCAATTCATTGAGGAAGGAGTAGGGCTTGTCTATTACATATTGGGTTTATGGAACGGTATCTGAGATAATTTGAAACCCTTGTTGTATGCATCACCCCACCTCACCTTTCCCGTTAAGCAGCCATAGTGTGTTTTCTAAACGTGTGACTCTATTCTGTTTTGTAATTCAGTTCAAGGGTAGCGGTTTTTACATTCCCTCTATAAGTCATATCTTATGATAAGTGTCTTTTTCTGTGTGACTTATTTCACTTAGAATCGTCGTACCTAAATCCAATCATCATGCTGCTACTAGCCTTATGACGTTGATTTCATGGCTGAGTGATATTCCATTGTACATAAGGACCACAACTTCTTTATCCATTTTTCTCTTTCCTGGGATATTTAAGGTGTAACGAAGTGGAGATTCTTGTCAACAGAGCAGCCCTAACTTTGGGGTGCCTGTGTCTTGCTGATTTTTAGTTTTCCCAATTTATACGCCCATGAGTGGATGTGCCCTATGCTCCCTAAGCTCAGTTTTTTAGATGTTTCAGGACACACCGTGCACTTCTCCAGAGTGGCTGTTGGCAATTTACATCCCGCCCATCAGCGTAGCCAGGCTCCAGTTTCTCCATGGCCTGTCCTGCATTTCTGGTTTTGACACTTTATTCAGCATGGCCCTTTTGACCGATGGGAAGCGAGACTTCTTTGTAGGGCTGATTTGCCTTTCCAGGTTGCTTGGTTGGCCAAAAAGGGCGTATGCGTTTTTTCCTGAATATATTCAGGAAAAAACGCATACGCCCTTTTTAGCCAAGGGCATCATTGTCGAGGTTTTGCCGCTTTTCCTGTGCTTAAAAAGCGATTCGAATCTCCCTCCTGAAATCTGTTTCCTGCAATTCTGCCTTGCTTTCAAATCCTCTTCGTTGCCTTCCCTCAATATATTTGTGGACGAGAGTCATCATTTATAAGTCTGCAGGTTTGTGAATTGCAGTGCCCCTGAGCTCCATTTTTCAACTCGCTTTCTTGGGCGCTGGCCGCAAAAGCGCAGGATTGCTTCAGGCCCTATTCTGGTCCCAGGCGGCAGGCTGAGCCTGTGGTTAATTCTTCTTCCTGATGGGAAAATAGAGTGACCTCTGCCTGTCCCAACACCTAGAGCTTGTCTCTCATTGGTTCCCCCTCTTCCCTTTAATCCTCAGGACAAATTGCAAGCTGTACGGAACAGGAGGTTAAAGGTGCTGATTCTCCAAGGAGGGAGATTGCTAGTAAAGCGGTTGGAATGGCGAACCCGAGCACAAGGAGATGAGAAATGAGGTGCGTTTTAGAAACCTTTCCCGATCACACGGTGTACCATCTTCTGGGTTTCTCATGCATGTTTTCGATGTAGGAAGATGCCCTTGAATCTGGAGATTTGGGACCCATGGGATGGGTACCACGCAGTATTACTTTAAAGGGTCTGCGTTTGCTCACCCAACCTCACCAAACCTCTCAGCCCCAAGAGTGTCCACCCTTATGTCTCAATCAGCTGTGGGTCTAGATATGGTCAATCCAGGTGGCATTACAGCCGCTGAACGAATTTTGTAAGAATTTCTCTCTCTTTCACTGTCTTTGTTTCACGGGTTTTTAAAAGTAATTGATTTTTATAATGGGGTTTACCTGCTTTTCACTGCTGTGATTTTGCCGCTTTACACCCACTTGACTCACTTACAGAGAGATATCAATGCATAGGTTTCAAGATTCTTACTAGTCAGATATATTCTTGGGCGGTGAATTGGGGGTGTTGAGTCCAATTCATTGAGGAAGGAGTAGGGCTTGTCTATTACATATTGGGTTTATGGAACGGTATCTGAGATAATTTGAAACCCTTGTTGTATGCATCACCCCACCTCACCTTTCCCGTTAAGCAGCCATAGTTTGTTTTCTAAACGTGTGACTCTATTCTGTTTTGTAATTCATTTCAAGGGTAGCGGTTTTTACATTCCCTCTATAAGTCATATCTTATGATAAGTGTCTTTTTCTGTGTGACTTATTTCACTTAGAATCGTCGTACCTAAATCCAATCATCATGCTGCTACTAGCCTTATGACGTTGATTTCATGGCTGAGTGATATTCCATTGTACATAAGGTCCACAACTTCTTTATCCATTTTTCTGTTTCCTGGGATATTTAAGGTGTAATGAAGTGGAGATTCTTGTCAACAGAGCAGCCCTAAACTTTGGGGTGCCTGTGTCTTGCTGATTTTTAGTTTTCCCAATTTATACGCCCATGAGTGGATGTGCCCTATGCTCCCTAAGCTCAGTTTTTTAGATGTTTCAGGACACACCGTGCACTTCTCCAGAGTGGCTGTTGGCAATTTACATCCCGCCCATCAGCGTAGCCAGGCTCCCGCTTCTCCATGGCCTGTCCTGCATTTCTGGTTTTGACACTTTATTCAGCATGGCCCTTTTGACCGATGGGAAGCGAGACTTCTTTGTAGCGCTGATTTGCCTTTCCAGGTTGCTTGGTTGGCCAAAAAGGGCGTATGCGTTTTTTCCTGAATCTATTCAGGAAAAAACGCATACGCCCTTTTTGGCCAAGGGCATCATTGTCGAGGTTTTGCCGCTTTTCCTGTGCTTTAAAGGCGATTCGAATCTCCCTCCTGAAATCTGTTTCCTGCAATTCTGCCTTGCTTTCAAATCCTCTTCGTTGCCTTCCCTCAATATATTTGTGGACGAGAGTCATCATTTATAAGTCTGCAGGTTTGTGAATTGCAGTGCCCCTGAGCTCCATTTTTCAACTCGCTTTCTTGGGCGCTGGCTGCAAAAGCGCAGGATTGCTTCAGGCCCTATTCTGGTCCCAGGCGGCAGGCTGAGCCTGTGGTTAATTCTTCTTCCTGATGGGAAAATAGAGTGACCTCTGCGTGTCCCAACACCTGCAGCTAGTCTCTCATTGGTTCCCCCTCTTCCCTTTCATCCTCAGGACAAATTGCAAGCTGTACGGAACAGGAGGTTAAAGGTGCTTATTCTCCAAGGAGGGAGATTGCTAGTAAAGCGGCTGGAATGGCGAACCCGAGCACAAGGAGATGAGAAATGAGGTGCGTTTTAGAAACCTTTCCCGATCACACGGTGTACCATCTTCTGGGTTTCTCATGCATGTTTTCGATGTAGGAAGATGCCCTTGAATCTGGAGATTTGGGACCCATGGGATGGGTACCACGCAGTATTACTTTAAAGGGTCTGCGTTTGCTCACCCAACCTCACCAAACCTCTCAACCCCAAGAGTGTCCACCGTTATGTCTCAATCAGCTGTGGGTCTAGATATGGTCAATCCAGGTGGCATTACAGCCGCTGAACGAATTTTGTAAGAATTTCTCTCTCTTTCACTGTCTTTGTTTCACGGGTTTTTAAAAGTAATTGATTTTTATAATGGGGTTTACCTGCTTTTCACTGCTGTGATTTTGCCGCTTTACACCCACTTGACTCACTTACAGAGAGATATCAATGCATAGGTTTCAAGATTCTTACTAGTCAGATATATTCTTGGGCGGTGAATTGGGGGTGTTGAGTCCAATTCATTGAGGAAGGAGTAGGGCTTGTCTATTACATATTGGGTTTATGGAACGGTATCTGAGATAATTTGAAACCCTTGTTGTATGCATCACCCCACCTCACCTTTCCCGTTAAGCAGCCATAGTGTGTTTTCTAAACGTGTGACTCTATTCTGTTTTGTAATTCAGTTCAAGGGTAGCGGTTTTTACATTCCCTCTATAAGTCATATCTTATGATAAGTGTCTTTTTCTGTGTGACTTATTTCACTTAGAATCGTCGTACCTAAATCCAATCATCATGCTGCTACTAGCCTTATGACGTTGATTTCATGGCTGAGTGATATTCCATTGTACATAAGGACCACAACTTCTTTATCCATTTTTCTCTTTCCTGGGATATTTAAGGTGTAACGAAGTGGAGATTCTTGTCAACAGAGCAGCCCTAACTTTGGGGTGCCTGTGTCTTGCTGATTTTTAGTTTTCCCAATTTATACGCCCATGAGTGGATGTGCCCTATGCTCCCTAATCTGAGTTTTTTAGATGTTTCAGGACACACCGTGCACTTCTCCAGAGTGGCTGTTGGCAATTTACATCCCGCCCATCAGCGTAGCCAGGCTCCCGCTTCTCCATGGCCTGTCCTGCATTTCTGGTTTTGACACTTTATTCAGCATGGCCCTTTTGACCGATGGGAAGCGAGACTTCTTTGTAGCGCTGATTTGCCTTTCCAGGTTGCTTGGTTGGCCAAAAAGGGCGTATGCGTTTTTTCCTGAATCTATTCAGGAAAAAACGCATACGCCCTTTTTGGCCAAGGGCATCATTGTCGAGGTTTTGCCGCTTTTCCTGTGCTTTAAAGGCGATTCGAATCTCCCTCCTGAAATCTGTTTCCTGCAATTCTGCCTTGCTTTCAAATCCTCTTCGTTGCCTTCCCTCAATATATTTGTGAACGAGAGTCATCATTTATAAGTCTGCAGGTTTGTGAATTGCAGTGCCCCTGAGCTCCATTTTTCAACTCGCTTTCTTGGGCGCTGGCCGCAAAAGCGCAGGATTGCTTCAGGCCCTATTCTGGTCCCAGGCGGCAGGCTGAGCCTGTGGTTAATTCTTCTTCCTGATGGGAAAATAGAGTGACCTCTGCCTGTCCCAACACCTAGAGCTTGTCTCTCATTGGTTCCCCCTCTTCCCTTTCATCCTCAGGACAAATTGCAAGCTGTACGGAACAGGAGGTTAAAGGTGCTGATTCTCCAAGGAGGGAGATTGCTAGTAAAGCGGTTGGAATGGCGAACCCGAGCACAAGGAGATGAGAAATGAGGTGCGTTTTAGAAACCTTTCCCGATCACACGGTGTACCATCTTCTGGGTTGCTCATGCATGTTTTCGATGTAGGAAGATGCCCTTGAACCTGGAGATTTGGGACCCATGGGATGGGTACCACGCAGTATTACTTTAAAGGGTCTGCGTTTGCTCACCCAACCTCACCAAACCTCTCAGCCCCAAGAGTGTCCACCCTTATGTCTCAATCAGCTGTGGGTCTAGATATGGTCAATCCAGGTGGCATTACAGCCGCTGAACGAATTTTGTAAGAATTTCTCTCTCTTTCACTGTCTTTGTTTCACGGGTTTTTAAAAGTAATTGATTTTTATAATGGGGTTTACCTGCTTTTCACTGCTGTGATTTTGCCGCTTTACACCCACTTGACTCACTTACAGAGAGATATCAATGCATAGGTTTCAAGATTCTTACTAGTCAGATATATTCTTGGGCGGTGAATTGGGGGTGTTGAGTCCAATTCATTGAGGAAGGAGTAGGGCTTGTCTATTACATATTGGGTTTATGGAACGGTATCTGAGATAATTTGAAACCCTTGTTGTATGCATCACCCCACCTCACCTTTCCCGTTAAGCAGCCATAGTGTGTTTTCTAAACGTGTGACTCTATTCTGTTTTGTAATTCAGTTCAAGGGTAGCGGTTTTTACATTCCCTCTATAAGTCATATCTTATGATAAGTGTCTTTTTCTGTGTGACTTATTTCACTTAGAATCGTCGTACCTAAATCCAATCATCATGCTGCTACTAGCCTTATGACGTTGATTTCATGGCTGAGTGATATTCCATTGTACATAAGGACCACAACTTCTTTATCCATTTTTCTCTTTCCTGGGATATTTAAGGTGTAACGAAGTGGAGATTCTTGTCAACAGAGCAGCCCTAAACTTTGGGGTGCCTGTGTCTTGCTGATTTTTAGTTTTCCCAATTTATACGCCCATGAGTGGATGTGCCCTATGCTCCCTAAGCTCAGTTTTTTAGATGTTTCAGGACACACCGTGCACTTCTCCAGAGTGGCTGTTGGCAATTTACATCCCGCCCATCAGCGTAGCCAGGCTCCCGTTTCTCCATGGCCTGTCCTGCATTTCTGGTTTTGACACTTTATTCAGCATGGCCCTTTTGACCGATGGGAAGCGAGACTTCTTTGTAGCGCTGATTTGCCTTTCCAGGTTGCTTGGTTGGCCAAAAAGGGCGTATGCGTTTTTTCCTGAATATATTAAGGAAAAAACGCATACGCCCTTTTTGGCCAAGGGCATCATTGTCGAGGTTTTGCCGCTTTTCCTGTGCTTTAAAAGCGATTCGAATCTCCCTCCTGAAATCTGTTTCCTGCAATTCTGTCTTGCTTTCAAATCCTCTTCGTTTCCTTCCATCAATATATTTGTGGTCGAGAGTCATCATTTATAAGTCTGCAGGTTTGTGAATTGCAGTGCCCCTGAGCTCCATTTTTCAACTCGCTTTCTTGGGCGCTGGCCGCAAAAGCGCAGGATTGCTTCAGGCCCTATTCTGGTCCCAGGCGGCAGGCTGAGCCTGTGGTTAATTCTTCTTCCTGATGGGAAAATAGAGTGACCTCTGCCTGTCCCAACACCTAGAGCTAGTCCATCATTGGTTCCCCCTCTTCCCTTTCATCCTCAGGACAAATTGCAAGCTGTACGGAACAGGAGGTTAAAGGTGCTGATTCTCCAAGGAGGGAGATTGCTAGTAAAGCGGCTGGAATGGCGAACCCGAGCACAAGGAGATGAGAAATGAGGTGCGTTTTAGAAACCTTTCCCGATCACACGGTGTACCATCTTCTGGGTTGCTCATGCATGTTTTCGATGTAGGAAGATGCCCTTGAACCTGGAGATTTGGGACCCATGGGATGGGTACCACGCAGTATTACTTTAAAGGGTCTGCGTTTGCTCACCCAACCTCACCAAACCTCTCAGCCCCAAGAGTGTCCACCCTTATGTCTCAGTCAGCTGTGGGTCTAGATATGGTCAATCCAGGTGGCATTACAGCCGCTGAACGAATTTTGTAAGAATTTCTCTCTCTTTCACTGTCTTTGTTTCACGGGTTTTTAAAAGTAATTGATTTTTATAATGGGGTTTACCTGCTTTTCACTGCTGTGATTTTGCCGCTTTACACCCACTTGACTCACTTACAGAGAGATATCAATGCATAGGTTTCAAGATTCTTACTAGTCAGATATATTCTTGGGCAGTGAATTGGGGGTGTTGAGTCCAATTCATTGAGGAAGGAGTAGGGCTTGTCTATTACATATTGGGTTTATGGAACGGTATCTGAGATAATTTGAAACCCTTGTTGTATGCATCACCCCACCTCACCTTTCCCGTTAAGCAGCCATAGTTTGTTTTCTAAACGTGTGACTCTATTCTGTTTTGTAATTCATTTCAAGGGTAGCGGTTTTTACATTCCCTCTATAAGTCATATCTTATGATAAGTGTCTTTTTCTGTGTGACTTATTTCACTTAGAATCGTCGTACCTAAATCCAATCATCATGCTGCTACTAGCCTTATGACGTTGATTTCATGGCTGAGTGATATTCCATTGTACATAAGGTCCACAACTTCTTTATCCATTTTTCTGTTTCCTGGGATATTTAAGGTGTAATGAAGTGGAGATTCTTGTCAACAGAGCAGCCCTAAACTTTGGGGTGCCTGTGTCTTGCTGATTTTTAGTTTTCCCAATTTATACGCCCATGAGTGGATGTGCCCTATGCTCCCTAAGCTGAGTTTTTTAGATGTTTCAGGACACACCGTGCACTTCTCCAGAGTGGCTGTTGGCAATTTACATCCCGCCCATCAGCGTAGCCAGGCTCCCGCTTCTCCATGGCCTGTCCTGCATTTCTGGTTTTGACACTTTATTCAGCATGGCCCTTTTGACCGATGGGAAGCGAGACTTCTTTGTAGCGCTGATTTGCCTTTCCAGGTTGCTTGGTTGGCCAAAAAGGGCGTATGCGTTTTTTCCTGAATCTATTCAGGAAAAAACGCATACGCCCTTTTTGGCCAAGGGCATCATTGTCGAGGTTTTGCCGCTTTTCCTGTGCTTTAAAGGCGATTCGAATCTCCCTCCTGAAATCTGTTTCCTGCAATTCTGCCTTGCTTTCAAATCCTCTTCGTTGCCTTCCCTCAATATATTTGTGGACGAGAGTCATCATTTATAAGTCTGCAGGTTTGTGAATTGCAGTGCCCCTGAGCTCTATTTTTCAACTCGCTTTCTTGGGCGCTGGCTGCAAAAGCGCAGGATTGCTTCAGGCCCTATTCTGGTCCCAGGCGGCAGGCTGAGCCTGTGGTTAATTCTTCTTCCTGATGGGAAAATAGAGTGACCTCTGCGTGTCCCAACACCTGCAGCTAGTCTCTCATTGGTTCCCCCTCTTCCCTTTCATCCTCAGGACAAATTGCAAGCTGTACGGAACAGGAGGTTAAAGGTGCTGATTCTCCAAGGAGGGAGATTGCTAGTAAAGCGGCTGGAATGGCGAACCCGAGCACAAGGAGATGAGAAATGAGGTGCGTTTTAGAAACCTTTCCCGATCACACGGTGTACCATCTTCTGGGTTTCTCATGCATGTTTTCGATGTAGGAAGATGCCCTTGAACCTGGAGATTTGGGACCCATGGGATGGGTACCACGCAGTATTACTTTAAAGGGTCTGCGTTTGCTCACCCAACCTCACCAAACCTCTCAGCCCCAAGAGTGTCCACCCTTATGTCTCAGTCAGCTGTGGGTCTAGATATGGTCAATCCAGGTGGCATTACAGCCGCTGAACGAATTTTGTAAGAATTTCTCTCTCTTTCACTGTCTTTGTTTCACGGGTTTTTAAAAGTAATTGATTTTTATAATGGGGTTTACCTGCTTTTCACTGCTGTGATTTTGCCGCTTTACACCCACTTGACTCACTTACAGAGAGATATCAATGCATAGGTTTCAAGATTCTTACTAGTCAGATATATTCTTGGGCAGTGAATTGGGGGTGTTGAGTCCAATTCATTGAGGAAGGAGTAGGGCTTGTCTATTACATATTGGGTTTATGGAACGGTATCTGAGATAATTTGAAACCCTTGTTGTATGCATCACCCCACCTCACCTTTCCCGTTAAGCAGCCATAGTTTGTTTTCTAAACGTGTGACTCTATTCTGTTTTGTAATTCATTTCAAGGGTAGCGGTTTTTACATTCCCTGTATAAGTCATATCTTATGATAAGTGTCTTTTTCTGTGTGACTTATTTCACTTAGAATCGTCGTACCTAAATCCAATCATCATGCTGCTACTAGCCTTATGACGTTGATTTCATGGCTGAGTGATATTCCATTGTACATAAGGTCCACAACTTCTTTATCCATTTTTCTGTTTCCTGGGATATTTAAGGTGTAATGAAGTGGAGATTCTTGTCAACAGAGCAGCCCTAAACTTTGGGGTGCCTGTGTCTTGCTGATTTTTAGTTTTCCCAATTTATACGCCCATGAGTGGATGTGCCCTATGCTCCCTAAGCTGAGTTTTTTAGATGTTTCAGGACACACCGTGCACTTCTCCAGAGTGGCTGTTGGCAATTTACATCCCGCCCATCAGCGTAGCCAGGCTCCCGCTTCTCCATGGCCTGTCCTGCATTTCTGGTTTTGACACTTTATTCAGCATGGCCCTTTTGACCGATGGGAAGCGAGACTTCTTTGTAGCGCTGATTTGCCTTTCCAGGTTGCTTGGTTGGCCAAAAAGGGCGTATGCGTTTTTTCCTGAATCTATTCAGGAAAAAACGCATACGCCCTTTTTGGCCAAGGGCATCATTGTCGAGGTTTTGCCGCTTTTCCTGTGCTTTAAAGGCGATTCGAATCTCCCTCCTGAAATCTGTTTCCTGCAATTCTGCCTTGCTTTCAAATCCTCTTCGTTGCCTTCCATCAATATATTTGTGGACGAGAGTCATCATTTATAAGTCTGCAGGTTTGTGAATTGCAGTGCCCCTGAGCTCCATTTTTCAACTCGCTTTCTTGGGCGCTGGCTGCAAAAGCGCAGGATTGCTTCAGGCCCTATTCTGGTCCCAGGCGGCAGGCTGAGCCTGTGGTTAATTCTTCTTCCTGATGGGAAAATAGAGTGACCTCTGCGTGTCCCAACACCTGCAGCTAGTCTCTCATTGGTTCCCCCTCTTCCCTTTCATCCTCAGGACAAATTGCAAGCTGTACGGAACAGGAGGTTAAAGGTGCTGATTCTCCAAGGAGGGAGATTGCTAGTAAAGCGGCTGGAATGGCGAACCCGAGCACAAGGAGATGAGAAATGAGGTGCGTTTTAGAAACCTTTCCCGATCACACGGTGTACCATCTTCTGGGTTTCTCATGCATGTTTTCGATGTAGGAAGATGCCCTTGAACCTGGAGATTTGGGACCCATGGGATGGGTACCACGCAGTATTACTTTAAAGGGTCTGCGTTTGCTCACCCAACCTCACCAAACCTCTCAGCCCCAAGAGTGTCCACCCTTATGTCTCAGTCAGCTGTGGGTCTAGATATGGTCAATCCAGGTGGCATTACAGCCGCTGAACGAATTTTGTAAGAATTTCTCTCTCTTTCACTGTCTTTGTTTCACGGGTTTTTAAAAGTAATTGATTTTTATAATGGGGTTTACCTGCTTTTCACTGCTGTGATTTTGCCGCTTTACACCCACTTGACTCACTTACAGAGAAATATCAATGCATAGGTTTCAAGATTCTTACTAGTCAGATATATTCTTGGGCAGTGAATTGGGGGTGTTGAGTCCAATTCATTGAGGAAGGAGTAGGGCTTGTCTATTACATATTGGGTTTATGGAACGGTATCTGAGATAATTTGAAACCCTTGTTGTATGCATCACCCCACCTCACCTTTCCCGTTAAGCAGCCATAGTGTGTTTTCTAAACGTGTGACTCTATTCTGTTTTGTAATTCATTTCAAGGGTAGCGGTTTTTACATTCCCTGTATAAGTCATATCTTATGATAAGTGTCTTTTTCTGTGTGACTTATTTCACTTAGAATCGTCGTACCTAAATCCAATCATCATGCTGCTACTAGCCTTATGACGTTGATTTCATGGCTGAGTGATATTCCATTGTACATAAGGTCCACAACTTCTTTATCCATTTTTCTGTTTCCTGGGATATTTAAGGTGTAATGAAGTGGAGATTCTTGTCAACAGAGCAGCCCTAAACTTTGGGGTGCCTGTGTCTTGCTGATTTTTAGTTTTCCCAATTTATACGCCCATGAGTGGATGTGCCCTATGCTCCCTAAGCTGAGTTTTTTAGATGTTTCAGGACACACCGTGCACTTCTCCAGAGTGGCTGTTGGCAATTTACATCCCGCCCATCAGCGTAGCCAGGCTCCCGCTTCTCCATGGCCTGTCCTGCATTTCTGGTTTTGACACTTTATTCAGCATGGCCCTTTTGACCGATGGGAAGCGAGACTTCTTTGTAGCGCTGATTTGCCTTTCCAGGTTGCTTGGTTGGCCAAAAAGGGCGTATGCGTTTTTTCCTGAATCTATTCAGGAAAAAACGCATACGCCCTTTTTGGCCAAGGGCATCATTGTCGAGGTTTTGCCGCTTTTCCTGTGCTTTAAAGGCGATTCGAATCTCCCTCCTGAAATCTGTTTCCTGCAATTCTGCCTTGCTTTCAAATCCTCTTCGTTGCCTTCCCTCAATATATTTGTGGACGAGAGTCATCATTTATAAGTCTGCAGGTTTGTGAATTGCAGTGCCCCTGAGCTCCATTTTTCAACTCGCTTTCTTGGGCGCTGGCCGCAAAAGCGCAGGATTGCTTCAGGCCCTATTCTGGTCCCAGGCGGCAGGCTGAGCCTGTGGTTAATTCTTCTTCCTGATGGGAAAATAGAGTGACCTCTGCCTGTCCCAACACCTGGAGCTAGTCTCTCATTGGTTCCCCCTCTTCCCTTTCATCCTCAGGACAAATTGCAAGCTGTACGGAACAGGAGGTTAAAGGTGCTGATTCTCCAAGGAGGGAGATTGCTAGTAAAGCGGCTGGAATGGCGAACCCGAGCACAAGGAGATGAGAAATGAGGTGCGTTTTAGAAACCTTTCCCGATCACACGGTGTACCATCTTCTGGGTTTCTCATGCATGTTTTCGATGTAGGAAGATGCCCTTGAACCTGGAGATTTGGGACCCATGGGATGGGTACCACGCAGTATTACTTTAAACGGTCTGCGTTTGCTCACCCAACCTCACCAAACCTCTCAGCCCCAAGAGTGTCCACCCTTATGTCTCAATCAGCTGTGGGTCTAGATATGGTCAATCCAGGTGGCATTACAGCCGCTGAACGAATTTTGTAAGAATTTCTCTCTCTTTCACTGTCTTTGTTTCACGGGTTTTTAAAAGTAATTGATTTTTATAATGGGGTTTACCTGCTTTTCACTGCTGTGATTTTGCCGCTTTACACCCACTTGACTCACTTACAGAGAGATATCAATGCATAGGTTTCAAGATTCTTACTAGTCAGATATATTCTTGGGCGGTGAATTGGGGGTGTTGAGTCCAATTCATTGAGGAAGGAGTAGGGCTTGTCTATTACATATTGGGTTTATGGAACGGTATCTGAGATAATTTGAAACCCTTGTTGTATGCATCACCCCACCTCACCTTTCCCGTTAAGCAGCCATAGTGTGTTTTCTAAACGTGTGACTCTATTCTGTTTTGTAATTCAGTTCAAGGGTAGCGGTTTTTACATTCCCTCTATAAGTCATATCTTATGATAAGTGTCTTTTTCTGTGTGACTTATTTCACTTAGAATCGTCGTACCTAAATCCACTCATCATGCTGCTACTAGCCTTATGACGTTGATTTCATGGCTGAGTGATATTCCATTGTACATAAGGACCACAACTTCTTTATCCATTTTTCTCTTTCCTGGGATATTTAAGGTGTAACGAAGTGGAGATTCTTGTCAACAGAGCAGCCCTAAACTTTGGGGTGCCTGTGTCTTGCTGATTTTTAGTTTTCCCAATTTATACGCCCATGAGTGGATGTGCCCTATGCTCCCTAAGCTGAGTTTTTTAGATGTTTCAGGACACACCGTACACTTCTCCAGAGTGGCTGTTGGCAATTTACATCCCGCCCATCAGCGTAGCCAGGCTCCCGTTTCTCCATGGCCTGTCCTGCATTTCTGGTTTTGAAACTTTATTCAGCATGGCCCTTTTGACCGATGGGAAGCGAGACTTCTTTGTAGCGCTGATTTGCCTTTCCAGGTTGCTTGGTTGGCCAAAAAGGGCGTATGCGTTTTTTCCTGAATATATTCAGGAAAAAACGCATACGCCCTTTTTGGCCAAGGGCATCATTGTCGAGGTTTTGCCGCTTTTCCTGTGCTTTAAAGGCGATTCGAATCTCCCTCCTGAAATCTGTTTCCTGCAATTCTGCCTTGCTTTCAAATCCTCTTCGTTGCCTTCCCTCAATATATTTGTGGACGAGAGTCATCATTTATAAGTCTGCAGGTTTGTGAATTGCAGTGCCCCTGAGCTCCATTTTTCAACTCGCTTTCTTGGGCGCTGGCCGCAAAAGCGCAGGATTGCTTCAGGCCCTATTCTGGTCCCAGGCGGCAGGCTGAGCCTGTGGTTAATTCTTCTTCCTGATGGGAAAATAGAGTGACCTCTGCCTGTCCCAACACCTGGAGCTAGTCTCTCATTGGTTCCCCCTCTTCCCTTTCATCCTCAGGACAAATTGCAAGCTGTACGGAACAGGAGGTTAAAGGTGCTGATTCTCCAAGGAGGGAGATTGCTAGTAAAGCGGCTGGAATGGCGAACCCGAGCACAAGGAGATGAGAAATGAGGTGCGTTTTAGAAACCTTTCCCGATCACACGGTGTACCATCTTCTGGGTTTCTCATGCATGTTTTCGATGTAGGAAGATGCCCTTGAACCTGGAGATTTGGGACCCATGGGATGGGTACCACGCAGTATTACTTTAAAGGGTCTGCGTTTGCTCACCCAACCTCACCAAACCTCTCAGCCCCAAGAGTGTCCACCCTTATGTCTCAATCAGCTGTGGGTCTAGATATGGTCAATCCAGGTGGCATTACAGCCGCTGAACGAATTTTGTAAGAATTTCTCTCTCTTTCACTGTCTTTGTTTCACGGGTTTTTAAAAGTAATTGATTTTTATAATGGGGTTTACCTGCTTTTCACTGCTGTGATTTTGCCGCTTTACACCCACTTGACTCACTTACAGAGAGATATCAATGCATAGGTTTCAAGATTCTTACTAGTCAGATATATTCTTGGGCGGTGAATTGGGGGTGTTGAGTCCAATTCATTGAGGAAGGAGTAGGGCTTGTCTATTACATATTCGGTTTATGGAACGGTATCTGAGATAATTTGAAACCCTTGTTGTATGCATCACCCCACCTCACCTTTCCCGTTAAGCAGCCATAGTGTGTTTTCTAAACGTGTGACTCTATTCTGTTTTGTAATTCAGTTCAAGGGTAGCGGTTTTTACATTCCCTCTATAAGTCATATCTTATGATAAGTGTCTTTTTCTGTGTGACTTATTTCACTTAGAATCGTCGTACCTAAATCCACTCATCATGCTGCTACTAGCCTTATGACGTTGATTTCATGGCTGAGTGATATTCCATTGTACATAAGGACCACAACTTCTTTATCCATTTTTCTCTTTCCTGGGATATTTAAGGTGTAACGAAGTGGAGATTCTTGTCAACAGAGCAGCCCTAAACTTTGGGGTGCCTGTGTCTTGCTGATTTTTAGTTTTCCCAATTTATACGCCCATGAGTGGATGTGCCCTATGCTCCCTAAGCTCAGTTTTTTAGATGTTTCAGGACACACCGTGCACTTCTCCAGAGTGGCTGTTGGCAATTTACATCCCGCCCATCAGCGTAGCCAGGCTCCCGTTTCTCCATGGCCTGTCCTGCATTTCTGGTTTTGACACTTTATTCAGCATGGCCCTTTTGACCGATGGGAAGCGAGACTTCTTTGTAGCGCTGATTTGCCTTTCCAGGTTGCTTGGTTGGCCAAAAAGGGCGTATGCGTTTTTTCCTGAATATATTCAGGAAAAAACGCATACGCCCTTTTTGGCCAAGGGCATCATTGTCGAGGTTTTGCCGCTTTTCCTGTGCTTTAAAGGCGATTCGAATCTCCCTCCTGAAATCTGTTTCCTGCAATTCTGCCTTGCTTTCAAATCCTCTTCGTTGTCTTCCCTCAATATATTTGTGGACGAGAGTCATCATTTATAAGTCTGCAGGTTTGTGAATTGCAGTGTCCCTGAGCTCCATTTTTCAACTCGCTTTCTTGGGCGCTGGCCGCAAAAGCGCAGGATTGCTTCAGGCCCTATTCTGGTCCCAGGCGGCAGGCTGAGCCTGTGGTTAATTCTTCTTCTTGAGGGGAAAATAGAGTGACCTGTGCCTGTCCCAACACCTAGAGCTAGTCTCTCATTGGTTCCCCCTCTTCCCTTTCATCCTCAGGACAAATTGCAAGCTGTACGGAACAGGAGGTTAAAGGTGCTGATTCTCCAAGGAGGGAGATTGCTAGTAAAGCGGCTGGAATGGCGAACCCGAGCACAAGGAGATGAGAAATGAGGTGCGTTTTAGAAACCTTTCCCGATCACACGGTGTACCATCTTCTGGGTTTCTCATGCATGTTTTCGATGTAGGAAGATGCCCTTGAACCTGGAGATTTGGGACCCATGGGATGGGTACCACGCAGTATTACTTTAAAGGGTCTGCGTTTGCTCACCCAACCTCACCAAACCTCTCAGCCCCAAGAGTGTCCACCCTTATGTCTCAATCAGCTGTGGGTCTAGATATGGTCAATCCAGGTGGCATTACAACCGCTGAACGAATTTTGTAAGAATTTCTCTCTCTTTCACTGTCTTTGTTTCACGGGTTTTTAAAAGTAATTGATTTTTATAATGGGGTTTACCTGCTTTTCACTGCTGTGATTTTGCCGCTTTACACCCACTTGGCTCACTTACAGAGAGATATCAATGCATAGGTTTCAAGATTCTTACTAGTCAGATATATTCTTGGGCGGTGAATTGGGGGTGTTGAGTCCAATTCATTGAGGAAGGAGTAGGGCTTGTCTATTACATATTGGGTTTATGGAACGGTATCTGAGATAATTTGAAACCCTTGTTGTATGCATCACCCCACCTCACCTTTCCCGTTAAGCAGCCATAGTGTGTTTTCTAAACTTGTGACTCTATTCTGTTTTGTAATTCAGTTCAAGGGTAGCGGTTTTTACATTCCCTCTATAAGTCATATCTTATGATAAGTGTCTTTTTCTTTGTGACTTATTTCACTTAGTATCCTCGTACCTAAATCCAATCATCATGCTGCTACTAGCCTTATGACGTTGATTTCATGGCTGAGTGATATTCCATTGTACATAAGGTCCACAACTTCTTTATCCATTTTTCTCTTTCCTGGGATATTTAAGGTGTAACGAAGTGGAGATTCTTGTCAACAGAGCAGCCCTAAACTTTGGGGTGCCTGTGTCTTGCTGATTTTTAGTTTTCCCAATTTATACGCCCATGAGTGGATGTGCCCTATGCTCCCTAAGCTCAGTTTTTTAGATGTTTCAGGACACACCGTGCACTTCTCCAGAGTGGCTGTTGGCAGTTTACATCCCGCCCATCAGCGTAGCCAGGCTCCCGTTTCTCCATGGCCTGCCCTGCATTTCTGGTTTTGACACTTTATTCAGCATGGCCCTTTTGACCGATGGGAAGCGAGACTTCTTTGTAGCGCTGATTTGCCTTTCCAGGTTGCTTGGTTGGCCAAAAAGGGCGTATGCGTTTTTTCCTGAATATATTCAGGAAAAAACGCATACGCCCTTTTTGGCCAAGGGCATCATTGTCGAGGTTTTGCCGCTTTTCCTGTGCTTTAAAGGCGATTCGAATCTCCCTCCTGAAATCTGTTTCCTGCAATTCTGCCTTGCTTTCAAATCCTCTTCGTTGCCTTCCCTCAATATATTTGTGGACGAGAGTCATCATTTATAAGTCTGCAGGTTTGTGAATTGCAGTGCCCCTGAGCTCCATTTTTCAACTCGCTTTCTTGGGAGCTGGCCGCAAAAGCTCAGGATTGCTTCAGGCCCTATTCTGGTCCCAGGCGGCAGGCTGAGCCTGTGGTTAATTCTTCTTCTTGAGGGGAAAATAGAGTGACCTGTGCCTGTCCCAACACCTAGAGCTAGTCTCTCATTGGTTCCCCCTCTTCCCGTTCATCCTCAGGACAAATTGCAACCTGTACGGAACAGGAGGTTAAAGGTGCTGATTCTCCAAGGAGGGAGATTGCTAGTAAAGCGGCTGGAATGGCGAACCCAAGCACAAGGAGATGAGAAATGAGGTGCGTTTTAGAAACCTTTCCCGATCACACGGTGTACCATCTTCTGGGTTTCTCATGAATGTTTTCGATGTAGGAAGATGCCCTTGAACCTGGAGATTTGGGACCCATGGGATGGGTACCACGCAGTATTACTTTATAGGGTCTGCGTTTGCTCACCCAACCTCACCAAACCTCTCAGCCCCAAGAGTGTCCACCCTTATGTCTCAATCAGCTGTGGGTCTAGATATGGTCAATCCAGGTGGCATCACAGCCCCTGAACGAATTTTGTAAGAATTTCTCTCTCTTTCACTGTCTTTGTTTCACGGGTTTTTAAAAGTAATTGATTTTTATAATGGGGTTTACCTGCTTTTCACTGCTGTGATTTTGCCGCTTTACACCCACTTGACTCACTTACAGAGAGATATCAATGCATAGGTTTCAAGATTCTTACTAGTCAGATATATTCTTGGGCGCTGAATAGGGGGTGTTGAGTCCAATTCATTGAGGAAGGAGTAGGGCTTGTCTATTACATATTGGGTTTATGGAACGGTATCTGAGCTAATTTGAAACCCTTGTTGTATGCATCACCCCACCTCACCTTTCCCATTAAGCAGCCATAGTGTGTTTTCTAAACGTGTGACTCTATTCTGTTTTGTAATTCAGTTCAAGGGTAGCGGTTTTTACATTCCCTCTATAAGTCATATCTTATGATAAGTGTCTTTTTCTGTGTGACATATTTCACTTAGAATCTTCGTACCTAAATCCACTCATCATGCTGCTACTAGCCTTACGACGTTGATTTCATGGCTGAGTGATATTCCATTGTACATAAGGACCACAACTTCTTTATCCATTTTTCTCTTTCCTGGGATATTTAAGGTGTAACGAAGTGGAGATTCTTGTCAACAGAGCAGCCCTAAACTTTGGGGTGCCTGTGTCTTGCTGATTTTTAGTTTTCCCAATTTATACGCCCATGAGTGGATGTGCCCTATGCTCCCTAAGCTCAGTTTTTTAGATGTTTCAGGACACACCGTGCACTTCTCCAGAGTGGCTGTTGGCAATTTACATCCCGCCCATCAGCGTAGCCAGGCTCCCGTTTCTCCATGGCCTGTCCTGCATTTCTGGTTTTGACACTTTATTCAGCATAGCCCTTTTGACCGATGGGAAGCGAGACTTCTTTGTAGCGCTGATTTGCCTTTCCAGGTTGCTTGGTTGGCCAAAAAGGGCGTATGCGTTTTTTCCTGAATATATTCAGGAAAAAACGCATACGCCCTTTTTGGCCAAGGGCATCATTGTCGAGGTTTTGCCGCTTTTCCTGTGCTTTAAAGGCGATTCGAATCTCCCTCCTGAAATCTGTTTCCTGCAATTCTGCCTTGCTTTCAAATCCTCTTCGTTGTCTTCCCTCAATATATTTGTGGACGAGAGTCATCATTTATAAGTCTGCAGGTTTGTGAATTGCAGTGTCCCTGAGCTCCATTTTTCAACTCGCTTTCTTGGGCGCTGGCCGCAAAAGCGCAGGATTGCTTCAGGCCCTATTCTGGTCCCAGGCGGCAGGCTGAGCCTGTGGTTAATTCTTCTTCTTGAGGGGAAAATAGAGTGACCTGTGCCTGTCCCAACACCTAGAGCTAGTCTCTCATTGGTTCCCCCTCTTCCCTTTCATCCTCAGGACAAATTGCAAGCTGTACGGAACAGGAGGTTAAAGGTGCTGATTCTCCAAGGAGGGAGATTGCTAGTAAAGCGGCTGGAATGGCGAACCCGAGCACAAGGAGATGAGAAATGAGGTGCGTTTTAGAAACCTTTCCCGATCACACGGTGTACCATCTTCTGGGTTTCTCATGCATGTTTTCGATGTAGGAAGATGCCCTTGAACCTGGAGATTTGGGACCCATGGGATGGGTACCACGCAGTATTACTTTAAAGGGTCTGCGTTTGCTCACCCAACCTCACCAAACCTCTCAGCCCCAAGAGTGTCCACCCTTATGTCTCAATCAGCTGTGGGTCTAGATATGGTCAATCCAGGTGGCATTACAACCGCTGAACGAATTTTGTAAGAATTTCTCTCTCTTTCACTGTCTTTGTTTCACGGGTTTTTAAAAGTAATTGATTTTTATAATGGGGTTTACCTGCTTTTCACTGCTGTGATTTTGCCGCTTTACACCCACTTGACTCACTTACAGAGAGATATCAATGCATAGGTTTCAAGATTCTTACTAGTCAGATATATTCTTGGGCGGTGAATTGGGGGTGTTGAGTCCAATTCATTGAGGAAGGAGTAGGGCTTGTCTATTACATATTGGGTTTATGGAACGGTATCTGAGATAATTTGAAACCCTTGTTGTATGCATCACCCCACCTCACCTTTCCCGTTAAGCAGCCATAGTGTGTTTTCTAAACTTGTGACTCTATTCTGTTTTGTAATTCAGTTCAAGGGTAGCGGTTTTTACATTCCCTCTATAAGTCATATCTTATGATAAGTGTCTTTTTCTTTGTGACTTATTTCACTTAGTATCGTCGTACCTAAATCCAATCATTATGCTGCTACTAGCCTTATGACGTTGATTTCATGGCTGAGTGATATTCCATTGTACATAAGGACCACAACTTCTTTATCCATTTTTCTCTTTCCTGGGATGTTTAAGGTGTAACGAAGTGGAGATTCTTGTCAACAGAGCAGCCCTAAACTTTGGGGTGCCTGTGTCTTGCTGATTTTTAGTTTTCCCAATTTATACGCCCATGAGTGGATGTGCCCTATGCTCCCTAAGCTCAGTTTTTTAGATGTTTCAGGACACACCGTGCACTTCTCCAGAGTGGCTGTTGGCAATTTACATCCCGCCCATCAGCGTAGCCAGGCTCCCGTTTCTCCATGGCCTGCCCTGCATTTCTGGTTTTGACACTTTATTCAGCATGGCCCTTTTGACCGATGGGAAGCGAGACTTCTTTGTAGCGCTGATTTGCCTTTCCAGGTTGCTTGGTTGGCCAAAAAGGGCGTATGCGTTTTTTCCTGAATATATTCAGGAAAAAACGCATACGCCCTTTTTGGCCAAGGGCATCATTGTCGAGGTTTTGCCGCTTTTCCTGTGCTTTAAAGGCGATTCGAATCTCCCTCCTGAAATCTGTTTCCTGCAATTCTGCCTTGCTTTCAAATCCTCTTCGTTGTCTTCCCTCAATATATTTGTGGACGAGAGTCATCATTTATAAGTCTGCAGGTTTGTGAATTGCAGTGTCCCTGAGCTCCATTTTTCAACTCGCTTTCTTGGGCGCTGGCCGCAAAAGCGCAGGATTGCTTCAGGCCCTATTCTGGTCCCAGGCGGCAGGCTGAGCCTGTGGTTAATTCTTCTTCCTGATGGGAAAATAGAGTGACCTCTGCCTGTCCCAACACCTGCAGCTAGTCTCTCATTGGTTCCCCCTCTTCCCTTTCATCCTCAGGACAAATTGCAAGCTGTACGGAACAGGAGGTTAAAGGTGCTGATTCTCCAAGGAGGGAGATTGCTAGTAAAGCGGCTGGAATGGCGAACCCGAGCACAAGGAGATGAGAAATGAGGTGCGTTTTAGAAACCTTTCCCGATCACACGGTGTACCATCTTCTGGGTTTCTCATGCATGTTTTCGATGTAGGAAGATGCCCTTGAACCTGGAGATTTGGGACCCATGGGATGGGTACCACGCAGTATTACTTTAAAGGGTCTGCGTTTGCTCACCCAACCTCACCAAACCTCTCAGCCCCAAGAGTGTCCACCCTTATGTCTCAATCAGCTGTGGGTCTAGATATGGTCAATCCAGGTGGCATTACAGCCGCTGAACGAATTTTGTAAGAATTTCTCTCTCTTTCACTGTCTTTGTTTCACGGGTTTTTAAAAGTAATTGATTTTTATAATGGGGTTTACCTGCTTTTCACTGCTGTGATTTTGCCGCTTTACACCCACTTGACTCACTTACAGAGAAATATCAATGCATAGGTTTCAAGATTCTTACTAGTCAGATATATTCTTGGGCGGTGAATTGGGGGTGTTGAGTCCAATTCATTGAGGAAGGAGTAGGGCTTGTCTATTACATATTGGGTTTATGGAACGGTATTTGAGATAATTTGAAACCCTTGTTGTATGCATCACCCCACCTCACCTTTCCCGTTAAGAAGCCATAGTGTGTTTTCTAAACGTGTGACTCTATTCTGTTTTGTAATTCAGTTCAAGGGTAGCGGTTTTTACATTCCCTCTATAAGTCATATCTTATGATAAGTGTCTTTTTCTGTGTGACTTATTTCACTTAGAATCTTCGTACCTAAATCCACTCATCATGCTGCTACTAGCCTTATGACGTTGATTTCATGGCTGAGTGATATTCCATTGTACATAAGGACCACAACTTCTTTATCCATTTTTCTCTTTCCTGGGATATTTAAGGTGTAACGAAGTGGAGATTCTTGTCAACAGAGCAGCCCTAAACTTTGGGGTGCCTGTGTCTTGCTGATTTTTAGTTTTCCCAGTTTATACGCCCATGAGTGGATGTGCCCTATGCTCCCTAAGCTGAGTTTTTTAGATGTTTCAGGACACACCGTGCACTTCTCCAGAGTGGCTGTTGGCAATTTACATCCCGCCCATCAGCGTAGCCAGGCTCCCGTTTCTCCATCGCCTGTCCTGCATTTCTGGTTTTGACACTTTATTCAACATGGCCCTTTTGACCGATGGGAAGCGAGACTTCTTTGTAGCGCTGATTTGCCTTTCCAGGTTGCTTGGTTGGCCAAAAAGGGCGTATGCGTTTTTTCCTGAATATATTCAGGAAAAAACGCATACGCCCTTTTTGGCCAAGGGCATCATTGTCGAGGTTTTGCCGCTTTTCCTGTGCTTTAAAGGCGATTCGAATCTCCCTCCTGAAATCTGTTTCCTGCAATTCTGCCTTGCTTTCAAATCCTCTTCGTTGCCTTCCCTCAATATATTTGTGGACGAGAGTCATCATTTATAAGTCTGCAGGTTTGTGAATTGCAGTGCCCCTGAGCTCCATTTTTCAACTCGCTTTCTTGGGAGCTGGCCGCAAGAGCGCAGGATTGCTTCAGGCCCTATTCTGGTCCCAGGCGGCAGGCTGAGCCTGTGGTTAATTCTTCTTCTTGAGGGGAAAATAGAGTGACCTGTGCCTGTCCCAACACCTAGAGCTAGTCTCTCATTGGTTCCCCCTCTTCCCGTTCATCCTCAGGACAAATTGCAACCTGTACGGAACAGGAGGTTAAAGGTGCTGATTCTCCAAGGAGGGAGATTGCTAGTAAAGCGGCTGGAATGGCGAACCCGAGCACAAGGAGATGAGAAATGAGGTGCGTTTTAGAAACCTTTCCCGATCACACGGTGTACCATCTTCTGGGTTTCTCATGCATGTTTTCGATGTAGGAAGATGCCCTTGAACCTGGAGATTTGGGACCCATGGAATGGGTACCACGCAGTATTACTTTAAAGGGTCTGCGTTTGCTCACCCAACCTCACCAAACCTCTCAGCCCCAAGAGTGTCCACCCTTATGTCTCAATCAGCTGTGGGTCTAGATATGGTCAATCCAGGTGGCATTACAGCCGCTGAACGAATTTTGTAAGAATTTCTCTCTCTTTCACTGTCTTTGTTTCACGGGTTTTTAAAAGTAATTGATTTTTATAATGGGGTTTACCTGCTTTTCACTGCTGTGATTTTGCCGCTTTACACCCACTTGACTCACTTACAGAGAGATATCAATGCATAGGTTTTAAGATTCTTACTAGTCAGATATATTCTTGGGCGGTGAATTGGGGGTGTTGAGTCCAATTCATTGAGGAAGGAGTAGGGCTTGTCTATTACATATTGGGTTTATGGAACGGTATCTGAGATAATTTGAAACCCTTGTTGTATGCATCACCCCACCTCACCTTCCCGTTAAGCAGCCACAGTGTGTTTTCTAAACGTGTGACTCTATTCTGTTTTGTAATTCAGTTCAAGGGTAGCGGTTTTTACATTCCCTCTATAAGTCATATCTTATGATAAGTGTCTTTTTCTGTGTGACTTATTTCACTTAGAATCGTCGTACCTAAATCCAATCATCATGCTGCTACTAGCCTTATGACGTTGATTTCATGGCTGAGTGATATTCCATTGTACATAAGGACCACAACTTCTTTATCCATTTTTCTCTTTCCTGGGATATTTAAGGTGTAACGAAGTGGAGATTCTTGTCAACAGAGCAGCCCTAAACTTTGGGGTGCCTGTGTCTTGCTGATTTTTAGTTTTCCCAATTTATACGCCCATGAGTGGATGTGCCCTATGCTCCCTAAGCTGAGTTTTTTAGATGTTTCAGGACACACCGTGCACTTCTCCAGAGTGGCTGTTGGCAATTTACATCCCGCCCATCAGCGTAGCCAGGCTCCCGTTTCTCCATGGCCTGTCCTGCATTTCTGGTTTTGACACTTTATTCAGCATGGCCCTTTTGACCGATGGGAAGCGAGACTTCTTTGTAGCGCTGATTTGCCTTTCCAGGTTGCTTGGTTGGCCAAAAAGGGCGTATGCGTTTTTTCCTGAATATATTCAGGAAAAAACGCATACGCCCTTTTTGGCCAAGGGCATCATTGTCGAGGTTTTGCCGCTTTTCCTGTGCTTTAAAGGCGATTCGAATCTCCCTCCTGAAATCTGTTTCCTGCAATTCTGCCTTGCTTTCAAATCCTCTTCGTTGCCTTCCATCAATATATTTGTGGACGAGAGTCATCATTTATAAGTCTGCAGGTTTGTGAATTGCAGTGCCCCTGAGCTCCATTGTTCAACTCGCTTTCTTGGGAGCTGGCCGCAAGAGCGCAGGATTGCTTCAGGCCCTATTCTGGTCCCAGGCGGCAGGCTGAGCCTGTGGTTAATTTTTCTTCCTGAGGGGAAAATAGAGTGACCTGTGCCTGTCCCAACACCTAGAGCTAGTCTCTCATTGGTTCCCCCTCTTCCCGTTCATCCTCAGGACAAATTGCAACCTGTACGGAACAGGAGGTTAAGGTGCTGATTCTCCAAGGAGGGAGATTGCTAGTAAAGCGGCTGGAATGGCGAACCCGAGCACAAGGAGATGAGAAATGAGGTGCGTTTTAGAAACCTTTCCTGATCACACGGTGTACCATCTTCTGGGTTTCTCATGCATGTTTTCGATGTAGGAAGATGCCCTTGAACCTGGAGATTTGGGACCCATGGAATGGGTACCACGCAGTATTACTTTAAAGGGTCTGCGTTTGCTCACCCAACCTCACCAAACCTCTCAGCCCCAAGAGTGTCCACCCTTATGTCTCAATCAGCTGTGGGTCTAGATATGGTCAATCCAGGTGGCATTACAGCCGCTGAACGAATTTTGTAAGAATTTCTCTCTCTTTCACTGTCTTTGTTTCACGGGTTTTTAAAAGTAATTGATTTTTATAATGGGGTTTACCTGCTTTTCACTGCTGTGATTTTGCCGCTTTACACCCACTTGACTCACTTACAGAGAGATATCAATGCATAGGTTTCAAGATTCTTACTAGTAAGATATATTCTTGGGCGGTGAATTGGGGGTGTTGAGTCCAATTCATTGAGGAAGGAGTAGGGCTTGTCTATTACATATTGGGTTTATGGAACGGTATCTGAGATAATTTGAAACCCTTGTTGTATGCATCACCCCACCTCACCTTTCCCGTTAAGCAGCCATAGTGTGTTTTCTAAACGTGTGACTCTATTCTGTTTTGTAATTCAGTTCAAGGGTAGCGGTTTTTACATTCCCTCTATCAGTCATATCTTATGATAAGTGTCTTTTTCTGTGTGACTTATTTCACTTAGAATCGTCGTACCTAAATCCAATCATCATGCTGCTACTAGCCTTATGACGTTGATTTCATGGCTGAGTGATATTCCATTGTACATAAAGACCACAACTTCTTTATCCATTTTTCTCTTTCCTGGGATATTTAAGGTGTAACGAAGTGGAGATTCTTGTCAACAGAGCAGCCCTAAACTTTGGGGTGCCTGTGTCTTGCTGATTTTTAGTTTTCCCAATTTATACGCCCATGAGTGGATGTGCCCTATGCTCCCTAAGCTGAGTTTTTTAGATGTTTCAGGACACACCGTGCACTTCTCCAGAGTGGCTGTTGGCAATTTACATCCCGCCCATCAGCGTAGCCAGGCTCCCGTTTCTCCATGGCCTGTCCTGCATTTCTGGTTTTGACACTTTATTCAGCATGGCCCTTTTGACCGATGGGAAGCGAGACTTCTTTGTAGCGCTGATTTGCCTTTCCAGGTTGCTTGGTTGGCCAAAAAGGGCGTATGCGTTTTTTCCTGAATATATTAAGGAAAAAACGCATACGCCCTTTTTGGCCAAGGGCATCATTGTCGAGGTTTTGCCGCTTTTCCTGTGCTTTAAAGGCGATTCGAATCTCCCTCCTGAAATCTGTTTCCTGCAATTCTGCCTTGCTTTCAAATCCTCTTCGTTGCCTTCCATCAATATATTTGTGGACGAGAGTCATCATTTATAAGTCTGCAGGTTTGTGAATTGCAGTGCCCCTGAGCTCCATTGTTCAACTCGCTTTCTTGGGAGGTGGCCGCAAGAGCGCAGGATTGCTTCAGGCCCTATTCTGGTCCCAGGCGGCAGGCTGAGCCTGTGGTTAATTCTTCTTCCTGAGGGGAAAATAGAGTGACCTGTGCCTGTCCCAACACCTAGAGCTAGTCTCTCATTGGTTCCCCCTCTTCCCGTTCATCCTCAGGACAAATTGCAAGCTGTACAGAACAGGAGGTTAAAGGTGCTGATTCTCCAAGGAGGGAGATTGCTAGTAAAGCGGTTGGAATGGCGAACCCGAGCACAAGGAGATGAGAAATGAGGTGCGTTTTAGAAACCATTCCCGATCACACGGTGTACCATCTTCTGGGTTTCTCATGCATGTTTTCGATGTAGGAAGATGCCCTTGAACCTGGAGATTTGGGACCCATCGGATGGGTACCACGCAGTATTACTTTAAAGGGTCTGCGTTTGCTCACCCAACCTCACCAAACCTCTCAGCCCCAAGAGTGTCCACCCTTATGTCTCAATCAGCTGTGGGTCTAGATATGGTCAATCCAGGTGGCATCACAGCCCCTGAACGAATTTTGTAAGAATTTCTCTCTCTTTCACTGTCTTTGTTTCACGGGTTTTTAAAAGTAATTGATTTTTATAATGGGGTTTACCTGCTTTTCACTGCTGTGATTTTGCCGCTTTACACCCACTTGACTCACTTACAGAGAGATATCAATGCATAGGTTTCAAGATTCTTACTAGTCAGATATATTCTTGGGCGCTGAATAGGGGGTGTTGAGTCCAATTCATTGAGGAAGGAGTAGGGCTTGTCTATTACATATTGGGTTTATGGAACGGTATCTGAGATAATTTGAAACCCTTGTTGTATGCATCACCCCACCTCACCTTTCCCGTTAAGCAGCCATAGTGTGTTTTCTAAACGTGTGACTCTATTCTGTTTTGTAATTCAGTTCAAGGGTAGCGGTTTTTACATTCCCTCTATCAGTCATATCTTATGATAAGTGTCTTTTTCTGTGTGACTTATTTCACTTAGAATCGTCGTACCTAAATCCAATCATCATGCTGCTACTAGCCTTATGACGTTGATTTCATGGCTGAGTGATATTCCATTGTACATAAGGACCACAACTTCTTTATCCATTTTTCTCTTTCCTGGGATATTTAAGGTGTAACGAAGTGGAGATTCTTGTCAACAGAGCAGCCCTAAACTTTGGGGTGCCTGTGTCTTGCTGATTTTTAGTTTTCCCAATTTATACGCCCATGAGTGGATGTGCCCTATGCTCCCTAAGCTGAGTTTTTTAGATGTTTCAGGACACACCGTGCACTTCTCCAGAGTGGCTGTTGGCAATTTACATCCCGCCCATCAGCGTAGCCAGGCTCCCGTTTCTCCATGGCCTGTCCTGCATTTCTGGTTTTGACACTTTATTCAGCATGGCCCTTTTGACCGATGGGAAGCGAGACTTCTTTGTAGCGCTGATTTGCCTTTCCAGGTTGCTTGGTTGGCCAAAAAGGGCGTATGCGTTTTTTCCTGAATATATTAAGGAAAAAACGCATACGCCCTTTTTGGCCAAGGGCGTCATTGTCGAGGTTTTGCCGCTTTTCCTGTGCTTTAAAGGCGATTCGAATCTCCCTCCTGAAATCTGTTTCCTGCAATTCTGCCTTGCTTTCAAATCCTCTTCGTTGCCTTCCATCAATATATTTGTGGACGAGAGTCATCATTTATAAGTCTGCAGGTTTGTGAATTGCAGTGCCCCTGAGCTCCATTGTTCAACTCGCTTTCTTGGGAGGTGGCCGCAAGAGCGCAGGATTGCTTCAGGCCCTATTCTGGTCCCAGGCGGCAGGCTGAGCCTGTGGTTAATTCTTCTTCCTGAGGGGAAAATAGAGTGACCTGTGCCTGTCCCAACACCTAGAGCTAGTCTCTCATTGGTTCCCCCTCTTCCCGTTCATCCTCAGGACAAATTGCAAGCTGTACAGAACAGGAGGTTAAAGGTGCTGATTCTCCAAGGAGGGAGATTGCTAGTAAAGCGGTTGGAATGGCGAACCCGAGCACAAGGAGATGAGAAATGAGGTGCGTTTTAGAAACCATTCCCGATCACACGGTGTACCATCTTCTGGGTTTCTCATGCATGTTTTCGATGTAGGAAGATGCCCTTGAACCTGGAGATTTGGGACCCATCGGATGGGTACCACGCAGTATTACTTTAAAGGGTCTGCGTTTGCTCACCCAACCTCACCAAACCTCTCAGCCCCAAGAGTGTCCACCCTTATGTCTCAATCAGCTGTGGGTCTAGATATGGTCAATCCAGGTGGCATCACAGCCCCTGAACGAATTTTGTAAGAATTTCTCTCTCTTTCACTGTCTTTGTTTCACGGGTTTTTAAAAGTAATTGATTTTTATAATGGGGTTTACCTGCTTTTCACTGCTGTGATTTTGCCGCTTTACACCCACTTGACTCACTTACAGAGAGATATCAATGCATAGGTTTCAAGATTCTTACTAGTCAGATATATTCTTGGGCGCTGAATAGGGGGTGTTGAGTCCAATTCATTGAGGAAGGAGTAGGGCTTGTCTATTACATATTGGGTTTATGGAACGGTATCTGAGCTAATTTGAAACCCTTGTTGTATGCATCACCCCACCTCACCTTTCCCATTAAGCAGCCATAGTGTGTTTTCTAAACGTGTGACTCTATTCTGTTTTGTAATTCAGTTCAAGGGTAGCGGTTTTTACATTCCCTCTATAAGTCATATCTTATGATAAGTGTCTTTTTCTGTGTGACTTATTTCACTTAGAATCTTCGTACCTAAATCCACTCATCATGCTGCTACTAGCCTTATGACGTTGATTTCATGGCTGAGTGATATTCCATTGTACATAAGGACCACAACTTCTTTATCCATTTTTCTCTTTCCTGGGATATTTAAGGTGTAACGAAGTGGAGATTCTTGTCAACAGAGCAGCCCTAAACTTTGGGGTGCCTGTGTCTTGCTGATTTTTAGTTTTCCCAATTTATACGCCCATGAGTGGATGTGCCCTATGCTCCCTAAGCTGAGTTTTTTAGATGTTTCAGGACACACCGTGCACTTCTCCAGAGTGGCTGTTGGCAATTTACATCCCGCCCATCAGCGTAGCCAGGCTCCCGTTTCTCCATGGCCTGTCCTGCATTTCTGGTTTTGACACTTTATTCAGCATGGCCCTTTTGACCGATGGGAAGCGAGACTTCTTTGTAGCGCTGATTTGCCTTTCCAGGTTGCTTGGTTGGCCAAAAAGGGCGTATGCGTTTTTTCCTGAATATATTCAGGAAAAAACGCATACGCCCTTTTTGGCCAAGGGCATCATTGTCGAGGTTTTGCCGCTTTTCCTGTGCTTTAAAGGCGATTCGAATCTCCCTCCTGAAATCTGTTTCCTGCAATTCTGCCTTGCTTTCAAATCCTCTTCGTTGCCTTCCCTCAATATATTTGAGGACGAGAGTCATCATTTATAAGTCTGCAGGTTTGTGAATTGCAGTGCCCCTGAGCTCCATTTTTCAACTCGCTTTCTTGGGCGCTGGCCGCAAAAGCGCAGGATTGCTTCAGGCCCTATTCTGGTCTCAGGCGGCAGGCTGAGCCTGTGGTTAATTCTTCTTCCTGATGGGAAAATAGAGTGACCTCTGCCTGTCCCAACACCTGCAGCTAGTCTCTCATTGGTTCCCCCTCTTCCCTTTCATCCTCAGGACAAATTGCAAGCTGTACGGAACAGGAGGTTAAAGGTGCTGATTCTCCAAGGAGGGAGATTGCTAGTAAAGCGGCTGGAATGGCGAACCCGAGCACAAGGAGATGAGAAATGAGGTGCGTTTTAGAAACCTTTCCCGATCACACGGTGTACCATCTTCTGGGTTTCTCATGCATGTTTTCGATGTAGGAAGATGCCCTTGAACCTGGAGATTTGGGACCCATGGGATGGGTACCACGCAGTATTACTTTAAAGGGTCTGCGTTTGCTCACCCAACCTCACCAAACCTCTCAGCCCCAAGAGTGTCCACCCTTATGTCTCAATCAGCTGTGGGTCTAGATATGGTCAATCCAGGTGGCATTACAGCCGCTGAACGAATTTTGTAAGAATTTCTCTCTCTTTCACTGTCTTTGTTTCACGGGTTTTTAAAAGTAATTGATTTTTATAATGGGGTTTACCTGCTTTTCACTGCTGTGATTTTGCCGCTTTACACCCACTTGACTCACTTGCAGAGAGATATCAATGCATAGGTTTTAAGATTCTTACTAGTCAGATATATTCTTGGGCGGTGAATTGGGGGTGTTGAGTCCAATTCATTGAGGAAGGAGTAGGGCTTGTCTATTACATATTGGGTTTATGGAACGGTATCTGAGATAATTTGAAACCCTTGTTGTATGCATCACCCCACCTCACCTTTCCCGTTAAGCAGCCATAGTGTGTTTTCTAAACGTGTGACTCTATTCTGTTTTGTAATTCAGTTCAAGGGTAGCGGTTTTTACATTCCCTCTATAAGTCATATCTTATGATAAGTGTCTTTTTCTGTGTGACTTATTTCACTTAGAATCGTCGTACCTAAATCCAATCATCATGCTGCTACTAGCCTTATGACGTTGATTTCATGGCTGAGTGATATTCCATTGTACATAAGGACCACAACTTCTTTATCCATTTTTCTCTTTCCTGGGATATTTAAGGTGTAACGAAGTGGAGATTCTTGTCAACAGAGCAGCCCTAAACTTTGGGGTGCCTGTGTCTTGCTGATTTTTAGTTTTCCCAATTTATACGCCCATGAGTGGATGTGCCCTATGCTCCCTAAGCTGAGTTTTTTAGATGTTTCAGGACACACCGTGCACTTCTCCAGAGTGGCTGTTGGCAATTTAAATCCCGCCCATCAGCGTAGCCAGGCTCCCGTTTTTCCATGGCCTGTCCTGCATTTCTGGTTTTGACACTTTATTCAGCATGGCCCTTTTGACCGATGGGAAGCGAGACTTCTTTGTAGCGCTGATTTGCCTTTCCAGGTTGCTTGGTTGGCCAAAAAGGGGGTATGCGTTTTTTCCTGAATATATTCAGGAAAAAACGCATACCCCCTTTTTGGCCAAGGGCATCATTGTCGAGGTTTTGCCGCTTTTCCTGTGCTTTAAAGGCGATTCGAATCTCCCTCCTGAAATCTGTTTCCTGCAATTCTGCCTTGCTTTCAAATCCTCTTCGTTGCCTTCCATGAATATATTTGTGGACGAGAGTCATCATTTATAAGTCTGCAGGTTTGTGAATTGCAGTGCCCCTGAGCTCCATTGTTCAACTCGCTTTCTTGGGAGCTGGCCGCAAGAGCGCAGGATTGCTTCAGGCCCTATTCTGGTCCCAGGCGGCAGGCTGAGCCTGTGGTTAATTCTTCTTCCTGAGGGGAAAATAGAGTGACCTGTGCCTGTCCCAACACCTAGAGCTAGTCTCTCATTGGTTCCCCCTCTTCCCGTTCATCCTCAGGACAAATTGCAACCTGTACGGAACAGGAGGTTAAAGGTGCTGATTCTCCAAGGAGCGAGATTGCTAGTAAAGCAGCTGGAATGGCGAACCCGAGCACAAGGAGATGAGAAATGAGGTGCGTTTTAGAAACCTTTCCCGATCACACGGTGTACCATCTTCTGGGTTTCTCATGCATGTTTTCGATGTAGGAAGATGCCCTTGAACCTGGAGATTTGGGACCCATGGAATGGGTACCACGCAGTATTACTTTAAAGGGTCTGCGTTTGCTCACCCAACCTCACCAAACCTCTCAGCCCCAAGAGTGTCCACCCTTATGTCTCAATCAGCTGTGGGTCTAGATATGGTCAATCCAGGTGGCATTACAGCCGCTGAACGAATTTTGTAAGAATTTCTCTCTCTTTCACTGTCTTTGTTTCACGGGTTTTTAAAAGTAATTGATTTTTATAATGGGGTTTACCTGCTTTTCACTGCTGTGATTTTGCCGCTTTACACCCACTTGACTCACTTACAGAGAGATATCAATGCATAGGTTTCAAGATTCTTACTAGTAAGATATATTCTTGGGCGGTGAATTGGGGGTGTTGAGTCCAATTCATTGAGGAAGGAGTAGGGCTTGTCTATTACATATTGGGTTTATGGAACGGTATCTGAGATAATTTGAAACCCTTGTTGTATGCATCACCCCACCTCACCTTTCCCGTTAAGCAGCCATAGTGTGTTTTCTAAACGTGTGACTCTATTCTGTTTTGTAATTCAGTTCAAGGGTAGCGGTTTTTACATTCCCTCTATCAGTCATATCTTATGATAAGTGTCTTTTTCTGTGTGACTTATTTCACTTAGAATCGTCGTACCTAAATCCAATCATCATGCTGCTACTAGCCTTATGACGTTGATTTCATGGCTGAGTGATATTCCATTGTACATAAGGACCACAACTTCTTTATCCATTTTTCTCTTTCCTGGGATATTTAAGGTGTAACGAAGTGGAGATTCTTGTCAACAGAGCAGCCCTAAACTTTGGGGTGCCTGTGTCTTGCTGATTTTTAGTTTTCCCAATTTATACGCCCATGAGTGGATGTGCCCTATGCTCCCTAAGCTGAGTTTTTTAGATGTTTCAGGACACACCGTGCACTTCTCCAGAGTGGCTGTTGGCAATTTACATCCCGCCCATCAGCGTAGCCAGGCTCCCGTTTCTCCATGGCCTGTCCTGCATTTCTGGTTTTGACACTTTATTCAGCATGGCCCTTTTGACCGATGGGAAGCGAGACTTCTTTGTAGCGCTGATTTGCCTTTCCAGGTTGCTTGGTTGGCCAAAAAGGGCGTATGCGTTTTTTCCTGAATATATTAAGGAAAAAACGCATACGCCCTTTTTGGCCAAGGGCATCATTGTCGAGGTTTTGCCGCTTTTCCTGTGCTTTAAAGGCGATTCGAATCTCCCTCCTGAAATCTGTTTCCTGCAATTCTGCCTTGCTTTCAAATCCTCTTCGTTGCCTTCCATCAATATATTTGTGGACGAGAGTCATCATTTATAAGTCTGCAGGTTTGTGAATTGCAGTGCCCCTGAGCTCCATTGTTCAACTCGCTTTCTTGGGAGGTGGCCGCAAGAGCGCAGGATTGCTTCAGGCCCTATTCTGGTCCCAGGCGGCAGGCTGAGCCTGTGGTTAATTCTTCTTCCTGAGGGGAAAATAGAGTGACCTGTGCCTGTCCCAACACCTAGAGCTAGTCTCTCATTGGTTCCCCCTCTTCCCGTTCATCCTCAGGACAAATTGCAAGCTGTACAGAACAGGAGGTTAAAGGTGCTGATTCTCCAAGGAGGGAGATTGCTAGTAAAGCGGTTGGAATGGCGAACCCGAGCACAAGGAGATGAGAAATGAGGTGCGTTTTAGAAACCATTCCCGATCACACGGTGTACCATCTTCTGGGTTTCTCATGCATGTTTTCGATGTAGGAAGATGCCCTTGAACCTGGAGATTTGGGACCCATCGGATGGGTACCACGCAGTATTACTTTAAAGGGTCTGCGTTTGCTCACCCAACCTCACCAAACCTCTCAGCCCCAAGAGTGTCCACCCTTATGTCTCAATCAGCTGTGGGTCTAGATATGGTCAATCCAGGTGGCATCACAGCCCCTGAACGAATTTTGTAAGAATTTCTCTCTCTTTCACTGTCTTTGTTTCACGGGTTTTTAAAAGTAATTGATTTTTATAATGGGGTTTACCTGCTTTTCACTGCTGTGATTTTGCCGCTTTACACCCACTTGACTCACTTACAGAGAGATATCAATGCATAGGTTTCAAGATTCTTACTAGTCAGATATATTCTTGGGCGCTGAATAGGGGGTGTTGAGTCCAATTCATTGAGGAAGGAGTAGGGCTTGTCTATTACATATTGGGTTTATGGAACGGTATCTGAGCTAATTTGAAACCCTTGTTGTATGCATCACCCCACCTCACCTTTCCCATTAAGCAGCCATAGTGTGTTTTCTAAACGTGTGACTCTATTCTGTTTTGTAATTCAGTTCAAGGGTAGCGGTTTTTACATTCCCTCTATAAGTCATATCTTATGATAAGTGTCTTTTTCTGTGTGACTTATTTCACTTAGAATCTTCGTACCTAAATCCAATCATCATGCTGCTACTAGCCTTATGACGTTGATTTCATGGCTGAGTGATATTCCATTGTACATAAGGACCACAACTTCTTTATCCATTTTTCTCTTTCCTGGGATATTTAAGGTGTAACGAAGTGGAGATTCTTGTCAACAGAGCAGCCCTAAACTTTGGGGTGCCTGTGTCTTGCTGATTTTTAGTTTTCCCAATTTATACGCCCATGAGTGGATGTGCCCTATGCTCCCTAAGCTCAGTTTTTTAGATGTTTCAGGACACACCGTGCACTTCTCCAGAGTGGCTGTTGGCAATTTACATCCCGCCCATCAGCGTAGCCAGGCTCCCGTTTCTCCATGGCCTGTCCTGCATTTCTGGTTTTGACACTTTATTCAGCATGGCCCTTTTGACCGATGGGAAGCGAGACTTCTTTGTAGCGCTGATTTGCCTTTCCAGGTTGCTTGGTTGGACAAAAAGGGCGTATGCGTTTTTTCCTGAATATATTCAGGAAAAAACGCATACGCCCTTTTTGGCCAAGGGCATCATTGTCGAGGTTTTGCCGCTTTTCCTGTGCTTTAAAGGCGATTCGAATCTCCCTCCTGAAATCTGTTTCCTGCAATTCTGCCTTGCTTTCAAATCCTCTTCGTTGCCTTCCCTCAATATATTTGAGGACGAGAGTCATCATTTATAAGTCTGCAGGTTTGTGAATTGCAGTGCCCCTGAGCTCCATTTTTCAACTCGCTTTCTTGGGCGCTGGCCGCAAAAGCGCAGGATTGCTTCAGGCCCTATTCTGGTCCCAGGCGGCAGGCTGAGCCTGTGGTTAATTCTTCTTCCTGATGGGAAAATAGAGTGACCTCTGCCTGTCCCAACACCTGCAGCTAGTCTCTCATTGGTTCCCCCTCTTCCCTTTCATCCTCAGGACAAATTGCAAGCTGTACGGAACAGGAGGTTAAAGGTGCTGATTCTCCAAGGAGGGAGATTGCTAGTAAAGCGGCTGGAATGGCGAACCCGAGCACAAGGAGATGAGAAATGAGGTGCGTTTTAGAAACCTTTCCCGATCACACGGTGTACCATCTTCTGGGTTTCTCATGCATGTTTTCGATGTAGGAAGATGCCCTTGAACCTGGAGATTTGGGACCCATGGGATGGGTACCACGCAGTATTACTTTAAAGGGTCTGCGTTTGCTCACCCAACCTCACCAAACCTCTCAGCCCCAAGAGTGTCCACCCTTATGTCTCAATCAGCTGTGGGTCTAGATATGGTCAATCCAGGTGGCATTACAGCCGCTGAACGAATTTTGTAAGAATTTCTCTCTCTTTCACTGTCTTTGTTTCACGGGTTTTTAAAAGTAATTGATTTTTATAATGGGGTTTACCTGCTTTTCACTGCTGTGATTTTGCCGCTTTACACCCACTTGACTCACTTGCAGAGAGATATCAATGCATAGGTTTTAAGATTCTTACTAGTCAGATATATTCTTGGGCGGTGAATTGGGGGTGTTGAGTCCAATTCATTGAGGAAGGAGTAGGGCTTGTCTATTACATATTGGGTTTATGGAACGGTATCTGAGATAATTTGAAACCCTTGTTGTATGCATCACCCCACCTCACCTTTCCCGTTAAGCAGCCATAGTGTGTTTTCTAAACGTGTGACTCTATTCTGTTTTGTAATTCAGTTCAAGGGTAGCGGTTTTTACATTCCCTCTATAAGTCATATCTTATGATAAGTGTCTTTTTCTGTGTGACTTATTTCACTTAGAATCGTCGTACCTAAATCCAATCATCATGCTGCTACTAGCCTTATGACGTTGATTTCATGGCTGAGTGATATTCCATTGTACATAAGGACCACAACTTCTTTATCCATTTTTCTCTTTCCTGGGATATTTAAGGTGTAACGAAGTGGAGATTCTTGTCAACAGAGCAGCCCTAAACTTTGGGGTGCCTGTGTCTTGCTGATTTTTAGTTTTCCCAATTTATACGCCCATGAGTGGATGTGCCCTATGCTCCCTAAGCTGAGTTTTTTAGATGTTTCAGGACACACCGTGCACTTCTCCAGAGTGGCTGTTGGCAATTTAAATCCCGCCCATCAGCGTAGCCAGGCTCCCGTTTTTCCATGGCCTGTCCTGCATTTCTGGTTTTGACACTTTATTCAGCATGGCCCTTTTGACCGATGGGAAGCGAGACTTCTTTGTAGCGCTGATTTGCCTTTCCAGGTTGCTTGGTTGGCCAAAAAGGGGGTATGCGTTTTTTCCTGAATATATTCAGGAAAAAACGCATACCCCCTTTTTGGCCAAGGGCATCATTGTCGAGGTTTTGCCGCTTTTCCTGTGCTTTAAAGGCGATTCGAATCTCCCTCCTGAAATCTGTTTCCTGCAATTCTGCCTTGCTTTCAAATCCTCTTCGTTGCCTTCCATGAATATATTTGTGGACGAGAGTCATCATTTATAAGTCTGCAGGTTTGTGAATTGCAGTGCCCCTGAGCTCCATTGTTCAACTCGCTTTCTTGGGAGCTGGCCGCAAGAGCGCAGGATTGCTTCAGGCCCTATTCTGGTCCCAGGCGGCAGGCTGAGCCTGTGGTTAATTCTTCTTCCTGAGGGGAAAATAGAGTGACCTGTGCCTGTCCCAACACCTAGAGCTAGTCTCTCATTGGTTCCCCCTCTTCCCGTTCATCCTCAGGACAAATTGCAACCTGTACGGAACAGGAGGTTAAAGGTGCTGATTCTCCAAGGAGCGAGATTGCTAGTAAAGCAGCTGGAATGGCGAACCCGAGCACAAGGAGATGAGAAATGAGGTGCGTTTTAGAAACCTTTCCCGATCACACGGTGTACCATCTTCTGGGTTTCTCATGCATGTTTTCGATGTAGGAAGATGCCCTTGAACCTGGAGATTTGGGACCCATGGGATGGGTACCACGCAGTATTACTTTAAAGGGTCTGCGTTTGCTCACCCAACCTCACCAAACCTCTCAGCCCCAAGAGTGTCCACCCTTATGTCTCAATCAGCTGTGGGTCTAGATATGGTCAATCCAGGTGGCATTACAGCCGCTGAACGAATTTTGTAAGAATTTCTCTCTCTTTCACTGTCTTTGTTTCACGGGTTTTTAAAAGTAATTGATTTTTATAATGGGGTTTACCTGCTTTTCACTGCTGTGATTTTGCCGCTTTACACCCACTTGACTCACTTGCAGAGAGATATCAATGCATAGGTTTTAAGATTCTTACTAGTCAGATATATTCTTGGGTGGTGAATTGGGGGTGTTGAGTCCAATTCATTGAGGAAGGAGTAGGGCTTGTCTATTACATATTGGGTTTATGGAACGGTATCTGAGATAATTTGAAACCCTTGTTGTATGCATCACCCCACCTCACCTTTCCCGTTAAGCAGCCATAGTGTGTTTTCTAAACGTGTGACTCTATTCTGTTTTGTAATTCAGTTCAAGGGTAGCGGTTTTTACATTCCCTCTATAAGTCATATCTTATGATAAGTGTCTTTTTCTGTGTGACTTATTTCACTTAGAATCGTCGTACCTAAATCCAATCATCATGCTGCTACTAGCCTTATGACGTTGATTTCATGGCTGAGTGATATTCCATTGTACATAAGGACCACAACTTCTTTATCCATTTTTCTCTTTCCTGGGATATTTAAGGTGTAACGAAGTGGAGATTCTTGTCAACAGAGCAGCCCTAAACTTTGGGGTGCCTGTGTCTTGCTGATTTTTAGTTTTCCCAATTTATACGCCCATGAGTGGATGTGCCCTATGCTCCCTAAGCTGAGTTTTTTAGATGTTTCAGGACACACCGTGCACTTCTCCAGAGTGGCTGTTGGCAATTTAAATCCCGCCCATCAGCGTAGCCAGGCTCCCGTTTTTCCATGGCCTGTCCTGCATTTCTGGTTTTGACACTTTATTCAGCATGGCCCTTTTGACCGATGGGAAGCGAGACTTCTTTGTAGCGCTGATTTGCCTTTCCAGGTTGCTTGGTTGGCCAAAAAGGGGGTATGAGTTTTTTCCTGAATATATTCAGGAAAAAACGCATACCCCCTTTTTGGCCAAGGGCATCATTGTCGAGGTTTTGCCGCTTTTCCTGTGCTTTAAAGGCGATTCGAATCTCCCTCCTGAAATCTGTTTCCTGCAATTCTGCCTTGCTTTCAAATCCTCTTCGTTGCCTTCCATGAATATATTTGTGGACGAGAGTCATCATTTATAAGTCTGCAGGTTTGTGAATTGCAGTGCCCCTGAGCTCCATTGTTCAACTCGCTTTCTTGGGAGCTGGCCGCAAGAGCGCAGGATTGCTTCAGGCCCTATTCTGGTCCCAGGCGGCAGGCTGAGCCTGTGGTTAATTCTTCTTCCTGAGGGGAAAATAGAGTGACCTGTGCCTGTCCCAACACCTAGAGCTAGTCTCTCATTGGTTCCCCCTCTTCCCGTTCATCCTCAGGACAAATTGCAACCTGTACGGAACAGGAGGTTAAAGGTGCTGATTCTCCAAGGAGCGAGATTGCTAGTAAAGCAGCTGGAATGGCGAACCCGAGCACAAGGAGATGAGAAATGAGGTGCGTTTTAGAAACCTTTCCCGATCACACGGTGTACCATCTTCTGGGTTTCTCATGCATGTTTTCGATGTAGGAAGATGCCCTTGAACCTGGAGATTTGGGACCCATGGGATGGGTACCACGCAGTATTACTTTAAAGGGTCTGCGTTTGCTCACCCAACCTCACCAAACCTCTCAGCCCCAAGAGTGTCCACCCTTATGTCTCAATCAGCTGTGGGTCTAGATATGGTCAATCCAGGTGGCATTACAGCCGCTGAACGAATTTTGTAAGAATTTCTCTCTCTTTCACTGTCTTTGTTTCACGGGTTTTTAAAAGTAATTGATTTTTATAATGGGGTTTACCTGCTTTTCACTGCTGTGATTTTGCCGCTTTACACCCACTTGACTCACTTACAGAGAGATATCAATGCATAGGTTTTAAGATTCTTACTAGTCAGATATATTCTTGGGCGGTGAATTGGGGGTGTTGAGTCCAATTCATTGAGGAAGGAGTAGGGCTTGTCTATTACATATTGGGTTTATGGAACGGTATCTGAGATAATTTGAAACCCTTGTTGTATGCATCACCCCACCTCACCTTTCCCGTTAAGCAGCCATAGTGTGTTTTCTAAACGTGTGACTCTATTCTGTTTTGTAATTCAGTTCAAGGGTAGCGGTTTTTACATTCCCTCTATAAGTCATATCTTATGATAAGTGTCTTTTTCTGTGTGACTTATTTCACTTAGAATCGTCATACCTAAATCCAATCATCATGCTGCTACTAGCCTTATGACGTTGATTTCATGGCTGAGTGATATTCCATTGTACATAAGGACCACAACTTCTTTATCCATTTTTCTCTTTCCTGGGATATTTAAGGTGTAACGAAGTGGAGATTCTTGTCAACAGAGCAGCCCTAAACTTTGGGGTGCCTGTGTCTTGCTGATTTTTAGTTTTCCCAATTTATACGCCCATGAGTGGATGTGCCCTATGCTCCCTAAGCTGAGTTTTTTAGATGTTTCAGGACACACCGTGCACTTCTCCAGAGTGGCTGTTGGCAATTTACATCCCGCCCATCAGCGTAGCCAGGCTCCCGTTTCTCCATGGCCTGTCCTGCATTTCTGCTTTTGACACTTTATTCAGCATGGCCCTTTTGACCGATGGGAAGCGAGACTTCTTTGTAGCGCTGATTTGCCTTTCCAGGTTGCTTGGTTGGCCAAAAAGGGCGTATGCGTTTTTTCCTGAATATATTCAGGAAAAAACGCATACGCCCTTTTTGGCCAAGGGCATCATTGTCGAGGTTTTGCCGCTTTTCCTGTGCTTTAAAGGCGATTCGAATCTCCCTCCTGAAATCTGTTTCCTGCAATTCTGCCTTGCTTTCAAATCCTCTTCGTTGCCTTCCATCAATATATTTGTGGACGAGAGTCATCATTTATAAGTCTGCAGGTTTGTGAATTGCAGTGCCCCTGAGCTCCATTTTTCAACTCGCTTTCTTGGGCGCTGGCCGCAAGAGCGCAGGATTGCTTCAGGCCCTATTCTGGTCCCAGGCGGCAGGCTGAGCCTGTGGTTAATTGTTCTTCCTGATGGGAAAATAGAGTGACCTCTGCCTGTCCCAACACCTAGAGCTTGTCTCTCATTGGTTCCCCCTCTTCCCTTTCATCCTCAGGACAAATTGCAAGCTGTACGGAACAGGAGGTTAAAGGTGCTGATTCTCCAAGGAGGGAGATTGCTAGTAAAGCGGTTGGAATGGCGAACCCGAGCACAAGGAGATGAGAAATGAGGTGCGTTTTAGAAACCTTTCCCGATCACACGGTGTACCATCTTCTGGGTTTCTCATGCATGTTTTCGATGTAGGAAGATGCCCTTGAACCTGGAGATTTGGGACCCATGGGATGGGTACCACGCAGTATTACTTTAAAGGGTCTGCGTTTGCTCACCCAACCTCACCAAACCTCTCAGCCCCAAGAGTGTCCACCCTTATGTCTCAATCAGCTGTGGGTCTAGATATGGTCAATCCAGGTGGCATTACAGCCGCTGAACGAATTTTGTAAGAATTTCTCTCTCTTTCACTGTCTTTGTTTCACGGGTTTTTAAAAGTAATTGATTTTTATAATGGGGTTTACCTGCTTTTCACTGCTGTGATTTTGCCGCTTTACACCCACTTGACTCACTTACAGAGAGATATCAATGCATAGGTTTCAAGATTCTTACTAGTCAGATATATTCTTGGGCGGTGAATTGGGGGTGTTGAGTCCAATTCATTGAGGAAGGAGTAGGGCTTGTCTATTACATATTGGGTTTATGGAACGGTATCTGAGATAATTTGAAACCCTTGTTGTATGCATCACCCCACCTCACCTTTCCCGTTAAGCAGCCATAGTGTGTTTTCTAAACGTGTGACTCTATTCTGTTTTGTAATTCAGTTCAAGGGTAGCGGTTTTTACATTCCCTCTATAAGTCATATCTTATGATAAGTGTCTTTTTCTGTGTGACTTATTTCACTTAGAATCGTCGTACCTAAATCCAATCATCATGCTGCTAGTAGCCTTATGACGTTGATTTCATGGCTGAGTGATATTCCATTGTACATAAGGACCACAACTTCTTTATCCATTTTTCTCTTTCCTGGGATATTTAAGGTGTAACGAAGTGGAGATTCTTGTCAACAGAGCAGCCCTAAACTTTGGGGTGCCTGTGTCTTGCTGATTTTTAGTTTTCCCAATTTATACGCCCATGAGTGGATGTGCCCTATGCTCCCTAAGCTGAGTTTTTTAGATGTTTCAGGACACACCGTGCACTTCTCCAGAGTGGCTGTTGGCAATTTACATCCCGCCCATCAGCGTAGCCAGGCTCCCGTTTCTCCATGGCCTGTCCTGCATTTCTGCTTTTGACACTTTATTCAGCATGGCCCTTTTGACCGATGGGAAGCGAGACTTCTTTGTAGCGCTGATTTGCCTTTCCAGGTTGCTTGGTTGGCCAAAAAGGGCGTATGCGTTTTTTCCTGAATATATTCAGGAAAAAACGCATACGCCCTTTTTGGCCAAGGGCATCATTGTCGAGGTTTTGCCGCTTTTCCTGTGCTTTAAAGGCGATTCGAATCTCCCTCCTGAAATCTGTTTCCTGCAATTCTGCCTTGCTTTCAAATCCTCTTCGTTGCCTTCCATCAATATATTTGTGGACGAGAGTCATCATTTATAAGTCTGCAGGTTTGTGAATTGCAGTGCCCCTGAGCTCCATTTTTCAACTCGCTTTCTTGGGCGCTGGCCGCAAGAGCGCAGGATTGCTTCAGGCCCTATTCTGGTCCCAGGCGGCAGGCTGAGCCTGTGGTTAATTGTTCTTCCTGATGGGAAAATAGAGTGACCTCTGCCTGTCCCAACACCTAGAGCTTGTCTCTCATTGGTTCCCCCTCTTCCCTTTCATCCTCAGGACAAATTGCAAGCTGTACGGAACAGGAGGTTAAAGGTGCTGATTCTCCAAGGAGGGAGATTGCTAGTAAAGCGGTTGGAATGGCGAACCCGAGCACAAGGAGATGAGAAATGAGGTGCGTTTTAGAAACCTTTCCCGATCACACGGTGTACCATCTTCTGGGTTTCTCATGCATGTTTTCGATGTAGGAAGATGACCTTGAACCTGGAGATTTGGGACCCATGGGATGGGTACCACGCAGTATTACTTTAAAGGGTCTGCGTTTGCTCACCCAACCTCACCAAACCTCTCAGCCCCAAGAGTGTCCACCCTTATGTCTCAATCAGCTGTGGGTCTAGATATGGTCAATCCAGGTGGCATTACAGCCGCTGAACGAATTTTGTAAGAATTTCTCTCTCTTTCACTGTCTTTGTTTCACGGGTTTTTAAAAGTAATTGATTTTTATAATGGGGTTTACCTGCTTTTCACTGCTGTGATTTTGCCGCTTTACACCCACTTGACTCACTTACAGAGAGATATCAATGCATAGGTTTCAAGATTCTTACTAGTCAGATATATTCTTGGGCGGTGAATTGGGGGTGTTGAGTCCAATTCATTGAGGAAGGAGTAGGGCTTGTCTATTACATATTGGGTTTATGGAACGGTATCTGAGATAATTTGAAACCCTTGTTGTATGCATCACCCCACCTCACCTTTCCCGTTAAGCAGCCATAGTGTGTTTTCTAAACGTGTGACTCTATTCTGTTTTGTAATTCAGTTCAAGGGTAGCGGTTTTTACATTCCCTCTATAAGTCATATCTTATGATAAGTGTCTTTTTCTGTGTGACTTATTTCACTTAGAATCGTCGTACCTAAATCCAATCATCATGCTGCTAGTAGCCTTATGACGTTGATTTCATGGCTGAGTGATATTCCATTGTACATAAGGACCACAACTTCTTTATCCATTTTTCTCTTTCCTGGGATATTTAAGGTGTAACGAAGTGGAGATTCTTGTCAACAGAGCAGCCCTAAACTTTGGGGTGCCTGTGTCTTGCTGATTTTTAGTTTTCCCAATTTATACGCCCATGAGTGGATGTGCCCTATGCTCCCTAAGCTCAGTTTTTTAGATGTTTCAGGACACACCGTGCACTTCTCCAGAGTGGCTGTTGGCAATTTACATCCCGCCCATCAGCGTAGCCAGGCTCCCGTTTCTCCATGGCCTGTCCTGCATTTCTGCTTTTGACACTTTATTCAGCATGGCCCTTTTGACCGATGGGAAGCGAGACTTCTTTGTAGCGCTGATTTGCCTTTCCAGGTTGCTTGGTTGTCCAAAAAGGGCGTATGCGTTTTTTCCTGAATATATTCAGGAAAAAACGCATACGCCCTTTTTGGCCAAGGGCATCATTGTCGAGGTTTTGCCGCTTTTCCTGTGCTTTAAAGGCGATTCGAATCTCCCTCCTGAAATCTGTTTCCTGCAATTCTGCCTTGCTTTCAAATCCTCTTCGTTGCCTTCCATCAATATATTTGTGGACGAGAGTCATCATTTATAAGTCTGCAGGTTTGTGAATTGCAGTGCCCCTGAGCTCCATTTTTCAACTCGCTTTCTTGGGAGCTGGCCGCAAGAGCGCAGGATTGCTTCAGGCCCTATTCTGGTCCCAGGCGGCAGGCTGAGCCTGTGGTTAATTGTTCTTCCTGATGGGAAAATAGAGTGACCTCTGCCTGTCCCAACACGTAGAGCTTGTCTCTCATTGGTTCCCCCTCTTCCCTTTCATCCTCAGGACAAATTGCAAGCTGTACGGAACAGGAGGTTAAAGGTGCTGATTCTCCAAGGAGGGAGATTGCTAGTAAAGCGGTTGGAATGGCGAACCCGAGCACAAGGAGATGAGAAATGAGGTGCGTTTTAGAAACCTTTCCCGATCACACGGTGTACCATCTTCTGGGTTTCTCATGCATGTTTTCGATGTAGGAAGATGCCCTTGAACCTGGAGATTTGGGACCCATGGGATGGGTACCACGCAGTATTACTTTAAAGGGTCTGCGTTTGCTCACCCAACCTCACCAAACCTCTCAGCCCCAAGAGTGTCCACCCTTATGTCTCAATCAGCTGTGGGTCTAGATATGGTCAATCCAGGTGGCATTACAGCCGCTGAACGAATTTTGTAAGAATTTCTCTCTCTTTCACTGTCTTTGTTTCACGGGTTTTTAAAAGTAATTGATTTTTATAATGGGGTTTACCTGCTTTTCACTGCTGTGATTTTGCCGCTTTACACCCACTTGACTCACTTACAGAGAGATATCAATGCATAGGTTTCAAGATTCTTACTAGTCAGATATATTCTTGGGCGGTGAATTGGGGGTGTTGAGTCCAATTCATTGAGGAAGGAGTAGGGCTTGTCTATTACATATTGGGTTTATGGAACGGTATCTGAGATAATTTGAAACCCTTGTTGTATGCATCACCCCACCTCACCTTTCCCGTTAAGCAGCCATAGTGTGTTTTCTAAACGTGTGACTCTATTCTGTTTTGTAATTCAGTTCAAGGGTAGCGGTTTTTACATTCCCTCTATAAGTCATATCTTATGATAAGTGTCTTTTTCTGTGTGACTTATTTCACTTAGAATCGTCGTACCTAAATCCAATCATCATGCTGCTAGTAGCCTTATGACGTTGATTTCATGGCTGAGTGATATTCCATTGTACATAAGGACCACAACTTCTTTATCCATTTTTCTCTTTCCTGGGATATTTAAGGTGTAACGAAGTGGAGATTCTTGTCAACAGAGCAGCCCTAAACTTTGGGGTGCCTGTGTCTTGCTGATTTTTAGTTTTCCCAATTTATACGCCCATGAGTGGATGTGCCCTATGCTCCCTAAGCTCAGTTTTTTAGATGTTTCAGGACACACCGTGCACTTCTCCAGAGTGGCTGTTGGCAATTTACATCCCGCCCATCAGCGTAGCCAGGCTCCCGTTTCTCCATGGCCTGTCCTGCATTTCTGCTTTTGACACTTTATTCAGCATGGCCCTTTTGACCGATGGGAAGCGAGACTTCTTTGTAGCGCTGATTTGCCTTTCCAGGTTGCTTGGTTGTCCAAAAAGGGCGTATGCGTTTTTTCCTGAATATATTCAGGAAAAAACGCATACGCCCTTTTTGGCCAAGGGCATCATTGTCGAGGTTTTGCCGCTTTTCCTGTGCTTTAAAGGCGATTCGAATCTCCCTCCTGAAATCTGTTTCCTGCAATTCTGCCTTGCTTTCAAATCCTCTTCGTTGCCTTCCCTCAATATATTTGTGGACGAGAGTCATCATTTATAAGTCTGCAGGTTTGTGAATTGCAGTGCCCCTGAGCTCCATTTTTCAACTCGCTTTCTTGGGAGCTGGCCGCAAGAGCGCAGGATTGCTTCAGGCCCTATTCTGGTCCCAGGCGGCAGGCTGAGCCTGTGGTTAATTCTTCTTCCTGATGGGAAAATAGAGTGACCTCTGCCTGTCCCAACACCTAGAGCTTGTCTCTCATTGGTTCCCCCTCTTCCCGTTCATCCTCAGGACAAATTGCAAGCTGTACGGAACAGGAGGTTAAAGGTGCTGATTCTCAAAGGAGGGAGATTGCTAGTAAAGCGGTTGGAATGGCGAACCCGAGCACAAGGAGATGAGAAATGAGGTGCGTTTTAGAAACCTTTCCCGATCACACGGTGTACCATCTTCTGGGTTTCTCATGCATGTTTTCGATGTAGGAAGATGCCCTTGAACCTGGAGATTTGGGACCCATGGGATGGGTACCACGCAGTATTACTTTAAAGGGTCTGCGTTTGCTCACCCAACCTCACCAAACCTCTCAGCCCCAAGAGTGTCCACCCTTATGTCTCAATCAGCTGTGGGTCTAGATATGGTCAATCCAGGTGGCATTACAGCCGCTGAACGAATTTTGTAAGAATTTCTCTCTCTTTCACTGTCTTTGTTTCACGGGTTTTTAAAAGTAATTGATTTTTATAATGGGGTTTACCTGCTTTTCACTGCTGTGATTTTGCCGCTTTACACCCACTTGACTCACTTACAGAGAGATATCAATGCATAGGTTTCAAGATTCTTACTAGTCAGATATATTCTTGGGCGGTGAATTGGGGGTGTTGAGTCCAATTCATTGAGGAAGGAGTAGGGCTTGTCTATTACATATTGGGTTTATGGAACGGTATCTGAGATAATTTGAAACCCTTGTTGTATGCATCACCCCACCTCACCTTTCCCGTTAAGCAGCCATAGTGTGTTTTCTAAACGTGTGACTCTATTCTGTTTTGTAATTCAGTTCAAGGGTAGCGGTTTTTACATTCCCTCTATAAGTCATATCTTATGATAAGTGTCTTTTTCTGTGTGACTTATTTCACTTAGAATCGTCGTACCTAAATCCAATCATCATGCTGCTACTAGCCTTATGACGTTGATTTCATGGCTGAGTGATATTCCATTGTACATAAGGACCACAACTTCTTTATCCATTTTTCTCTTTCCTGGGATATTTAAGGTGTAACGAAGTGGAGATTCTTGTCAACAGAGCAGCCCTAAACTTTGGGGTGCCTGTGTCTTGCTGATTTTTAGTTTTCCCAATTTATACGCCCATGAGTGGATGTGCCCTATGCTCCCTAAGCTCAGTTTTTTAGATGTTTCAGGACACACCGTGCACTTCTCCAGAGTGGCTGTTGGCAATTTACATCCCGCCCATCAGCGTAGCCAGGCTCCCGTTTCTCCATGGCCTGTCCTGCATTTCTGCTTTTGACACTTTATTCAGCATGGCCCTTTTGACCGATGGGAAGCGAGACTTCTTTGTAGCGCTGATTTGCCTTTCCAGGTTGCTTGGTTGGCCAAAAAGGGCGTATGCGTTTTTTCCTGAATATATTCAGGAAAAAACGCATACGCCCTTTTTGGCCAAGGGCATCATTGTCGAGGTTTTGCCGCTTTTCCTGTGCTTTAAAGGCGATTCGAATCTCCCTCCTGAAATCTGTTTCCTGCAATTCTGCCTTGCTTTCAAATCCTCTTCGTTGCCTTCCCTCAATATATTTGTGGACGAGAGTCATCATTTATAAGTCTGCAGGTTTGTGAATTGCAGTGCCCCTGAGCTCCATTTTTCAACTCGCTTTCTTGGGAGCTGGCCGCAAGAGCGCAGGATTGCTTCAGGCCCTATTCTGGTCCCAGGCGGCAGGCTGAGCCTGTGGTTAATTCTTCTTCTTGAGGGGAAAATAGAGTGACCTGTGCCTGTCCCAACACCTGGAGCTAGTCTCTCATTGGTTCCCCCTCTTCCCGTTCATCCTCAGGACAAATTGCAACCTGTACGGAACAGGAGGTTAAAGGTGCTGATTCTCCAAGGAGGGAGATTGCTAGTAAAGCGGCTGGAATGGCGAACCCGAGCACAAGGAGATGAGAAATGAGGTGCGTTTTAGAAACCTTTCCTGATCACACGGTGTACCATCTTCTGGGTTTCTCATGCATGTTTTCGATGTAGGAACATGCCCTTGAACCTGGAGATTTGGGACCCATGGGATGGGTACCACGCAGTATTACTTTAAAGGGTCTGCGTTTGCTCACCCAACCTCACCAAACCTCTCAGCCCCAAGAGTGTCCACCCTTATGTCTCAATCAGCTGTGGGTCTAGATATGGTCAATCCAGGTGGCATTACAGCCGCTGAACGAATTTTGTAAGAATTTCTCTCTCTTTCACTGTCTTTGTTTCACGGGTTTTTAAAAGTAATTGATTTTTATAATGGGGTTTACCTGCTTTTCACTGCTGTGATTTTGCCGCTTTACACCCACTTGACTCACTTACAGAGAGATATCAATGCATAGGTTTCAAGATTCTTACTAGTCAGATATATTCTTGGGCGGTGAATTGGGGGTGTTGAGTCCAATTCATTGAGGAAGGAGTAGGGCTTGTCTATTACATATTGGGTTTATGGAACGGTATCTGAGATAATTTGAAACCCTTGTTGTATGCATCACCCCACCTCACCTTTCCCGTTAAGCAGCCATAGTGTGTTTTCTAAACGTGTGACTCTATTCTGTTTTGTAATTCAGTTCAAGGGTAGCGGTTTTTACATTCCCTCTATAAGTCATATCTTATGATAAGTGTCTTTTTCTGTGTGACTTATTTCACTTAGAATCGTCGTACCTAAATCCAATCATCATGCTGCTACTAGCCTTATGACGTTGATTTCATGGCTGAGTGATATTCCATTGTACATAAGGACCACAACTTCTTTATCCATTTTTCTCTTTCCTGGGATATTTAAGGTGTAACGAAGTGGAGATTCTTGTCAACAGAGCAGCCCTAAACTTTGGGGTGCCTGTGTCTTGCTGATTTTTAGTTTTCCCAATTTATACGCCCATGAGTGGATGTGCCCTATGCTCCCTAAGCTCAGTTTTTTAGATGTTTCAGGACACACCGTGCACTTCTCCAGAGTGGCTGTTGGCAATTTACATCCCGCCCATCAGCGTAGCCAGGCTCCCGTTTCTCCATGGCCTGTCCTGCATTTCTGCTTTTGACACTTTATTCAGCATGGCCCTTTTGACCGATGGGAAGCGAGACTTCTTTGTAGCGCTGATTTACCTTTCCAGGTTGCTTGGTTGGCCAAAAAGGGCGTATGCGTTTTTTCCTGAATATATTCAGGAAAAAACGCATACGCCCTTTTTGGCCAAGGGCATCATTGTCGAGGTTTTGCCGCTTTTCCTGTGCTTTAAAGGCGATTCGAATCTCCCTCCTGAAATCTGTTTCCTGCAATTCTACCTTGCTTTCAAATCCTCTTCGTTGCCTTCCCTCAATATATTTGTGGACGAGAGTCATCATTTATAAGTCTGCAGGTTTGTGAATTGCAGTGCCCCTGAGCTCCATTTTTCAACTCGCTTTCTTGGGAGCTGGCCGCAAGAGCGCAGGATTGCTTCAGGCCCTATTCTGGTCCCAGGCGGCAGGCTGAGCCTGTGGTTAATTCTTCTTCTTGAGGGGAAAATAGAGTGACCTGTGCCTGTCCCAACACCTAGAGCTAGTCTCTCATTGGTTCCCCCTCTTCCCGTTCATCCTCAGGACAAATTGCAACCTGTACGGAACAGGAGGTTAAAGGTGCTGATTCTCCAAGGAGGGAGATTGCTAGTAAAGCGGCTGGAATGGCGAACCCGAGCACAAGGAGATGAGAAATGAGGTGCGTTTTAGAAACCTTTCCTGATCACACGGTGTACCATCTTCTGGGTTTCTCATGCATGTTTTCGATGTAGGAAGATGCCCTTGAACCTGGAGATTTGGGACCCATGGGATGGGTACCACGCAGTATTACTTTAAAGGGTCTGTGTTTGCTCACCCAACCTCACCAAACCTCTCAGCCCCAAGAGTGTCCACCCTTATGTCTCAATCAGCTGTGGGTCTAGATATGGTCAATCCAGGTGGCATTACAGCCGCTGAACGAATTTTGTAAGAATTTCTCTCTCTTTCACTGTCTTTGTTTCACGGGTTTTTAAAAGTAATTGATTTTTATAATGGGGTTTACCTGCTTTTCACTGCTGTGATTTTGCCGCTTTACACCCACTTGACTCACTTACAGAGAGATATCAATGCATAGGTTTCAAGATTCTTACTAGTCAGATATATTCTTGGGCGGTGAATTGGGGGTTTTGAGTCCAATTCATTGAGGAAGGAGTAGGGCTTGTCTATTACATATTGGGTTTATGGAACGGTATCTGAGATAATTTGAAACCCTTGTTGTATGCATCACCCCACCTCACCTTTCCCGTTAAGCAGCCATAGTGTGTTTTCTAAACGTGTGACTCTATTCTGTTTTGTAATTCAGTTCAAGGGTAGCGGTTTTTACATTCCCTCTATAAGTCATATCTTATGATAAGTGTCTTTTTCTGTGTGACTTATTTCACTTAGAATCGTCGTACCTAAATCCAATCATCATGCTGCTACTAGCCTTATGACGTTGATTTCATGGCTGAGTGATATTCCATTGTACATAAGGACCACAACTTCTTTATCCATTTTTCTCTTTCCTGGGATATTTAAGGTGTAACGAAGTGGAGATTCTTGTCAACAGAGCAGCCCTAAACTTTGGGGTGCCTGTGTCTTGCTGATTTTTAGTTTTCCCAATTTATACGCCCATGAGTGGATGTGCCCTATGCTCCCTAAGCTCAGTTTTTTAGATGTTTCAGGACACACCGTGCACTTCTCCAGAGTGGCTGTTGGCAATTTACATCCCGCCCATCAGCGTAGCCAGGCTCCCGTTTCTCCATGGCCTGTCCTGCATTTCTGCTTTTGACACTTTATTCAGCATGGCCCTTTTGACCGATGGGAAGCGAGACTTCTTTGTAGCGCTGATTTGCCTTTCCAGGTTGCTTGGTTGGCCAAAAAGGGCGTATGCGTTTTTTCCTGAATATATTCAGGAAAAAACGCATACGCCCTTTTTGGCCAAGGGCATCATTGTCGAGGTTTTGCCGCTTTTCCTGTGCTTTAAAGGCGATTCGAATCTCCCTCCTGAAATCTGTTTCCTGCAATTCTGCCTTGCTTTCAAATCCTCTTCGTTGCCTTCCATCAATATATTTGTGGACGAGAGTCATCATTTATAAGTCTGCAGGTTTGTGAATTGCAGTACCCCTGAGCTCCATTTTTCAACTCGCTTTCTTGGGAGCTGGCCGCAAGAGCGCAGGATTGCTTCAGGCCCTATTCTGGTCCCAGGCGGCAGGCTGAGCCTGTGGTTAATTCTTCTTCCTGAGGGGAAAATAGAGTGACCTGTGCCTGTCCCAACACCTAGAGCTAGTCTCTCATTGGTTCCCCCTCTTCCCGTTCATCCTCAGGACAAATTGCCACCTGTACGGAACAGGAGGTTAAAGGTGCTGATTCTCCAAGGAGGGAGATTGCTAGTAAAGCAGCTGGACTGGCGAACCCGAGCACAAGGAGATGAGAAATGAGGTGCGTTTTAGAAACCTTTCCCAATCACACGGTGTACCATCTTCTGGGTTTCTCATGCATGTTTTCGATGTAGGAAGATGCCCTTGAATCTGGAGATTTGGGACCCATGGAATGGGTACCACGCAGTATTACTTTAAAGGGTCTGTGTTTGCTCACCCAACCTCACCAAAACTCTCAGCCCCAAGAGTGTCCACCCTTATGTCTCAATCAGCTGTGGGTCTAGATATGGTCAATCCAGGTGGCATTACAGCCGCTGAACGAATTTTGTAAGAATTTCTCTCTCTTTCACTGTCTTTGTTTCACGGGTTTTTAAAAGTAATTGATTTTTATAATGGGGTTTACCTGCTTTTCACTGCTGTGATTTTGCCGCTTTACACCCACTTGACTCACTTACAGAGAGATATCAATGCATAGGTTTCAAGATTCTTACTAGTCAGATATATTCTTGGGCGGTGAATTGGGGGTGTTGAGTCCAATTCATTGAGGAAGGAGTAGGGCTTGTCTATTACATATTGGGTTTATGGAACGGTATCTGAGATAATTTGAAACCCTTGTTGTATGCATCACCCCACCTCACCTTTCCCGTTAAGCAGCCATAGTGTGTTTTCTAAACGTGTGACTCTATTCTGTTTTGTAATTCAGTTCAAGGGTAGCGGTTTTTACATTCCCTCTATAAGTCATATCTTATGATAAGTGTCTTTTTCTGTGTGACTTATTTCACTTAGAATCGTCGTACCTAAATCCAATCATCATGCTGCTACTAGCCTTATGACGTTGATTTCATGGCTGAGTGATATTCCATTGTACATAAGGACCACAACTTCTTTATCCATTTTTCTCTTTCCTGGGATATTTAAGGTGTAACGAAGTGGAGATTCTTGTCAACAGAGCAGCCCTAAACTTTGGGGTGCCTGTGTCTTGCTGATTTTTAGTTTTCCCAATTTATACGCCCATGAGTGGATGTGCCCTATGCTCCCTAAGCTCAGTTTTTTAGATGTTTCAGGACACACCGTGCACTTCTCCAGAGTGGCTGTTGGCAATTTACATCCCGCCCATCAGCGTAGCCAGGCTCCCGTTTCTCCATGGCCTGTCCTGCATTTCTGGTTTTGACACTTTATTCAGCATGGCCCTTTTGACCGATGGGAAGCGAGACTTCTTTGTAGCGCTGATTTGCCTTTCCAGGTTGCTTGGTTGGCCAAAAAGGGCGTAAGCGTTTTTTCCTGAATATATTCAGGAAAAAACGCATACGCCCTTTTTGGCCAAGGGCATCATTGTCGAGGTTTTGCTGCTTTTCCTGTGCTTTAAAGGCGATTCGAATCTCCCTCCTGAAATCTGTTTCCTGCAATTCTGCCTTGCTTTCAAATCCTCTTCGTTGCCTTCCATCAATATATTTGTGGACGAGAGTCATCATTTATAAGTCTGCAGGTTTGTGAATTGCAGTGCCCCTGAGCTCCATTTTTCAACTCGCTTTCTTGGGCGCTGGCCGCAAAAGCGCAGGATTGCTTCAGGCCCTATTCTGGTCCCAGGCGGCAGGCTGAGCCTGTGGTTAATTCTTCTTCCTGATGGGAAAATAGAGTGACCTCTGCCTGTCCCAACACCTAGAGCTAGTCCCTCATTGGTTCCCCCTCTTCCCTTTCATCCTCAGGACAAATTGCAAGCTGTACGGAACAGGAGGTTAAAGGTGCTGATTCTCCAAGGAGGGAGATTGCTAGTAAAGCGGCTGGAATGGCGAACCCAAGCACAAGGAGATGAGAAATGAAGTGCGTTTTAGAAACCTTTCCCGATCACACGGTGTACAATCTTCTGGGTTTCTCATGAATGTTTTCGATGTAGAAAGATGCCCTTGAACCTGGAGATTTGGGACCCATGGGATGGGTACCACGCAGTATTACTTTATAGGGTCTGCGTTTGCTCACCCAACCTCACCAAACCTCTCAGCCCCAAGAGTGTCCACCCTTATGTCTCAATCAGCTGTGGGTCTAGATATGGTCAATCCAGGTGGCATCACAGCCCCTGAACGAATTTTGTAAGAATTTCTCTCTCTTTCACTGTCTTTGTTTCACGGGTTTTTAAAAGTAATTGATTTTTATAATGGGGTTTACCTGCTTTTCACTGCTGTGATTTTGCCGCTTTACACCCACTTGACTCACTTACAGAGAGATATCAATGCATAGGTTTCAAGATTCTTACTAGTCAGATATATTCTTGGGCGGTGAATAGGGGGTGTTGAGTCCAATTCATTGAGGAAGGAGTAGGGCTTGTCTATTACATATTGGGTTTATGGAACGGTATCTGAGATAATTTGAAACCCTTGTTGTATGCATCACCCCACCTCACCTTTCCCGTTAAGCAGCCATAGTTTGTTTTCTAAACGTGTGACTCTATTCTGTTTTGTAATTCATTTCAAGGGTAGCGGTTTTTACATTCCCTGTATAAGTCATATCTTATGATAAGTGTCTTTTTCTGTGTGACTTATTTCACTTAGAATCGTCGTACCTAAATCCAATCATCATGCTGCTACTAGCCTTATGACGTTGATTTCATGGCTGAGTGATATTCCATTGTACATAAGGTCCACAACTTCTTTATCCATTTTTCTCTTTCCTGGGATATTTAAGGTGTAATGAAGTGGAGATTCTTGTCAACAGAGCAGCCCTAAACTTTGGGGTGCCTGTGTCTTGGTGATTTTTAGTTTTCCCAATTTATACGCCCATGAGTGGATGTGCCCTATGCTCCCTAAGCTCAGTTTTTTAGATGTTTCAGGACACACCGTGCACTTCTCCAGAGTGGCTGTTGGCAATTTACATCCCGTCCATCAGCGTAGCCAGGCTCCCGTTTCTCCATGGCCTGTCCTGCATTTCTGCTTTTGACACTTTATTCAGCATGGCCCTTTTGACCGATGGGAAGCGAGACTTCTTTGTAGCGCTGATTTGCCTTTCCAGGTTGCTTGGTTGGCCAAAAAGGGCGTTTGCGTTTTTTCCTGAATATATTCAGGAAAAAACGCATACGCCCTTTTTGGCCAAGGGCATCATTGTCGAGGTTTTGCCGCTTTTCCTGTGCTTTAAAGGCGATTCGAATCTCCCTCCTGAAATCTGTTTCCTGCAATTCCGCCTTGCTTTCAAATCCTCTTCGTTGCCTTCCATCAATATATTTGTGGACGAGAGTCATCATTTATAAGTCTGCAGGTTTGTGAATTGCAGTGCCCCTGAGCTCCATTTTTCAACTCGCTTTCTTGGGAGCTGGCCGCAAGAGCACAGGATTGCTTCAGGCCCTATTCTGGTCCCAGGCGGCAGGCTGAGCCTGTGGTTAATTCTTCTTCTTGAGGGGAAAATAGAGTGACCTGTGCCTGTCCCAACACCTAGAGCTAGTCTCTCATTGGTTCCCCCTCTTCCCGTTCATCCTCAGGACAAATTGCAACCTGTACGGAACAGGAGGTTAAAGGTGCTGATTCTCCAAGGAGGGAGATTGCTAGTAAAGCGGCTGGAATGGCGAACCCGAGCACAAGGAGATGAGAAATGAGGTGCGTTTTAGAAACCTTTCCTGATCACACGGTGTACCATCTTCTGGGTTTCTCATGCATGTTTTCGATGTAGGAAGATGCCCTTGAACCTGGAGATTTGGGACCCATGGGATGGGTACCACGCAGTATTACTTTAAAGGGTCTGCGTTTGCTCACCCAACCTCACCAAACCTCTCAGCCCCAAGAGTGTCCACCCTTATGTCTCAATCAGCTGTGGGTCTAGATATGGTCAATCCAGGTGGCATTACAGCCGCTGAACGAATTTTGTAAGAATTTCTCTCTCTTTCACTGTCTTTGTTTCACGGGTTTTTAAAAGTAATTGATTTTATAATGGGGTTTACCTGCTTTTCACTGCTGTGATTTTGCCGCTTTACACCCACTTGACTCACTTACAGAGAGATATCAATGCATAGGTTTCAAGATTCTTACTAGTCAGATATATTCTTGGGCGGTGAATTGGGGGTGTTGAGTCCAATTCATTGAGGAAGGAGTAGGGCTTGTCTATTACATATTGGGTTTATGGAACGGTATCTGAGATAATTTGAAACCCTTGTTGTATGCATCACCCCACCTCACCTTTCCCGTTAAGCAGCCATAGTGTGTTTTCTAAACGTGTGACTCTATTCTGTTTTGTAATTCAGTTCAAGGGTAGCGGTTTTTACATTCCCTCTATAAGTCATATCTTATGATAAGTGTCTTTTTCTGTGTGACTTATTTCACTTAGAATCGTCGTACCTAAATCCAATCATCATGCTGCTACTAGCCTTATGACGTTGATTTCATGGCTGAGTGATATTCCATTGTACATAAGGACCACAACTTCTTTATCCATTTTTCTCTTTCCTGGGATATTTAAGGTGTAACGAAGTGGAGATTCTTGTCAACAGAGCAGCCCTAAACTTTGGGGTGCCTGTGTCTTGCTGATTTTTAGTTTTCCCAATTTATACGCCCATGAGTGGATGTGCCCTATGCTCCCTAAGCTCAGTTTTTTAGATGTTTCAGGACACACCGTGCACTTCTCCAGAGTGGCTGTTGACAATTTACATCCCGCCCATCAGCGTAGCCAGGCTCCCGTTTCTCCATGGTCTGTCCTGCATTTCTGCTTTTGACACTTTATTCAGCATGGCCCTTTTGACCGATGGGAAGCGAGACTTCTTTGTAGCGCTGATTTGCCTTTCCAGGTTGCTTGGTTGGCCAAAAAGGGCGTATGCGTTTTTTCCTGAATATATTCAGGAAAAAACGCATACGCCCTTTTTGGCCAAGGGCATCATTGTCGAGGTTTTGCCGCTTTTCCTGTGCTTTAAAGGCGATTCGAATCTCCCTCCTGAAATCTGTTTCCTGCAATTCTGCCTTGCTTTCAAATCCTCTTCGTTGCCTTCCATCAATATATTTGTGGACGAGAGTCATCATTTATAAGTCTGCAGGTTTGTGAATTGCAGTGCCCCTGAGCTCCATTTTTCAACTCGCTTTCTTGGGAGCTGGCCGCAAGAGCGCAGGATTGCTTCAGGCCCTATTCTGGTCCCAGGCGGCAGGCTGAGCCTGTGGTTAATTCTTCTTCCTGAGGGGAAAATAGAGTGACCTGTGCCTGTCCCAACACCTAGAGCTAGTCTCTCATTGGTTCCCCCTCTTCCCGTTCATCCTCAGGACAAATTGCAACCTGTACGGAACAGGAGGTTAAAGGTGCTGATTCTCCAAGGAGGGAGATTGCTAGTAAAGCGGCTGGAATGGCGAACCCGAGCACAAGGAGATGAGAAATGAGGTGCGTTTTAGAAACCTTTCCCGATCACACGGTGTACCATCTTCTGGGTTTCTCATGCATGTTTTCGATGTAGGAAGATGCCCTAGAATCTGGAGATTTGGGACCCATGGGATGGGTACCACGCAGTATTACTTTATAGGGTCTGCGTTTGCTCACCCAACCTCACCAAACCTCTCAGCCCCAAGAGTGTCCACCCTTATGTCTCAATCAGCTGTGGGTCTAGATATGGTCAATCCAGGTGGCATCACAGCCCCTGAACGAATTTTGTAAGAATTTCTCTCTCTTTCACTGTCTTTGTTTCACGGGTTTTTAAAAGTAATTGATTTTTATAATGGGGTTTACCTGCTTTTCACTGCTGTGATTTTGCCGCTTTACACCCACTTGACTCACTTACAGAGAGATATCAATGCATAGGTTTCAAGATTCTTACTAGTCAGATATATTCTTGGGCGGTGAATAGGGGGTGTTGAGTCCAATTCATTGAGGAAGGAGTAGGGCTTGTCTATTACATATTGGGTTTATGGAACGGTATCTGAGATAATTTGAAACCCTTGTTGTATGCATCACCCCACCTCACCTTTCCCGTTAAGCAGCCATAGTTTGTTTTCTAAACGTGTGACTCTATTCTGTTTTGTAATTCATTTCAAGGGTAGCGGTTTTTACATTCCCTCTATAAGTCATATCTTATGATAAGTGTCTTTTTCTGTGTGACTTATTTCACTTAGAATCGTCGTACCTAAATCCAATCATCATGCTGCTACTAGCCTTATGACGTTGATTTCATGGCTGAGTGATATTCCATTGTACATAAGGACCACAACTTCTTTATCCATTTTTCTCTTTCCTGGGATATTTAAGGTGTAACGAAGTGGAGATTCTTGTCAACAGAGCAGCCCTAAACTTTGGGGTGCCTGTGTCTTGCTGATTTTTAGTTTTCCCAATTTATACGCCCATGAGTGGATGTGCCCTATGCTCCCTAAGCTCAGTTTTTTAGATGTTTCAGGACACACCGTGCACTTCTCCAGAGTGGCTGTTGGCAATTTACATCCCGCCCATCAGCGTAGCCTGGCTCCCGTTTCTCCATGGCCTGTCCTGCATTTCTGCTTTTGACACTTTATTCAGCATGGCCCTTCTGACCGATGGGAAGCGAGACTTCTTTGTAGCGCTGATTTGCCTTTCCAGGTTGCTTGGTTGGCCAAAAAGGGCGTATGCGTTTTTTCCTGAATATATTCAGGAAAAAACGCATACGCCCTTTTTGGCCAAGGGCATCATTGTCGAGGTTTTGCCGCTTTTCCTGTGCTTTAAAGGCGATTCGAATCTCCCTCCTGAAATCTGTTTCCTGCAATTCTGCCTTGCTTTCAAATCCTCTTCGTTGCCTTCCCTCAATATATTTGTGGACGAGAGTCATCATTTATAAGTCTGCAGGTTTGTGAATTGCAGTGTCCCTGAGCTCCATTTTTCAACTCGCTTTCTTGGGAGCTGGCCGCAAAAGCGCAGGATTGCTTCAGGCCCTATTCTGGTCCCAGGCGGCAGGCTGAGCCTGTGGTTAATTCTTCTTCCTGAGGGGAAAATAGAATGACCTGTGCCTGTCCCAACACCTAGAGCTAGTCTCTCATTGGTTCCCCCTCTTCCCTTTCATCCTCAGGACAAATTGCAAGCTGTACGGAACAGGAGGTTAAAGGTGCTGATTCTCCAAGGAGGGAGATTACTAGTAAAGCGGCTGGAATGGCGAACCCGAGCACAAGGAGATGAGAAATGAGGTGCGTTTTAGAAACCTTTCCCGATCACACGGTGTACCATCTTCTGGGTTTCTCATGCATGTTTTCGATGTAGGAAGATGCCCTTGAACCTGGAGATTTGGGACCCATGGGATGGGTACCACGCAGTATTACTTTAAAGGGTCTGCGTTTGCTCACCCAACCTCACCAAACCTCTCAGCCCCAAGAGTGTCCACCCTTATGTCTCAATCAGCTGTGGGTCTAGATATGGTCAATCCAGGTGGCATTACAGCCGCTGAACGAATTTTGTAAGAATTTCTCTCTCTTTCACTGTCTTTGTTTCACGGGTTTTTAAAAGTAATTGATTTTTATAATGGGGTTTACCTGCTTTTCACTGCTGTGATTTTGCCGCTTTACACCCACTTGACTCACTTACAGAGAGATATCAATGCATAGGTTTCAAGATTCTTACTAGTCAGATATATTCTTGGGCGGTGAATTGGGGGTGTTGAGTCCAATTCATTGAGGAAGGAGTAGGGCTTGTCTATTACATATTGGGTTTATGGAACGGTATCTGAGATAATTTGAAACCCTTGTTGTATGCATCACCCCACCTCACCTTTCCCGTTAAGCAGCCATAGTGTGTTTTCTAAACGTGTGACTCTATTCTGTTTTGTAATTCAGTTCAAGGGTAGCGGTTTTTACATTCCCTCTATAAGTCATATCTTATGATAAGTGTCTTTTTCTGTGTGACTTATTTCACTTAGAATCGTCGTACCTAAATCCACTCATCATGCTGCTACTAGCCTTATGACGTTGATTTCATGGCTGAGTGATATTCCATTGTACATAAGGACCACAACTTCTTTATCCATTTTTCTCTTTCCTGGGATATTTAAGGTGTAACGAAGTGGAGATTCTTGTCAACAGAGCAGCCCTAAACTTTGGGGTGCCTGTGTCTTGCTGATTTTTAGTTTTCCCAATTTATACGCCCATGAGTGGATGTGCCCTATGCTCCCTAAGCTGAGTTTTTTAGATGTTTCAGGACACACCGTGCACTTCTCCAGAGTGGCTGTTGGCAATTTACATCCCGCCCATCAGCGTAGCCAGGCTCCCGTTTCTCCAGGGCCTGTCCTGCATTTCTGGTTTTGACACTTTATTCAGCATGGCCCTTTTGACCGATGGGAAGCGAGACTTCTTTGTAGCGCTGATTTGCCTTTCCAGGTTGCTTGGTTGGCCAAAAAGGGCGTATGCGTTTTTTCCTGAATATATTCAGGAAAAAACGCATACGCCCTTTTTGGCCAAGGGCATCATTGTCGAGGTTTTGCCGCTTTTCCTGTGCTTTAAAGGCGATTCGAATCTCCCTCCTGAAATCTGTTTCCTGCAATTCTGCCTTGCTTTCAAATCCTCTTCGTTTCCTTCCATCAATATATTTGTGGACGAGAGTCATCATTTATAAATCTGCAGGTTTGTGAATTGCAGTGCCCCTGAGCTCCATTTTTCAACTCGCTTTCTTGGGCGCTGGCCGCAAAAGCGCAGGATTGCCTCAGGCCCTATTCTGGTCCCAGGCGACAGGCTGAGCCTGTGGTTAATTCTTCTTCCTGATGGGAAAATAGAGTGACCTCTGCCTGTCCCAACACCTAGAGCTAGTCCCTCATTGGTTCCCCCTCTTCCCTTTCATCCTCAGGACAAATTGCAAGCTGTACGGAACAGGAGGTTAAAGGTGCTGATTCTCCAAGGAGGGAGATTGCTAGTAAAGCGGCTGGAATGGCGAACCCGAGCACAAGGAGATGAGAAATGAGGTGCGTTTTAGAAACCTTTCCCGATCACACGGTGTACCATCTTCTGGGTATCTCATGCATGTTTTCGATGTAGGAAGATGCCCTTGAACCTGGAGATTTGGGACCCATGGGATGGGTACCACGCAGTATTACTTTAAAGGGTCTGCGTTTGCTCACCCAACCTCACCAAACCTCTCAGCGCCAAGAGTGTCCACCCTTATGTCTCAATCAGCTGTGGGTCTAGATATGGTCAATCCAGGTGGCATTACAGCCGCTGAACGAATTTTGTAAGTATTTCTCTCTCTTTCACTGTCTTTGTTTCACGGGTTTTTAAAAGTAATTGATTTTTATAATGGGGTTTACCTGCTTTTCACTGCTGTGATTTTGCCGCTTTACACCCACTTGACTCACTTACAGAGAGATATCAATGCATAGGTTTCAAGATTCTTACTAGTCAGATATATTCTTGGGCGGTGAATTGGGGGTGTTGAGTCCAATTCATTGGGGAAGGAGTAGGGCTTGTCTATTACTTATTGGGTTTATGGAACGGTATCTGAGATAATTTGAAACCCTTGTTGTATGCATCACCCCACCTCACCTTTCCCGTTAAGCAGCCATAGTGTGTTTTCTAAACGTGTGACTCTATTCTGTTTTGTAATTCAGTTCAAGGGTAGCGGTTTTTACATTCCCTCTATAAGTCATATCTTATGATAAGTGCCTTTTTCTGTGTGACTTATTTCACTTAGAATCGTCGTACCTAAATCCAATCATCATGCTGCTACTAGCCTTATGACGTTGATTTCATGGCTGAGTGATATTCCATTGTACATAAGGACCACAACTTCTTTATCCATTTCTCTCTTTCCTGGGATATTTAAGGTGTAACGAAGTGGAGATTCTTGTCAACAGAGCAGCCCTAAACTTTGGGGTGCCTGTGTCTTGCTGATTTTTAGTTTTCCCAATTTATACGCCCATGAGTGGATGTGCCCTATGCTCCCTAAGCTCAGTTTTTTAGATGTTTCAGGACACACCGTGCACTTCTCCAGAGTGGCTGTTGGCAATTTACATCCCGCCCATCAGCGTAGCCAGGCTCCCGTTTCTCCAGGGCCTGTCCTGCATTTCTGGTTTTGACACTTTATTCAGCATGGCCCTTTTGACCGATGGGAAGCGAGACTTCTTTGTAGCGCTGATTTGCCTTTCCAGGTTGCTTGGTTGGCCAAAAAGGGCGTATGCGTTTTTTCCTGAATATATTCAGGAAAAAACGCATACGCACTTTTTGGCCAAGGGCATCATTGTCGAGGTTTTGCCGCTTTTCCTGTGCTTTAAAGGCGATTCGAATCTCCCTCCTGAAATCTGTTTCCTGCAATTCTGCCTTGCTTTCAAATCCTCTTCGTTGCCTTCCCTCAATATATTTGTGGACGAGAGTCATCATTTATAAGTCTGCAGGTTTGTGAATTGCAGTACCCCTGAGCTCCATTTTTCAACTCGCTTTCTTGGGCGCTGGCCGCAAAAGCGCAGGATTGCTTCAGGCCCTATTCTGGTCCCAGGCCGCAGGCTGAGCCTGTGGTTAATTCTTCTTCCTGATGGGAAAATAGAGTGACCTCTGCCTGTCCCAACACCTGGAGCTAGTCTCTCATTGGTTCCCCCTCTTCCCTTTCATCCTCAGGACAAATTGCAAGCTGTACCGAACAGGAGGTTAAAGGTGCTGATTCTCCAAGGAGGGAGATTGCTAGTAAAGCGGCTGGAATGGCGAACCCGAGCACAAGGAGATGAGAAATGAGGTGCGTTTTAGAAACCTTTCCCGATCACACGGTGTACCATCTTCTGGGTTTCTCATGCATGTTTTCGATGTAGGAAGATGCCCTTGAACCTGGAGATTTGGGACCCATGGGATGGGTACCACGCAGTATTACTTTAAAGGGTCTGCGTTTGCTCACCCAACCTCACCAAACCTCTCAGCCCCAAGAGTGTCCACCCTTATATCTCAATCAGCTGTGGGTCTAGATATGGTCAATCCAGGTGGCATTACAGCCGCTGAACGAATTTTGTAAGAATTTCTCTCTCTTTCACTGTCTTTGTTTCACGGGTTTTTAAAAGTAATTAATTTTTATAATGGGGTTTACCTGCTTTTCACTGCTGTGATTTTGCCGCTTTACACCCACTTGACTCACTTACAGAGAGATATCAATGCATAGGTTTCAAGATTCTTACTAGTCAGATATATTCTTGGGCGGTGAATTGGGGGTGTTGAGTCCAATTCATTGAGGAAGGAGTAGGGCTTGTCTATTACATATTGGGTTTATGGAACGGTATCTGAGCTAATTTGAAACCCTTGTTGTATGCATCACCCCACCTCACCTTTCCCATTAAGCAGCCATAGTGTGTTTTCTAAACGTGTGACTCTATTCTGTTTTGTAATTCCGTTCAAGGGTAGCGGTTTTTACATTCCCTCTATAAGTCATATCTTATGATAAGTGTCTTTTTCTGTGTGACTTATTTCACTTAGAATCGTCGTACCTAAATCCAATCATCATGCTGCTACTAGCCTTATGACGTTGATTTCATGGCTGAGTGATATTCCATTGTACATAAGGACCACAACTTCTTTATCCATTTTTCTCTTTCCTGGGATATTTAAGGTGTAACCAAGTGGAGATTCTTGTCAACAGAGCAGCCTTAAACTTTGGGGTGCCTGTGTCTTGCTGATTTTTAGTTTTCCCAATTTATACGCCCATGAGTGGATGTGCCCTATGCTCCCTAAGCTCAGTTTTTTAGATGTTTCAGGACACACCGTGCACTTCTCCAGAGTGGCTGTTGGCAATTTACATCCCGCCCATCAGCGTAGCCAGGCTCCCGTTTCTCCATGGCCTGTCCTGCATTTCTGCTTTTGACACTTTATTCAGCATGGCCCTTTTGACCGATGGGAAGCGAGACTTCTTTGTAGCGCTGATTTGCCTTTCCAGGTTGCTTGGTTGGCCAAAAAGGGCGTATGCGTTTTTTCCTGAATATATTCAGGAAAAAACGCATACGCCCTTTTTGGCCAAGGGCATCATTGTCGAGGTTTTGCCGCTTTTCCTGTGCTTTAAAGGCGATTCGAATCTCCCTCCTGAAATCTGTTTCCTGCAATTCTGCCTTGCTTTCAAATCCTCTTCGTTGCCTTCCCTCAATATATTTGTGGACGAGAGTCATCATTTATAAGTCTGCAGGTTTGTGAATTGCAGTGCCCCTGAGCTCCATTTTTCAACTCGCTTTCTTGGGAGCTGGCCGCAAGAGCGCAGGATTGCTTCAGGCCCTATTCTGGTCCCAGGCGGCAGGCTGAGCCTGTGGTTAATTCTTCTTCTTGAGGGGAAAATAGAGTGACCTGTGCCTGTCCCAACACCTAGAGCTAGTCTCTCATTGGTTCCCCCTCTTCCCGTTCATCCTCAGGACAAATTGCAACCTGTAAGGAACAGGAGGTTAAAGGTGCTGATTCTCCAAGGAGGGAGATTGCTAGTAAAGCGGCTGGAATGGCGAACCCAAGCACAAGGAGATGAGAAATGAGGTGCGTTTTAGAAACCTTTCCCGATCACACGGTGTACCATCTTCTGGGTTTCTCATGAATGTTTTCGATGTAGGAAGATGCCCTTGAACCTGGAGATTTGGGACCCATGGGATGGGTACCACGCAGTATTACTTTATAGGGTCTGCGTTTGCTCACCCAACCTCACCAAACCTCTCAGCCCCAAGAGTGTCCACCCTTATGTCTCAATCAGCTGTGGGTCTAGATATGGTCAATCCAGGTGGCATTACAGCCGCTGAACGAATTTTGTAAGAATTTGTCTCCCTTTCACTGTCTTTGTTTCACGGGTTTTTAAAAGTAATTGATTTTTATAATGGGGTTTACCTGCTTTTCACTGCTGTGATTTTGCCGCTTTACACCCATTTGACTCACTTACAGAGAGATATCAATGCATAGGTTTCAAGATTCTTACTAGTCAGATATATTCTTGGGCGGTGAATAGGGGGTGTTGAGTCCAATTCATTGAGGAAGGAGTAGGGCTTGTCTATTACATATTGGGTTTATGGAACGGTATCTGAGCTAATTTGAAACCCTTGTTGTATGCATCACCCCACCTCACCTTTCCCATTAAGCAGCCATAGTGTGTTTTCTAAACGTGTGACTCTATTCTGTTTTGTAATTCAGTTCAAGGGTAGCGGTTTTTACATTCCCTCTATAAGTCATATCTTATGATAAGTGTCTTTTTCTGTGTGACTTATTTCACTTAGAATCTTCGTACCTAAATCCACTCATCATGCTGCTACTAGCCTTATGACGTTGATTTCATGGCTGAGTGATATTCCATTGTACATAAGGACCACAACTTCTTTATCCATTTTTCTCTTTCCTGGGATATTTAAGGTGTAACGAAGTGGAGATTCTTGTCAACAGAGCAGCCCTAAACTTTGGGGTGCCTGTGTCTTGCTGATTTTTAGTTTTCCCAATTTATACGCCCATGAGTGGATGTGCCCTATGCTCCCTAAGCTCAGTTTTTTAGATGTTTCAGGACACACCGTGCACTTCTCCAGAGTGGCTGTTGGCAATTTACATCCCGCCCATCAGCGTAGCCAGGCTCCCGTTTCTCCATGGCCTGTCCTGCATTTCTGCTTTTGACACTTTATTCAGCATGGCCCTTTTGACCGATGGGAAGCGAGACTTCTTTGTAGCGCTGATTTGCCTTTCCAGGTTGCTTGGTTGGCCAAGAAGGGCGTATGCGTTTTTTCCTGAATATATTCAGGAAAAAACGCATACGCCCTTTTTGGCCAAGGGCATCATTGTCGAGGTTTTGCCGCTTTTCCTGTGCTTTAAAGGCGATTCGAATCTCCCTCCTGAAATCTGTTTCCTGCAATTCTACCTTGCTTTCAAATCCTCTTCGTTGCCTTCCATCAATATATTTGTGGACGAGAGTCATCATTTATAAGTCTGCAGGTTTGTGAATTGCAGTGCCCCTGAGCTCCATTTTTCAACTCGCTTTCTTGGGAGCTGGCCGCAAGAGCACAGGATTGCTTCAGGCCCTATTCTGGTCCCAGGCGGCAGGCTGAGCCTGTGGTTAATTCTTCTTCTTGAGGGGAAAATAGAGTGACCTGTGCCAGTCCCAACACCTAGAGCTAGTCTCTCATTGGTTCCCCCTCTTCCCGTTCATCCTCAGGACAAATTGCAACCTGTACGGAACAGGAGGTTAAAGGTGCTGATTCTCCAAGGAGGGAGATTGCTAGTAAAGCGGCTGGAATGGCGAACCCGAGCACAAGGAGATGAGAAATGAGGTGCGTTTTAGAAACCTTTCCCGATCACACGGTGTACCATCTTCTGGGTTTCTCATGCATGTTTTCGATGTAGGAAGATGCCCTTGAACCTGGAGATTTGGGACCCATGGAATGGGTACCACGCAGTATTACTTTAAAGGGTCTGCGTTTGCTCACCCAACCTCACCAAACCTCTCAGCCCCAAGAGTGTCCACCCTTATGTCTCAATCAGCTGTGGGTCTAGATATGGTCAATCCAGGTGGCATTACAGCCGCTGAACGAATTTTGTAAGAATTTCTCTCTCTTTCACTGTCTTTGTTTCACGGGTTTTTAAAAGTAATTGATTTTTATAATGGGGTTTACCTGCTTTTCACTGCTGTGATTTTGCCGCTTTACACCCACTTGACTCACTTACAGAGAGATATCAATGCATAGGTTTCAAGATTCTTACTAGTCAGATATATTCTTGGGCGGTGAATTGGGGGTGTTGAGTCCAATTCATTGAGGAAGGAGTAGGGCTTGTCTATTACATATTGGGTTTATGGAACGGTATCTGAGATAATTTGAAACCCTTGTTGTATGCATCACCCCACCTCACCTTTCCCGTTAAGCAGCCATAGTGTGTTTTCTAAACGTGTGACTCTATTCTGTTTTGTAATTCAGTTCAAGGGTAGCGGTTTTTACATTCCCTCTATAAGTCATATCTTATGATAAGTGTCTTTTTCTGTGTGACTTATTTCACTTAGAATCGTCGTACCTAAATCCAATCATCATGCTGCTACTAGCCTTATGACGTTGATTTCATGGCTGAGTGATATTCCATTGTACATAAGGACCACAACTTCTTTATCCATTTTTCTCTTTCCTGGGATATTTAAGGTGTAACGAAGTGGAGATTCTTGTCAACAGAGCAGCCCTAAACTTTGGGGTGCCTGTGTCTTGCTGATTTTTAGTTTTCCCAATTTATACGCCCATGAGTGGATGTGCCCTATGCTCCCTAAGCTCAGTTTTTTAGATGTTTCAGGACACACCGTGCACTTCTCCAGAGTGGCTGTTGGCAATTTACATCCCGCCCATCAGCGTAGCCAGGCTCCCGTTTCTCCATGGCCTGTCCTGCATTTCTGGTTTTGACACTTTATTCAGCATGGCCCTTTTGACCGATGGGAAGCGAGACTTCTTTGTAGCGCTGATTTGCCTTTCCAGGTTGCTTGGTTGGCCAAAAAGGGCGTAAGCGTTTTTTCCTGAATATATTCAGGAAAAAACGCATACGCCCTTTTTGGCCAAGGGCATCATTGTCGAGGTTTTGCCGCTTTTCCTGTGCTTTAAAGGCGATTCGAATCTCCCTCCTGAAATCTGTTTCCTGCAATTCTGCCTTGCTTTCAAATCCTCTTCGTTGCCTTCCATCAATATATTTGTGGACGAGAGTCATCATTTATAAGTCTGCAGGTTTGTGAATTGCAGTGCCCCTGAGCTCCATTTTTCAACTCGCTTTCTTGGGCGCTGGCCGCAAAAGCGCAGGATTGCTTCAGGCCCTATTCTGGTCCCAGGCGGCAGGCTGAGCCTGTGGTTAATTCTTCTTCCTGATGGGAAAATAGAGTGACCTCTGCCTGTCCCAACACCTAGAGCTAGTCCCTCATTGGTTCCCCCTCTTCCCTTTCATCCTCAGGACAAATTGCAAGCTGTACGGAACAGGAGGTTAAAGGTGCTGATTCTCCAAGGAGGGAGATTGCTAGTAAAGCGGCTGGAATGGCGAACCCAAGCACAAGGAGATGAGAAATGAAGTGCGTTTTAGAAACCTTTCCCGATCACACGGTGTACAATCTTCTGGGTTTCTCATGAATGTTTTCGATGTAGAAAGATGCCCTTGAACCTGGAGATTTGGGACCCATGGGATGGGTACCACGCAGTATTACTTTATAGGGTCTGCGTTTGCTCACCCAACCTCACCAAACCTCTCAGCCCCAAGAGTGTCCACCCTTATGTCTCAATCAGCTGTGGGTCTAGATATGGTCAATCCAGGTGGCATCACAGCCCCTGAACGAATTTTGTAAGAATTTCTCTCTCTTTCACTGTCTTTGTTTCACGGGTTTTTAAAAGTAATTGATTTTTATAATGGGGTTTACCTGCTTTTCACTGCTGTGATTTTGCCGCTTTACACCCACTTGACTCACTTACAGAGAGATATCAATGCATAGGTTTCAAGATTCTTACTAGTCAGATATATTCTTTGGCGGTGAATAGGGGGTGTTGAGTCCAATTCATTGAGGAAGGAGTAGGGCTTGTCTATTACATATTGGGTTTATGGAACGGTATCTGAGATAATTTGAAACCCTTGTTGTATGCATCACCCCACCTCACCTTTCCCGTTAAGCAGCCATAGTTTGTTTTCTAAACGTGTGACTCTATTCTGTTTTGTAATTCATTTCAAGGGTAGCGGTTTTTACATTCCCTCTATAAGTCATATCTTATGATAAGTGTCTTTTTCTGTGTGACTTATTTCACTTAGAATCGTCGTACCTAAATCCAATCATCATGCTGCTACTAGCCTTATGACGTTGATTTCATGGCTGAGTGATATTCCATTGTACATAAGGTCCACAACTTCTTTATCCATTTTTCTCTTTCCTGGGATATTTAAGGTGTAATGAAGTGGAGATTCTTGTCAACAGAGCAGCCCTAAACTTTGGGGTGCCTGTGTCTTGGTGATTTTTAGTTTTCCCAATTTATACGCCCATGAGTGGATGTGCCCTATGCTCCCTAAGCTCAGTTTTTTAGATGTTTCAGGACACACCGTGCACTTCTCCAGAGTGGCTGTTGGCAATTTACATCCCGTCCATCAGCGTAGCCAGGCTCCCGTTTCTCCATGGCCTGTCCTGCATTTCTGCTTTTGACACTTTATTCAGCATGGCCCTTTTGACCGATGGAAAGCGAGACTTCTTTGTAGCACTGATTTGCCTTTCCAGGTTGCTTGGTTGGCCAATAAGGGCGTATGCGTTTTTTCCTGAATATATTCAGGAAAAAACGCATACGCCCTTTTTGGCCAAGGGCATCATTGTCGAGGTTTTGCCGCTTTTCCTGTGCTTTAAAGGCGATTCGAATCTCCCTCCTGAAATCTGTTTCCTGCAATTCTGCCTTGCTTTCAAATCCTCTTCGTTGCCTTCCATCAATATATTTGTGGACGAGAGTCATCATTTATAAGTCTGCAGGTTTGTGAATTGCAGTGCCCCTGAGCTCCATTTTTCAACTCGCTTTCTTGGGAGCTGGCCGCAAGAGCACAGGATTGCTTCAGGCCCTATTCTGGTCCCAGGCGGCAGGCTGAGCCTGTGGTTAATTCTTCTTCTTGAGGGGAAAATAGAGTGACCTGTGCCTGTCCCAACACCTAGAGCTAGTCTCTCATTGGTTCCCCCTCTTCCCGTTCAGCCTCAGGACAAATTGCAACCTGTACGGAACAGGAGGTTAAAGGTGCTGATTCTCCAAGGAGGGAGATTGCTAGTAAAGCGGCTGGAATGGCGAACCCGAGCACAAGGAGATGAGAAATGAGGTGCGTTTTAGAAACCTTTCCCGATCACACGGTGTACCATCTTCTGGGTTTCTCATGCATGTTTTCGATGTAGGAAGATGCCCTTGAACCTGGAGATTTGGGACCCATGGAATGGGTACCACGCAGTATTACTTTAAAGGGTCTGCGTTTGCTCACCCAACCTCACCAAACCTCTCAGCCCCAAGAGTGTCCACCCTTATGTCTCAATCAGCTGTGGGTCTAGATATGGTCAATCCAGGTGGCATTACAGCCGCTGAACGAATTTTGTAAGAATTTCTCTCTCTTTCACTGTCTTTGTTTCACGGGTTTTTAAAAGTAATTGATTTTTATAATGGGGTTTACCTGCTTTTCACTGCTGTGATTTTGCCGCTTTACACCCACTTGACTCACTTACAGAGAGATATCAATGCATAGGTTTCAAGATTCTTACTAGTCAGATATATTCTTGGGCGGTGAATTGGGGGTGTTGAGTCCAATTCATTGAGGAAGGAGTAGGGCTTGTCTATTACATATTGGGTTTATGGAACGGTATCTGAGATAATTTGAAACCCTTGTTGTATGCATCACCCCACCTCACCTTTCCCGTTAAGCAGCCATAGTGTGTTTTCTAAACGTGTGACTCTATTCTGTTTTGTAATTCAGTTCAAGGGTAGCGGTTTTTACATTCCCTCTATAAGTCATATCTTATGATAAGTGTCTTTTTCTGTGTGACTTATTTCACTTAGAATCGTCGTACCTAAATCCAATCATCATGCTGCTACTAGCCTTATGACGTTGATTTCATGGCTGAGTGATATTCCATTGTACATAAGGACCACAACTTCTTTATCCATTTTTCTCTTTCCTGGGATATTTAAGGTGTAACGAAGTGGAGATTCTTGTCAACAGAGCAGCCCTAAACTTTGGGGTGCCTGTGTCTTGCTGATTTTTAGTTTTCCCAATTTATACGCCCATGAGTGGATGTGCCCTATGCTCCCTAAGCTCAGTTTTTTAGATGTTTCAGGACACACCGTGCACTTCTCCAGAGTGGCTGTTGGCAATTTACATCCCGCCCATCAGCGTAGCCAGGCTCCCGTTTCTCCATGGCCTGTCCTGCATTTCTGGTTTTGACACTTTATTCAGCATGGCCCTTTTGACCGATGGGAAGCGAGACTTCTTTGTAGCGCTGATTTGCCTTTCCAGGTTGCTTGGTTGGCCAAAAAGGGCGTAAGCGTTTTTTCCTGAATATATTCAGGAAAAAACGCATACGCCCTTTTTGGCCAAGGGCATCATTGTCGAGGTTTTGCCGCTTTTCCTGTGCTTTAAAGGCGATTCGAATCTCCCTCCTGAAATCTGTTTCCTGCAATTCTGCCTTGCTTTCAAATCCTCTTCGTTGCCTTCCATCAATATATTTGTGGACGAGAGTCATCATTTATAAGTCTGCAGGTTTGTGAATTGCAGTGCCCCTGAGCTCCATTTTTCAACTCGCTTTCTTGGGCGCTGGCCGCAAAAGCGCAGGATTGCTTCAGGCCCTATTCTGGTCCCAGGCGGCAGGCTGAGCCTGTGGTTAATTCTTCTTCCTGATGGGAAAATAGAGTGACCTCTGCCTGTCCCAACACCTAGAGCTAGTCCCTCATTGGTTCCCCCTCTTCCCTTTCATCCTCAGGACAAATTGCAAGCTGTACGGAACAGGAGGTTAAAGGTGCTGATTCTCCAAGGAGGGAGATTGCTAGTAAAGCGGCTGGAATGGCGAACCCAAGCACAAGGAGATGAGAAATGAAGTGCGTTTTAGAAACCTTTCCCGATCACACGGTGTACAATCTTCTGGGTTTCTCATGAATGTTTTCGATGTAGAAAGATGCCCTTGAACCTGGAGATTTGGGACCCATGGGATGGGTACCACGCAGTATTACTTTATAGGGTCTGCGTTTGCTCACCCAACCTCACCAAACCTCTCAGCCCCAAGAGTGTCCACCCTTATGTCTCAATCAGCTGTGGGTCTAGACATGGTCAATCCAGGTGGCATCACAGCCCCTGAACGAATTTTGTAAGAATTTCTCTCTCTTTCACTGTCTTTGTTTCACGGGTTTTTAAAAGTAATTGATTTTTATAATGGGGTTTACCTGCTTTTCACTGCTGTGATTTTGCCGCTTTACACCCACTTGACTCACTTACAGAGAGATATCAATGCATAGGTTTCAAGATTCTTACTAGTCAGATATATTCTTGGGCGGTGAATAGGGGGTGTTGAGTCCAATTCATTGAGGAAGGAGTAGGGCTTGTCTATTACATATTGGGTTTATGGAACGGTATCTGAGATAATTTGAAACCCTTGTTGTATGCATCACCCCACCTCACCTTTCCCGTTAAGCAGCCATAGTTTGTTTTCTAAACGTGTGACTCTATTCTGTTTTGTAATTCAGTTCAAGGGTAGCGGTTTTTACATTCCCTCTATAAGTCATATCTTATGATAAGTGTCTTTTTCTGTGTGACTTATTTCACTTAGAATCGTCGTACCTAAATCCAATCATCATGCTGCTACTAGCCTTATGACGTTGATTTCATGGCTGAGTGATATTCCATTGTACATAAGGTCCACAACTTCTTTATCCATTTTTCTCTTTCCTGGGATATTTAAGGTGTAATGAAGTGGAGATTCTTGTCAACAGAGCAGCCCTAAACTTTGGGGTGCCTGTGTCTTGGTGATTTTTAGTTTTCCCAATTTATACGCCCATGAGTGGATGTGCCCTATGCTCCCTAAGCTCAGTTTTTTAGATGTTTCAGGACACACCGTGCACTTCTCCAGAGTGGCTGTTGGCAATTTACATCCCGTCCATCAGCGTAGCCAGGCTCCCGTTTCTCCATGGCCTGTCCTGCATTTCTGCTTTTGACACTTTATTCAGCATGGCCCTTTTGACCGATGGGAAGCGAGACTTCTTTGTAGCGCTGATTTGCCTTTCCAGGTTGCTTGGTTGGCCAAGAAGGGCGTATGCGTTTTTTCCTGAATATATTCAGGAAAAAACGCATACGCCCTTTTTGGCCAAGGGCATCATTGTCGAGGTTTTGCCGCTTTTCCTGTGCTTTAAAGGCGATTCGAATCTCCCTCCTGAAATCTGTTTCCTGCAATTCTGCCTTGCTTTCAAATCCTCTTCGTTGCCTTCCATCAATATATTTGTGGACGAGAGTCATCATTTATAAGTCTGCAGGTTTGTGAATTGCAGTGCCCCTGAGCTCCATTTTTCAACTCGCTTTCTTGGGAGCTGGCCGCAAGAGCACAGGATTGCTTCAGGCCCTATTCTGGTCCCAGGCGGCAGGCTGAGCCTGTGGTTAATTCTTCTTCTTGAGGGGAAAATAGAGTGACCTGTGCCTGTCCCAACACCTAGAGCTAGTCTCTCATTGGTTCCCCCTCTTCCCGTTCATCCTCAGGACAAATTGCAACCTGTACGGAACAGGAGGTTAAAGGTGCTGATTCTCCAAGGAGGGAGATTGCTAGTAAAGCGGCTGGAATGGCGAACCCGAGCACAAGGAGATGAGAAATGAGGTGCGTTTTAGAAACCTTTCCCGATCACACGGTGTACCATCTTCTGGGTTTCTCATGCATGTTTTCGATGTAGGAAGATGCCCTTGAACCTGGAGATTTGGGACCCATGGAATGGGTACCACGCAGTATTACTTTAAAGGGTCTGCGTTTGCTCACCCAACCTCACCAAACCTCTCAGCCCCAAGAGTGTCCACCCTTATGTCTCAATCAGCTGTGGGTCTAGATATGGTCAATCCAGGTGGCATTACAGCCGCTGAACGAATTTTGTAAGAATTTCTCTCTCTTTCACTGTCTTTGTTTCACGGGTTTTTAAAAGTAATTGATTTTTATAATGGGGTTTACCTGCTTTTCACTGCTGTGATTTTGCCGCTTTACACCCACTTGACTCACTTACAGAGAGATATCAATGCATAGGTTTCAAGATTCTTACTAGTCAGATATATTCTTGGGCGGTGAATTGGGGGTGTTGAGTCCAATTCATTGAGGAAGGAGTAGGGCTTGTCTATTACATATTGGGTTTATGGAACGGTATCTGAGATAATTTGAAACCCTTGTTGTATGCATCACCCCACCTCACCTTTCCCGTTAAGCAGCCATAGTGTGTTTTCTAAACGTGTGACTCTATTCTGTTTTGTAATTCAGTTCAAGGGTAGCGGTTTTTACATTCCCTCTATAAGTCATATCTTATGATAAGTGTCTTTTTCTGTGTGACTTATTTCACTTAGAATCGTCGTACCTAAATCCAATCATCATGCTGCTACTAGCCTTATGACGTTGATTTCATGGCTGAGTGATATTCCATTGTACATAAGGACCACAACTTCTTTATCCATTTTTCTCTTTCCTGGGATATTTAAGGTGTAACGAAGTGGAGATTCTTGTCAACAGAGCAGCCCTAAACTTTGGGGTGCCTGTGTCTTGCTGATTTTTAGTTTTCCCAATTTATACGCCCATGAGTGGATGTGCCCTATGCTCCCTAAGCTGAGTTTTTCAGATGTTTCAGGACACACCGTGCACTTCTCCAGAGTGGCTGTTGGCAATTTACATCCCGCCCATCAGCGTAGCCAGGCTCCCGTTTCTCCATGGCCTGTCCTGCATTTCTGGTTTTGACACTTTATTCAGCATGGCCCTTATGACCGATGGGAAGCGAGACTTCTTTGTAGCGCTGATTTGCCTTTCCAGGTTGCTTGGTTGGCCAAAAAGGGCGTATGCGTTTTTTCCTGAATATATTCAGGAAAAAACGCATACGCCCTTTTTGGCCAAGGGCATCATTGTCGAGGTTTTGCCGCTTTTCCTGTGCTTTAAAGGCGATTCGAATCTCCCTCCTGAAATCTGTTTCCTGCAATTCTGCCTTGCTTTCAAATCCTCTTCGTTGCCTTCCCTCAATATATTTGTGGACGAGAGTCATCATTTATAAGTCTGCAGGTTTGTGAATTGCAGTGCCCCTGAGCTCCATTTTTCAACTCGCTTTCTTGGGCGCTGGCCGCAAAAGCGCAGGATTGCTTCAGGCCCTATTCTGGTCCCAGGCGGCAGGCTGAGCCTGTGGTTAATTCTTCTTCTTGAGGGGAAAATAGAATGACCTGTGCCTGTCCCAACACCTAGAGCTAGTCTCTCATTGGTTCCCCCTCTTCCCTTTCATCCTCAGGACAAATTGCAAGCTGTACGGAACAGGAGGTTAAAGGTGCTGATTCTCCAAGGAGGGAGATTACTAGTAAAGCGGCTGGAATGGCGAACCCGAGCACAAGGAGATGAGAAATGAGGTGCGTTTTAGAAACCTTTCCCGATCACACGGTGTACCATCTTCTGGGTTTCTCATGCATGTTTTCGATGTAGGAAGATGCCCTTGAACCTGGAGATTTGGGACCCATGGGATGGGTACCACGCAGTATTACTTTAAAGGGTCTGCGTTTGCTCACCCAACCTCACCAAACCTCTCAGCCCCAAGAGTGTCCACCCTTATGTCTCAATCAGCTGTGGGTCTAGATATGGTCAATCCAGGTGGCATTACAGCCGCTGAACGAATTTTGTAAGAATTTCTCTCTCTTTCACTGTCTTTGTTTCACGGGTTTTTAAAAGTAATTGATTTTTATAATGGGGTTTACCTGCTTTTCACTGCTGTGATTTTGCCGCTTTACACCCACTTGACTCACTTACAGAGAGATATCAATGCATAGGTTTCAAGATTCTTACTAGTCAGATATATTCTTGGGCGGTGAATAGGGGGTGTTGAGTCCAATTCATTGAGGAAGGAGTAGGGCTTGTCTATTACATATTGGGTTTATGGAACGGTATCTGAGATAATTTGAAACCCTTGTTGTATGCATCACCCCACCTCACCTTTCCCGTTAAGCAGCCATAGTTTGTTTTCTAAACGTGTGACTCTATTCTGTTTTGTAATTCAGTTCAAGGGTAGCGGTTTTTACATTCCCTCTATAAGTCATATCTTATGATAAGTGTCTTTTTCTGTGTGACTTATTTCACTTAGAATCGTCGTACCTAAATCCAATCATCATGCTGCTACTAGCCTTATGACGTTGATTTCATGGCTGAGTGATATTCCATTGTACATAAGGTCCACAACTTCTTTATCCATTTTTCTCTTTCCTGGGATATTTAAGGTGTAATGGAGTGGAGATTCTTGTCAACAGAGCAGCCCTAAACTTTGGGGTGCCTGTGTCTTGGTGATTTTTAGTTTTCCCAATTTATACGCCCATGAGTGGATGTGCCCTATGCTCCCTAAGCTCAGTTTTTTAGATGTTTCAGGACACACCGTGCACTTCTCCAGAGTGGCTGTTGGCAATTTACATCCCGTCCATCAGCGTAGCCAGGCTCCCGTTTCTCCATGGCCTGTCCTGCATTTCTGCTTTTGACACTTTATTCAGCATGGCCCTTTTGACCGATGGGAAGCGAGACTTCTTTGTAGCGCTGATTTGCCTTTCCAGGTTGCTTGGTTGGCCAAGAAGGGCGTATGCGTTTTTTCCTGAATATATTCAGGAAAAAACGCATACGCCCTTTTTGGCCAAGGGCATCATTGTCGAGGTTTTGCCGCTTTTCCTGTGCTTTAAAGGCGATTCGAATCTCCCTCCTGAAATCTGTTTCCTGCAATTCTGCCTTGCTTTCAAATCCTCTTCGTTGCCTTCCCTCAATATATTTGTGGACGAGAGTCATCATTTATAAGTCTGCAGGTTTGTGAATTGCAGTGCCCCTGAGCTCCATTTTTCAACTCGCTTTCTTGGGCGCTGGCCGCAAAAGCGCAGGATTGCTTCAGGCCCTATTCTGGTCCCAGGCGGCAGGCTGAGCCTGTGGTTAATTCTTCTTCTTGAGGGGAAAATAGAATGACCTGTGCCTGTCCCAACACCTAGAGCTAGTCTCTCATTGGTTCCCCCTCTTCCCTTTCATCCTCAGGACAAATTGCAAGCTGTACGGAACAGGAGGTTAAAGGTGCTGATTCTCCAAGGAGGGAGATTACTAGTAAAGCGGCTGGAATGGCGAACCCGAGCACAAGGAGATGAGAAATGAGGTGCGTTTTAGAAACCTTTCCCGATCACACGGTGTACCATCTTCTGGGTTTCTCATGCATGTTTTTGATGTAGGAAGATGCCCTTGAACCTGGAGATTTGGGACCCATGGGATGGGTACCACGCAGTATTACTTTAAAGGGTCTGCGTTTGCTCACCCAACCTCACCAAACCTCTCAGCCCCAAGAGTGTCCACCCTTATGTCTCAATCAGCTGTGGGTCTAGATATGGTCAATCCAGGTGGCATTACAGCCGCTGAACGAATTTTGTAAGAATTTCTCTCTCTTTCACTGTCTTTGTTTCACGGGTTTTTAAAAGTAATTGATTTTTATAATGGGGTTTACCTGCTTTTCACTGCTGTGATTTTGCCGCTTTACACCCACTTGACTCACTTACAGAGAGATATCAATGCATAGGTTTCAAGATTCTTACTAGTCAGATATATTCTTGGGCGGTGAATAGGGGGTGTTGAGTCCAATTCATTGAGGAAGGAGTAGGGCTTGTCTATTACATATTGGGTTTATGGAACGGTATCTGAGATAATTTGAAACCCTTGTTGTATGCATCACCCCACCTCACCTTTCCCGTTAAGCAGCCATAGTTTGTTTTCTAAACGTGTGACTCTATTCTGTTTTGTAATTCAGTTCAAGGGTAGCGGTTTTTACATTCCCTCTATAAGTCATATCTTATGATAAGTGTCTTTTTCTGTGTGACTTATTTCACTTAGAATCGTCGTACCTAAATCCAATCATCATGCTGCTACTAGCCTTATGACGTTGATTTCATGGCTGAGTGATATTCCATTGTACATAAGGTCCACAACTTCTTTATCCATTTTTCTCTTTCCTGGGATATTTAAGGTGTAATGGAGTGGAGATTCTTGTCAACAGAGCAGCCCTAAACTTTGGGGTGCCTGTGTCTTGGTGATTTTTAGTTTTCCCAATTTATCCGCCCATGAGTGGATGTGCCCTATGCTCCCTAAGCTCAGTTTTTTAGATGTTTCAGGACACACCGTGCACTTCTCCAGAGTGGCTGTTGGCAATTTACATCCCGTCCATCAGCGTAGCCAGGCTCCCGTTTCTCCATGGCCTGTCCTGCATTTCTGCTTTTGACACTTTATTCAGCATGGCCCTTTTGACCGATGGGAAGCGAGACTTCTTTGTAGCGCTGATTTGCCTTTCCAGGTTGCTTGGTTGGCCAAGAAGGGCGTATGCGTTTTTTCCTGAATATATTCAGGAAAAAACGCATACGCCCTTTTTGGCCAAGGGCATCATTGTCGAGGTTTTGCCGCTTTTCCTGTGCTTTAAAGGCGATTCGAATCTCCCTCCTGAAATCTGTTTCCTGCAATTCTGCCTTGCTTTCAAATCCTCTTCGTTGCCTTCCATCAATATATTTGTGGACGAGAGTCATCATTTATAAGTCTGCAGGTTTGTGAATTGCAGTGCCCCTGAGCTCCATTTTTCAACTCGCTTTCTTGGGAGCTGGCCGCAAGAGCACAGGATTGCTTCAGGCCCTATTCTGGTCCCAGGCGGCAGGCTGAGCCTGTGGTTAATTCTTCTTCTTGAGGGGAAAATAGAGTGACCTGTGCCTGTCCCAACACCTAGAGCTAGTCTCTCATTGGTTCCCCCTCTTCCCGTTCATCCTCAGGACAAATTGCAACCTGTACGGAACAGGAGGTTAAAGGTGCTGATTCTCCAAGGAGGGAGATTGCTAGTAAAGCGGCTGGAATGGCGAACCCGAGCACAAGGAGATGAGAAATGAGGTGCGTTTTAGAAACCTTTCCCGATCACACGGTGTACCATCTTCTGGGTTTCTCATGCATGTTTTCGATGTAGGAAGATGCCCTTGAACCTGGAGATTTGGGACCCATGGAATGGGTACCACGCAGTATTACTTTAAAGGGTCTGCGTTTGCTCACCCAACCTCACCAAACCTCTCAGCCCCAAGAGTGTCCACCCTTATGTCTCAATCAGCTGTGGGTCTAGATATGGTCAATCCAGGTGGCATTACAGCCGCTGAACGAATTTTGTAAGAATTTCTATCTCTTTCACTGTCTTTGTTTCACGGGTTTTTAAAAGTAATTGATTTTTATAATGGGGTTTACCTGCTTTTCACTGCTGTGATTTTGCCGCTTTACACCCACTTGACTCACTTACAGAGAGATATCAATGCATAGGTTTCAAGATTCTTACTAGTCAGATATATTCTTGGGCGGTGAATTGGGGGTGTTGAGTCCAATTCATTGAGGAAGGAGTAGGGCTTGTCTATTACATATTGGGTTTATGGAACGGTATCTGAGATAATTTGAAACCCTTGTTGTATGCATCACCCCACCTCACCTTTCCCGTTAAGCAGCCATAGTGTGTTTTCTAAACGTGTGACTCTATTCTGTTTTGTAATTCAGTTCAAGGGTAGCGGTTTTTACATTCCCTCTATAAGTCATATCTTATGATAAGTGTCTTTTTCTGTGTGACTTATTTCACTTAGAATCGTCGTACCTAAATCCAATCATCATGCTGCTACTAGCCTTATGACGTTGATTTCATGGCTGAGTGATATTCCATTGTACATAAGGACCACAACTTCTTTATCCATTTTTCTCTTTCCTGGGATATTTAAGGTGTAACGAAGTGGAGATTCTTGTCAACAGAGCAGCCCTAAACTTTGGGGTGCCTGTGTCTTGCTGATTTTTAGTTTTCCCAATTTATACGCCCATGAGTGGATGTGCCCTATGCTCCCTAAGCTGAGTTTTTCAGATGTTTCAGGACACACCGTGCACTTCTCCAGAGTGGCTGTTGGCAATTTACATCCCGCCCATCAGCGTAGCCAGGCTCCCGTTTCTCCATGGCCTGTCCTGCATTTCTGGTTTTGACACTTTATTCAGCATGGCCCTTATGACCGATGGGAAGCGAGACTTCTTTGTAGCGCTGATTTGCCTTTCCAGGTTGCTTGGTTGGCCAAAAAGGGCGTATGCGTTTTTTCCTGAATATATTCAGGAAAAAACGCATACGCCCTTTTTGGCCAAGGGCATCATTGTCGAGGTTTTGCCGCTTTTCCTGTGCTTTAAAGGCGATTCGAATCTCCCTCCTGAAATCTGTTTCCTGCAATTCTGCCTTGCTTTCAAATCCTCTTCGTTGCCTTCCCTCAATATATTTGTGGACGAGAGTCATCATTTATAAGTCTGCAGGTTTGTGAATTGCAGTGCCCCTGAGCTCCATTTTTCAACTCGCTTTCTTGGGCGCTGGCCGCAAAAGCGCAGGATTGCTTCAGGCCCTATTCTGGTCCCAGGCGGCAGGCTGAGCCTGTGGTTAATTCTTCTTCCTGATGGGAAAATAGAGTGACCTCTGCCTGTCCCAACACCTGGAGCTAGTCTCTCATTGGTTCCCCCTCTTCCCTTTCATCCTCAGGACAAATTGCAAGCTGTACGGAACAGGAGGTTAAAGGTGCTGATTCTCCAAGGAGGGAGATTGCTAGTAAAGCGGCTGGAATGGCGAACCCGAGCACAAGGAGATGAGAAATGAGGTGCGTTTTAGAAACCTTTCCCGATCACACGGTGTACCATCTTCTGGGTTTCTCATGCATGTTTTCGATGTAGGAAGATGCCCTTGAACCTGGAGATTTGGGACCCATGGAATGGGTACCACGCAGTATTACTTTAAAGGGTCTGCGTTTGCTCACCCAACCTCACCAAACCTCTCAGCCCCAAGAGTGTCCACCCTTATGTCTCAATCAGCTGTGGGTCTAGATATGGTCAATCCAGGTGGCATTACAGCCGCTGAACGAATTTTGTAAGAATTTCTCTCTCTTTCACTGTCTTTGTTTCACGGGTTTTTAAAAGTAATTGATTTTTATAATGGGGTTTACCTGCTTTTCACTGCTGTGATTTTGCCGCTTTACACCCACTTGACTCACTTACAGAGAGATATCAATGCATAGGTTTCAAGATTCTTACTAGTCAGATATATTCTTGGGCGGTGAATTGGGGGTGTTGAGTCCAATTCATTGAGGAAGGAGTAGGGCTTGTCTATTACATATTGGGTTTATGGAACGGTATCTGAGATAATTTGAAACCCTTGTTGTATGCATCACCCCACCTCACCTTTCCTGTTAAGCAGCCATAGTGTGTTTTCTAAACGTGTGACTCTATTCTGTTTTGTAATTCAGTTCAAGGGTAGCGGTTTTTACATTCCCTCTATAAGTCATATCTTATGATAAGTGCCTTTTTCTGTGTGACTTATTTCACTTAGAATCGTCGTACCTAAATCCAATCATCATGCTGCTACTAGCCTTATGACGTTGATTTCATGGCTGAGTGATATTCCATTGTACATAAGGACCACAACTTCTTTATCCATTTTTCTCTTTCCTGGGATATTTAAGGTGTAACGAAGTGGAGATTCTTGTCAACAGAGCAGCCCTAAACTTTGGGGTGCCTGTGTCTTGCTGATTTTTAGTTTTCCCAATTTATACGCCCATGAGTGGATGTGCCCTATGCTCCCTAAGCTGAGTTTTTTAGATGTTTCAGGACACACCGTGCACTTCTCCAGAGTGGCTGTTGGCAATTTACATCCCGCCCATCAGCGTAGCCAGGCTCCCGTTTCTCCATGGCCTGTCCTGCATTTCTGGTTTTGACACTTTATTCAGCATGGCCCTTCTGACCGATGGGAAGCGAGACTTCTTTGTAGCGCTGATTTGCCTTTCCAGGTTTCTTGGTTGGCCAAAAAGGGCGTATGCGTTTTTTCCTGAATATATTCAGGAAAAAACGCATACGCCCTTTTTGGCCAAGGGCATCATTGTCGAGGTTTTGCCGCTTTTCCTGTGCTTTAAAGGCGATTCGAATCTCCCTCCTGAAATCTGTTTCCTGCAATTCTGCCTTGCTTTCAAATCCTCTTCGTTGCCTTCCCTCAATATATTTGTGGACGAGAGTCATCATTTATAAGTCTGCAGGTTTGTGAATTGCAGTGCCCCTGAGCTCCATTTTTCAACTCGCTTTCTTGGGCGCTGGCCGCAAAAGCGCAGGATTGCTTCAGGCCCTATTCTGGTCCCAGGCGGCAGGCTGAGCCTGTGGTTAATTCTTCTTCCTGATGGGAAAATAGAGTGACCTCTGCCTGTCCCAACACCTGGAGCTAGTCTCTCATTGGTTCCCCCTCTTCCCTTTCATCCTCAGGACAAATTGCAAGCTGTACGGAACAGGAGGTTAAAGGTGCTGATTCTCCAAGGAGGGAGATTGCTAGTAAAGCGGCTGGAATGGCGAACCCGAGCACAAGGAGATGAGAAATGAGGTGCGTTTTAGAAACCTTTCCCGATCACACGGTGTACCATCTTCTGGGTTTCTCATGCATGTTTTCGATGTAGGAAGATGCCCTTGAACCTGGAGATTTGGGACCCATGGGATGGGTACCACGCAGTATTACTTTAAAGGGTCTGCGTTTGCTCACCCAACCTCACCAAACCTCTCAGCCCCAAGAGTGTCCACCCTTATGTCTCAATCAGCTGTGGGTCTAGATATGGTCAATCCAGGTGGCATTACAGCCGCTGAACGAATTTTGTAAGAATTTCTCTCTCTTTCACTGTCTTTGTTTCACGGGTTTTTAAAAGTAATTGATTTTTATAATGGGGTTTACCTGCTTTTCACTGCTGTGATTTTGCCGCTTTACACCCACTTGACTCACTTACAGAGAGATATCAATGCATAGGTTTCAAGATTCTTACTAGTCAGATATATTCTTGGGCGGTGAATTGGGGGTGTTGAGTCCAATTCATTGAGGAAGGAGTAGGGCTTGTCTATTACATATTGGGTTTATGGAACGGTATCTGAGATAATTTGAAACCCTTGTTGTATGCATCACCCCACCTCACCTTTCCTGTTAAGCAGCCATAGTGTGTTTTCTAAACGTTTGACTCTATTCTGTTTTGTAATTCAGTTCAAGGGTAGCGGTTTTTACATTCCCTCTATAAGTCATATCTTATGATAAGTGCCTTTTTCTGTGTGACTTATTTCACTTAGAATCGTCGTACCTAAATCCAATCATCATGCTGCTACTAGCCTTATGACGTTGATTTCATGGCTGAGTGATATTCCATTGTACATAAGGACCACAACTTCTTTATCCATTTTTCTCTTTCCTGGGATATTTAAGGTGTAACGAAGTGGAGATTCTTGTCAACAGAGCAGCCCTAAACTTTGGGGTGCCTGTGTCTTGCTGATTTTTAGTTTTCCCAATTTATACGCCCATGAGTGGATGTGCCCTATGCTCCCTAAGCTGAGTTTTTTAGATGTTTCAGGACACACCGTGCACTTCTCCAGAGTGGCTGTTGGCAATTTACATCCCGCCCATCAGCGTAGCCAGGCTCCCGTTTCTCCATGGCCTGTCCTGCATTTCTGGTTTTGACACTTTATTCAGCATGGCCCTTCTGACCGATGGGAAGCGAGACTTCTTTGTAGCGCTGATTTGCCTTTCCAGGTTTCTTGGTTGGCCAAAAAGGGCGTATGCGTTTTTTCCTGAATATATTCAGGAAAAAACGCATACGCCCTTTTTGGCCAAGGGCATTATTGTCGAGGTTTTGCCGCTTTTCCTGTGCTTTAAAGGCGATTCGAATCTCCCTCCTGAAATCTGTTTCCTGCAATTCTGCCTTGCTTTCAAATCCTCTTCGTTGCCTTCCCTCAATATATTTGTGGACGAGAGTCATCATTTATAAGTCTGCAGGTTTGTGAATTGCAGTGTCCCTGAGCTCCATTTTTCAACTCGCTTTCTTGGGAGCTGGCCGCAAAAGCGCAGGATTGCTTCAGGCCCTATTCTGGTCCCAGGCGGCAGGCTGAGCCTGTGGTTAATTCTTCTTCTTGAGGGGAAAATAGAATGACCTGTGCCTGTCCCAACACCTAGAGCTAGTCTCTCATTGGTTCCCCCTCTTCCCTTTCATCCTCAGGACAAATTGCAAGCTGTACGGAACAGGAGGTTAAAGGTGCTGATTCTCCAAGGAGGGAGATTACTAGTAAAGCGGCTGGAATGGCGAACCCGAGCACAAGGAGATGAGAAATGAGGTGCGTTTTAGAAACCTTTCCCGATCACACGGTGTACCATCTTCTGGGTTTCTCATGCATGTTTTCGATGTAGGAAGATGCCCTTGAACCTGGAGATTTGGGACCCATGGGATGGGTACCACGCAGTATTACTTTAAAGGGTCTGCGTTTGCTCACCCAACCTCACCAAACCTCTCAGCCCCAAGAGTGTCCACCCTTATGTCTCAATCAGCTGTGGGTCTAGATATGGTCAATCCAGGTGGCATTACAGCCGCTGAACGCATTTTGTAAGAATTTCTCTCTCTTTCACTGTCTTTGTTTCACGGGTTTTTAAAAGTAATTGATTTTTATAATGGGGTTTACCTGCTTTTCACTGCTGTGATTTTGCCGCTTTACACCCACTTGACTCACTTACAGAGAGATATCAATGCATAGGTTTCAAGATTCTTACTAGTCAGATATATTCTTGGGCGGTGAATTGGGGGTGTTGAGTCCAATTCATTGAGGAAGGAGTAGGGCTTGTCTATTACATATTGGGTTTATGGAACGGTATCTGAGATAATTTGAAACCCTTGTTGTATGCATCACCCCACCTCACCTTTCCCGTTAAGCAGCCATAGTGTGTTTTCTAAACGTGTGACTCTATTCTGTTTTGTAATTCAGTTCAAGGGTAGCGGTTTTTACATTCCCTCTATAAGTCATATCTTATGATAAGTGTCTTTTTCTGTGTGACTTATTTCACTTAGAATCGTCGTACCTAAATCCAATCATCATGCTGCTACTAGCCTTATGACGTTGATTTCATGGCTGAGTGATATTCCATTGTACATAAGGACCACAACTTCTTTATCCATTTTTCTCTTTCCTGGGATATTTAAGGTGTAACGAAGTGGAGATTCTTGTCAACAGAGCAGCCCTAAACTTTGGGGTGCCTGTGTCTTGCTGATTTTTAGTTTTCCCAATTTATACGCCCATGAGTGGATGTGCCCTATGCTCCCTAAGCTGAGTTTTTTAGATGTTTCAGGACACACCGTGCACTTCTCCAGAGTGGCTGTTGGCAATTTACATCCCGCCCATCAGCGTAGCCATGCTCCCGTTTCTCCAGGGCCTGTCCTGCATTTCTGGTTTTGACACTTTATTCAGCATGGCCCTTTTGACCGATGGGAAGCGAGACTTCTTTGTAGCGCTGATTTGCCTTTCCAGGTTGCTTGGTTGGCCAAAAAGGGCGTATGCGTTTTTTCCTGAATATATTCAGGAAAAAACGCATACGCCCTTTTTGGCCAAGGGCATCATTGTCGAGGTTTTGCCGCTTTTCCTGTGCTTTAAAGGCGATTCGAATCTCCCTCCTGAAATCTGTTTCCTGCAATTCTGCCTTGCTTTCAAATCCTCTTCGTTTCCTTCCATCAATATATTTGTGGACGAGAGTCATCATTTATAAGTCTGCAGGTTTGTGAATTGCAGTGCCCCTGAGCTCCATTTTTCAACTCGCTTTCTTGGCCGCTGGCCGCAAAAGCGCAGGATTGCCTCAGGCCCTATTCTGGTCCCAGGCGACAGGCTGAGCCTGTGGTTAATTCTTCTTCCTGATGGGAAAATAGAGTGACCTCTGCCTGTCCCAACACCTAGAGCTAGTCCCTCATTGGTTCCCCCTCTTCCCTTTCATCCTCAGGACAAATTGCAAGCTGTACGGAACAGGAGGTTAATGGTGCTGATTCTCCAAGGAGGGAGATTGCTAGTAAAGCGGCTGGAATGGCGAACCCGAGCACAAGGAGATGAGAAATGAGGTGCGTTTTAGAAACCTTTCCCGATCACACGGTGTACCATCTTCTGGGTATCTCATGCATGTTTTCGATGTAGGAAGATGCCCTTGAACCTGGAGATTTGGGACCCATGGGATGGGTACCACGCAGTATTACTTTAAAGGGTCTGCGTTTGCTCACCCAACCTCACCAAACCTCTCAGCCCCAAGAGTGTCCACCGTTATGTCTCAATCAGCTGTGGGTCTAGATATGGTCAATCCAGGTGGCATCACAGCCCCTGAACGACTTTTGTAAGAATTTCTCTCTCTTTCACTGTCTTTGTTTCACGGGTTTTTAAAAGTAATTGATTTTTATAATGGGGTTTACCTGCTTTTCACTGCTGTGATTTTGCCGCTTTACACCCACTTGACTCACTTACAGAGAGATATCAATGCATAGGTTTCAAGATTCTTACTAGTCAGATATATTCTTGAGCGGTGAATAGGGGGTGTTGAGTCCAATTCATTGAGCAAGGAATAGGGCTTGTCTATTACATATTGGGTTTATGGAACGGTATCTGAGATAATTTGAAACCCTTGTTTTATGCATCACCCCACCTCACCTTTCCCGTTAAGCAGCCATAGTGTGTTTTCTAAACGTGTGACTCTATTCTGTTTTGTAATTCAGTTCAAGGGTAGCGGTTTTTACATTCCCTCTAAAAGTGATATCTTATGATAAGTGTCTTTTTCTGTGTGACTTATTTCACTTAGAATCGTCGTACCTAAATCCACTCATCATGCTGCTACTAGCCTTATGACGTTGATTTCATGGCTGAGTGATATTCCATTGTACATAAGGACCACAACTTCTTTATCCATTTTTCTCTTTCCTGGGATATTTAAGGTGTAACGAAGTGGAGGTTCTTGTCAACAGGGCAGCCCTAAACTTTGGGGTGACTGTGTCTTGCTGATTTTTAGTTTTCCCAATTTATACGCCCATGAGTGGAAGTGCCCTATGCTCCCTAAGCTGAGTTTTTAGATGTTTCAGGACACACCGTGCACTTCTCCAGAGTGGCTGTTGGCAATTTACATCCCGCCCATCAGCGTAGCCAGGCTCCCGTTTCTCCATGGCCTGTCCTGCATTTCTGGTTTTGACACTTTATTCAGCATGGCCCTTTTGACCAATGGGAAGCGAGACTTCTTTGTAGCGCTGATTTGCCTTTCCAGGTTGCTTGGTTGGCCAAAAAGGGCGTATGCGTTTTTTCCTGAATATATTCAGGAAAAAACGCATACGCCCTTTTTGGCCAAGGGCATCATTGTCGAGGTTTTGCCGCTTTTCCTGTGCTTTAAAGGCGATTCGAATCTCCCTCCTGAAATCTGTTTCCTGCAATTCTGCCTTGCTTTCAAATCCTTTTCGTTGCCTTCCCTCAATATATTTGTGGACGAGAGTCTACATTTATAAGTCTGCAGGTTTGTGAATTGCAGTGCCCCTGAGCTCCATTTTTCAACTCGCTTTCTTGGGAGCTGGCCGCAAAAGCGCAGGAGTGCTTCAGGTCCTATTCTCGTCCCAGGCGGCAGGCTGAGCCTGTGGTTAATTCTTCTTCCTGATGGGAAATTAGAGTGACCTGTGCCTGTCCCAACACCTAGAGCTAGTCTCTCATTGGTTCCACCTCTTTCCGTTCATCCTCAGGACAAATTGCAACCTGTACGGAACAGGAGGTTAAAGGTGCTGATTCTCCAAGGAGGGAGATTGCTAGTAAAGCGGCTGGAATGGCGAACCCGAGAACAAGGAGATGAGAAATGAGGTGCGTTTTAGAAACCTTTCCCGATCACACGGTGTACCATCTTCTGGGTTTCTCATGCATGTTTTCGATGTAGGAAGATGCCCTTGAACCTGGAGATTTGGGACCCATGGGATGGGTACCACGCAGTATTACTTTAAAGGGTCTGCGTTTGCTCACCCAACCTCACCAAACCTCTCAGCCCCAAGAGTGTCCACCGTTATGTCTCAATCAGCTGTGGGTCTAGATATGGTCAATCCAGGTGGCATCACAGCCCCTGAACGACTTGTGTAAGAATTTCTCTCTCTTTCACTGTCTTTGTTTCACGGGTTTTTAAAAGTAATTGATTTTTATAATGGGGTTTACCTGCTTTTCACTGCTGTGATTTTGCCGCTTTACACCCACTTGACTCACTTACAGAGAGATATCAATGCATAGGTTTCAAGATTCTTACTAGTCAGATATATTCTTGAGCGGTGAATAGGGGGTGTTGAGTCCAATTCATTGAGCAAGGAGTAGGGCTTGTCTATTACATATTGGGTTTATGGAACGGTATCTGAGATAATTTGAAACCCTTGTTTTATGCATCACCCCACCTCACCTTTCCCGTTAAGCAGCCATAGTGTGTTTTCTAAACGTGTGACTCTATTCTGTTTTGTAATTCAGTTCAAGGGTAGCGGTTTTTACATTCCCTCTATAAGTGATATCTTATGATAAGTGTCTTCTTCTGTGTGACTTATTTCACTTAGAATCGTCGTACCTAAATCCACTCATTATGCTGCTACTAGCCTTATGACGTTGATTTCATGGCTGAGTGATATTCCATTGTACATAAGGACCACAACTTCTTTATCCATTTTTCTCTTTCCTGGGATATTTAAGGTGTAACGAAGTGGAGGTTCTTGTCAACAGAGCAGCCCTAAACTTTGGGGTGCCTGTGTCTTGCTGATTTTTAGTTTTCCCAATTTATACGCCCATGAGTGGAAGTGCCCTATGCTCCCTAAGCTGAGTTTTTTAGATGTTTCAGGACACACCGTGCACTTCTCCAGAGTGGCTGTTGGCAATTTACATCCCGCCCATCAGCGTAGCCAGGCTCCCGTTTCTCCATGGCCTGTCCTGCATTTCTGGTTTTGACACTTTATTCAGCATGGCCCTTTTGACCGATGGGAAGCGAGACTTCTTTGTAGCGCTGATTTGTCTTTCCAGGTTGCTTGGTTGGCCAAAAAGGGCGTATGCGTTTTTTCCTGAATATATTCAGGAAAAAACGCATACGCCCTTTTTGGCCAAGGGCATCATTGTCGAGGTTTTGCCGCTTTTTCTGTGCTTTGAAGGCGATTCGAATCTCCCTCCTGAAATCTGTTTCCTGCAATTCTGCCTTGCTTTCAAATCCTCTTCGTTGCCTTCCCTCAATATATTTGTGGACGAGAGTCTACATTTATAAGTCTGCAGTTTTGTGAATTGCAGTGCCCCTGAGCTCCATTTTTCAACTCGCTTTCTTAGGAGCTGGCCGCAAAAGCGCAGGAGTGCTTCAGGTCCTATTCTCGTCCCAGGCGGCAGGCTGAGCCTGTGGTTAATTCTTCTTCCTGATGGGAAATTAGAGTGACCTGTGCCTGTCCCAACACCTAGAGCTAGTCTCTCATTGGTTCCCCCTCTTTCCGTTCATCCTCAGGACAAATTGCAACCTGTACGGAACAGGAGGTTAAAGGTGCTTATTCTCCAAGGAGGGAGATTGCTAGTAAAGCGGCTGGAATGGCGAACCCGAGAACAAGGAGATGAGAAATGAGGTGCGTTTTAGAAACCTTTCCCGATCACACGGTGTACCATCTTCTGGGTTTCTCATGCATGTTTTCGATGTAGGAAGATGCCCTTGAACCTGGAGATTTGGGACCCATGGGATGGGTACCACGCAGTATTACTTTAAAGAGTCTGCGTTTGCTCACCCAACCTCACCAAACCTCTCAGCCACAAGAGTGTCCACCGTTATGTCTCAATCAGCTGTGGGTCTAGATATGGTCAATCCAGGTGGCATCACAGCCCCTGAACGACTTGTGTAAGAATTTCTCTCTCTTTCACTGTCTTTGTTTCACGGGTTTTTAAAAGTAATTGATTTTTATAATGGGGTTTACCTGCTTTTCACTGCTGTGATTTTGCCGCTTTACACCCACTTGACTCACTTACAGAGAGATATCAATGCATAGGTTTCAAGATTCTTACTAGTCAGATATATTCTTGAGCGGTGAATAGGGGGTGTTGAGTCCAATTCATTGAGCAAGGAGTAGGGCTTGTCTATTACATATTGGGTTTATGGAACGGTATCTGAGATAATTTGAAACCCTTGTTTTATGCATCACCCCACCTCACCTTTCCCGTTAAGCAGCCATAGTGTGTTTTCTAAACGTGTGACTCTATTCTGTTTTGTAATTCAGTTCAAGGGTAGCGGTTTTTACATTCCCTCTATAAGTGATATCTTATGATAAGTGTCTTTTTCTGTGTGACTTATTTCACTTAGAATCGTCGTACCTAAATCCACTCATCATGCTGCTACTAGCCTTATGACGTTGATTTCATGGCTGAGTGATATTCCATTGTACATAAGGACCACAACTTCTTTATCCATTTTTCTCTTTCCTGAGATATTTAAGGTGTAACGAAGTGGAGGTTCTTGTCAACAGAGCAGCCCTAAACTTTGGGGTGCCTGTGTCTTGCTGATTTTTAGTTTTCCCAATTTATACGCCCATGAGTGGAAGTGCCCTATGCTCCCTAAGCTGAGTTTTTTAGATGTTTCAGGACACACCGTGCACTTCTCCAGAGTGGCTGTTGGCAATTTACATCCCGCCCATCAGCGTAGCCAGGTTCCCGTTTCTCCATGGCCTGTCCTGCATTTCTGGTTTTGACACTTTATTCAGCATGGCCCTTTTGACCGATGGGAAGCGAGACTTCTTTGTAGCGCTGATTTGTCTTTCCAGGTTGCTTGGTTGGCCAAAAAGGGCGTATGCGTTTTTTCCTGAATATATTCAGGAAAAAACGCATACGCCCTTTTTGGCCAAGGGCATCATTGTCGAGGTTTTGCCGCTTTTCCTGTTTTTTAAAGGCGATTCGAATCTCCCTCCTGAAATCTGTTTCCTGCAATTCTGCCTTGCTTTCAAATCCTCTTCGTTGCCTTCCCTCAATATATTTGTGGACGAGAGTCTACATTTATAAGTCTGCAGGTTTGTGAAGTGCAGTGCCCCTGAGCTCCATTTTTCAACTCGCTTTCTTAGGAGCTGGCCGCAAAAGCGCAGGAGTGCTTCAGGTCCTATTCTCGTCCCAGGCGGCAGGCTGAGCCTGTGGTTAATTCTTCTTCCTGATGGGAAATTAGAGTGACCTGTGCCTGTCCCAACACCTAGAGCTAGTCTCTCATTGGTTCCCCCTCTTTCCGTTCATCCTCAGGACAAATTGCAACCTGTACGGAACAGGAGGTTAAAGGTGCTGATTCTCCAAGGAGGGAGATTGCTAGTAAAGCGGCTGGAATGGCGAACCCGAGAACAAGGAGATGAGAAATGAGGTGCGTTTTAGAAACCTTTCCCGATCACACGGTGTACCATCTTCTGGGTTTCTCATGCATGTTTTCGATGTAGGAAGATGCCCTTGAACCTGGAGATTTGGGACCCATGGGATGGGTACCACGCAGTATTACTTTAAAGAGTCTGCGTTTGCTCACCCAACCTCACCAAACCTCTCAGCCCCAAGAGTGTCCACCGTTATGTCTCAATCAGCTGTGGGTCTAGATATGGTCAATCCAGGTGGCATCACAGCCCCTGAACGACTTGTGTAAGAATTTCTCTCTCTTTCACTGTCTTTGTTTCACGGGTTTTTAAAAGTAATTGATTTTTATAATGGGGTTTACCTGCTTTTCACTGCTGTGATTTTGCCGCTTTACACCCACTTGACTCACTTACAGAGAGATATCAATGCATAGGTTTCAAGATTCTTACTAGTCAGATATATTCTTGAGCGGTGAATAGGGGGTGTTGAGTCCAATTCATTGAGCAAGGAGTAGGGCTTCTCTATTACATATTGGGTTTATGGAACGGTATCTGAGATAATTTGAAACCCTTGTTTTATGCATCACCCCACCTCACCTTTCCCGTTAAGCAGCCATAGTGTGTTTTCTAAACGTGTGACTCTATTCTGTTTTGTAATTCAGTTCAAGGGTAGCGGTTTTTACATTCCCTCTATAAGTGATATCTTATGATAAGTGTCTTCTTCTGTGTGACTTATTTCACTTAGAATCGTCGTACCTAAATCCACTCATCATGCTGCTACTAGCCTTATGACGTTGATTTCATGGCTGAGTGATATTCCATTGTACATAAGGACCACAACTTCTTTATCCATTTTTCTCTTTCCTGGGATATTTAAGGTGTAACGAAGTGGAGGTTCTTGTCAACAGAGCAGCCCTAAACTTTGGGGTGCCTGTGTCTTGCTGATTTTTAGTTTTCCCAATTTATACGCCCATGAGTGGAAGTGCCCTATGCTCCCTAAGCTGAGTTTTGTAGATGTTTCAGGACACACCGTGCACTTCTCCAGAGTGGCTGTTGGCAATTTACATCCCGCCCATCAGCGTAGCCAGGCTCCCGTTTCTCCATGGCCTGTCCTGCATTTCTGGTTTTGACACTTTATTCAGCATGGCCCTTTTGACCGATGGGAAGCGAGACTTCTTTGTAGCGCTGATTTGTCTTTCCAGGTTGCTTGGTTGGCCAAAAAGGGCGTATGCGTTTTTTCCTGAATATATTCAGGAAAAAACGCATACGCCCTTTTTGGCCAAGGGCATCATTGTCGAGGTTTTGCCGCTTTTTCTGTGCTTTGAAGGCGATTCGAATCTCCCTCCTGAAATCTGTTTCCTGCAATTCTGCCTTGCTTTCAAATCCTCTTCGTTGCCTTCCCTCAATATATTTGTGGACGAGAGTCTACATTTATAAGTCTGCAGTTTTGTGAATTGCAGTGCCCCTGAGCTCCATTTTTCAACTCGCTTTCTTAGGAGCTGGCCGCAAAAGCGCAGGAGTGCTTCAGGTCCTATTCTCGTCCCAGGCGGCAGGCTGAGCCTGTGGTTAATTCTTCTTCCTGATGGGAAATTAGAGTGACCTGTGCCTGTCCCAACACCTAGAGCTAGTCTCTCATTGGTTCCCCCTCTTTCCGTTCATCCTCAGGACAAATTGCAACCTGTACGGAACAGGAGGTTAAAGGTGCTTATTCTCCAAGGAGGGAGATTGCTAGTAAAGCGGCTGGAATGGCGAACCCGAGAACAAGGAGATGAGAAATGAGGTGCGTTTTAGAAACCTTTCCCGATCACACGGTGTACCATCTTCTGGGTTTCTCATGCATGTTTTCGATGTAGGAAGATGCCCTTGAACCTGGAGATTTGGGACCCATGGGATGGGTACCACGCAGTATTACTTTAAAGAGTCTGCGTTTGCTCACCCAACCTCACCAAACCTCTCAGCCACAAGAGTGTCCACCGTTATGTCTCAATCAGCTGTGGGTCTAGATATGGTCAATCCAGGTGGCATCACAGCCCCTGAACGACTTGTGTAAGAATTTCTCTCTCTTTCACTGTCTTTGTTTCACGGGTTTTCAAAAGTAATTGATTTTTATAATGGGGTTTACCTGCTTTTCACTGCTGTGATTTTGCCGCTTTACACCCACTTGACTCACTTACAGAGAGATATCAATGCATAGGTTTCAAGATTCTTACTAGTCAGATATATTCTTGAGCGGTGAATAGGGGGTGTTGAGTCCAATTCATTGAGCAAGGAGTAGGGCTTGTCTATTACATATTGGGTTTATGGAACGGTATCTGAGATAATTTGAAACCCTTGTTTTATGCATCACCCCACCTCACCTTTCCCGTTAAGCAGCCATAGTGTGTTTTCTAAACGTGTGACTCTATTCTGTTTTGTAATTCAGTTCAAGGGTAGCGGTTTTTACATTCCCTCTATAAGTGATATCTTATGATAAGTGTCTTTTTCTGTGTGACTTATTTCACTTAGAATCGTCGTACCTAAATCCACTCATCATGCTGCTACTAGCCTTATGACGTTGATTTCATGGCTGAGTGATATTCCATTGTACATAAGGACCACAACTTCTTTATCCATTTTTCTCTTTCCTGGGATATTTAAGGTGTAACGAAGTGGAGGTTCTTGTCAACAGAGCAGCCCTAAACTTTGGGGTGCCTGTGTCTTGCTGATTTTTAGTTTTCCCAATTTATACGCCCATGAGTGGAAGTGCCCTATGCTCCCTAAGCTGAGTTTTTTAGATGTTTCAGGACACACCGTGCACTTCTCCAGAGTGGCTGTTGGCAATTTACATCCCGCCCATCAGCGTAGCCAGGTTCCCGTTTCTCCATGGCCTGTCCTGCATTTCTGGTTTTGACACTTTATTCAGCATGGCCCTTTTGACCGATGGGAAGCGAGACTTCTTTGTAGCGCTGATTTGTCTTTCCAGGTTGCTTGGTTGGCCAAAAAGGGCGTATGCGTTTTTTCCTGAATATATTCAGGAAAAAACGCATACGCCCTTTTTGGCCAAGGGCATCATTGTCGAGGTTTTGCCGCTTTTCCTGTTTTTTAAAGGCGATTCGAATCTCCCTCCTGAAATCTGTTTCCTGCAATTCTGCCTTGCTTTCAAATCCTCTTCGTTGCCTTCCCTCAATATATTTGTGGACGAGAGTCTACATTTATAAGTCTGCAGGTTTGTGAATTGCAGTGCCCCTGAGCTCCATTTTTCAACTCGCTTTCTTAGGAGCTGGCCGCAAAAGCGCAGGAGTGCTTCAGGTCCTATTCTCGTCCCAGGCGGCAGGCTGAGCCTGTGGTTAATTCTTCTTCCTGAGGGGAAAATAGAGTGACCTGTGCCTGTCCCAACACCTAGAGCTAGTCTCTCATTGGTTCCCCCTCTTTCCGTTCATCCTCAGGACAAATTGCAACCTGTACGGAACAGGAGGTTAAAGGTGCTGATTCTCCAAGGAGGGAGATTGCTAGTAAAGCGGCTGGAATGGCGAACCCGAGAACAAGGAGATGAGAAATGAGGTGCGTTTTAGAAACCTTTCCCGATCACACGGTGTACCATCTTCTGGGTTTCTCATGCATGTTTTCGATGTAGGAAGATGTCCTTGAACCTGGAGATTTGGGACCCATGGGATGGGTACCACGCAGTATTACTTTAAAGAGTCTGCGTTTGCTCACCCAACCTCACCAAACCTCTCAGCCCCAAGAGTGTCCACCGTTATGTCTCAATCAGCTGTGGGTCTAGATATGGTCAATCCAGGTGGCATCACAGCCCCTGAACGACTTGTGTAAGAATTTCTCTCTCTTTCACTGTCTTTGTTTCACGGGTTTTTAAAAGTAATTGATTTTTATAATGGGGTTTACCTGCTTTTCACTGCTGTGATTTTGCCGCTTTACACCCACTTGACTCACTTACAGAGAGATATCAATGCATAGGTTTCAAGATTCTTACTAGTCAGATATATTCTTGAGCGGTGAATAGGGGGTGTTGAGTCCAATTCATTGAGCAAGGAGTAGGGCTTGTCTATTACATATTGGGTTTATGGAACGGTATCTGAGATAATTTGAAACCCTTGTTTTATGCATCACCCCACCTCACCTTTCCCGTTAAGCAGCCATAGTGTGTTTTCTAAACGTGTGACTCTATTCTGTTTTGTAATTCAGTTCAAGGGTAGCGGTTTTTACATTCCCTCTATAAGTGATATCTTATGATAAGTGTCTTCTTCTGTGTGACTTATTTCACTTAGAATCGTCGTACCTAAATCCACTCATCATGCTGCTACTAGCCTTATGACGTTGATTTCATGGCTGAGTGATATTCCATTGTACATAAGGACCACAACTTCTTTATCCATTTTTCCCTTTCCTGGGATATTTAAGGTGTAATGAAGTGGAGATTCTTGTCAACAGAGCAGCCCTAAACTTTGGGGTGCCTGTGTCTTGGTGATTTTTAGTTTTCCCAATTTATACGCCCATGAGTGGATGTGCCCTATGCTCCCTAAGCTCAGTTTTTTAGATGTTTCAGGACACACCGTGCACTTCTCCAGAGTGGCTGTTGGCAATTTACATCCCGTCCATCAGCGTAGCCAGGCTCCCGTTTCTCCATGGCCTGTCCTGCATTTCTGCTTTTGACACTTTATTCAGCATGGCCCTTTTGACCGATGGGAAGCGAGACTTCTTTGTAGCGCTGATTTGCCTTTCCAGGTTGCTTGGTTGGCCAAGAAGGGCGTATGCGTTTTTTCCTGAATATATTCAGGAAAAAACGCATACGCCCTTTTTGGCCAAGGGCATCATTGTCGAGGTTTTGCCGCTTTTCCTGTGCTTTAAAGGCGATTCGAATCTCCCTCCTGAAATCTGTTTCCTGCAATTCTGCCTTGCTTTCAAATCCTCTTCGTTGCCTTCCATCAATATATTTGTGGACGAGAGTCATCATTTATAAGTCTGCAGGTTTGTGAATTGCAGTGCCCCTGAGCTCCATTTTTCAACTCGCTTTCTTGGGAGCTGGCCGCAAGAGCACAGGATTGCTTCAGGCCCTATTCTGGTCCCAGGCGGCAGGCTGAGCCTGTGGTTAATTCTTCTTCTTGAGGGGAAAATAGAGTGACCTGTGCCTGTCCCAACACCTAGAGCTAGTCTCTCATTGGTTCCCCCTCTTCCCGTTCATCCTCAGGACAAATTGCAACCTGTACGGAACAGGAGGTTAAAGGTGCTGATTCTCCAAGGAGGGAGATTGCTAGTAAAGAGGCTGGAATGGCGAACCCGAGCACAAGGAGATGAGAAATGAGGTGCGTTTAGAAACCTTTCCCGATCACACGGTGTACCATCTTCTGGGTTTCTCATGCATGTTTTCGATGTAGGAAGATGCCCTTGAACCTGGAGATTTGGGACCCATGGAATGGGTACCACGCAGTATTACTTTAAAGGGTCTGCGTTTGCTCACCCAACCTCACCAAACCTCTCAGCCCCAAGAGTGTCCACCCTTATGTCTCAATCAGCTGTGGGTCTAGATATGGTCAATCCAGGTGGCATTACAGCCGCTGAACGAATTTTGTAAGAATTTCTCTCTCTTTCACTGTCTTTGTTTCACGGGTTTTTAAAAGTAATTGATTTTTATAATGGGGTTTACCTGCTTTTCACTGCTGTGATTTTGCCGCTTTACACCAACTTGACTCACTTACAGAGAGATATCAATGCATAGGTTTCAAGATTCTTACTAGTCAGATATATTCTTGAGCGGTGAATAGGGGGTGTTGAGTCCAATTCATTGAGCAAGGAGTAGGGCTTGTCTATTACATATTGGGTTTATGGAACGGTATCTGAGATAATTTGAAACCCTTGTTTTATGCATCACCCCACCTCACCTTTCCCGTTAAGCAGCCATAGTGTGTTTTCTAAACGTGTGACTCTATTCTGTTTTGTAATTCAGTTCAAGGGTAGCGGTTTTTACATTCCCTCTATAAGTGATATCTTATGATAAGTGTCTTTTTCTGTGTGACTTATTTCACTTAGAATCGTCGTACCTAAATCCACTCATCATGCTGCTACTAGCCTTATGACGTTGATTTCATGGCTGAGTGATATTCCATTGTACATAAGGACCACAACTTCTTTATCCATTTTTCTCTTTCCTGGGATATTTAAGGTGTAACGAAGTGGAGGTTCTTGTCAACAGAGCAGCCCTAAACTTTGGGGTGCCTGTGTCTTGCTGATTTTTAGTTTTCCCAATTTATACGCCCATGAGTGGAAGTGCCCTATGCTCCCTAAGCTGAGTTTTTTAGATGTTTCAGGACACACCGTGCACTTCTCCAGAGTGGCTGTTGGCAATTTACATCCCGCCCATCAGCGTAGCCAGGTTCCCGTTTCTCCATGGCCTGTCCTGCATTTCTGGTTTTGACACTTTATTCAGCATGGCCCTTTTGACCGATGGGAAGCGAGACTTCTTTGTAGCGCTGATTTGTCTTTCCAGGTTGCTTGGTTGGCCAAAAAGGGCGTATGCGTTTTTTCCTGAATATATTCAGGAAAAAACGCATACGCCCTTTTTGGCCAAGGGCATCATTGTCGAGGTTTTGCCGCTTTTCCTGTTTTTTAAAGGCGATTCGAATCTCCCTCCTGAAATCTGTTTCCTGCAATTCTGCCTTGCTTTCAAATCCTCTTCGTTGCCTTCCCTCAATATATTTGTGGACGAGAGTCTACATTTATAAGTCTGCAGGTTTGTGAATTGCAGTGCCCCTGAGCTCCATTTTTCAACTCGCTTTCTTAGGAGCTGGCCGCAAAAGCGCAGGAGTGCTTCAGGTCCTATTCTCGTCCCAGGCGGCAGGCTGAGCCTGTGGTTAATTCTTCTTCCTGAGGGGAAAATAGAGTGACCTGTGCCTGTCCCAACACCTAGAGCTAGTCTCTCATTGGTTCCCCCTCTTTCCGTTCATCCTCAGGACAAATTGCAACCTGTACGGAACAGGAGGTTAAAGGTGCTGATTCTCCAAGGAGGGAGATTGCTAGTAAAGCGGCTGGAATGGCGAACCCGAGAACAAGGAGATGAGAAATGAGGTGCGTTTTAGAAACCTTTCCCGATCACACGGTGTACCATCTTCTGGGTTTCTCATGCATGTTTTCGATGTAGGAAGATGTCCTTGAACCTGGAGATTTGGGACCCATGGGATGGGTACCACGCAGTATTACTTTAAAGAGTCTGCGTTTGCTCACCCAACCTCACCAAACCTCTCAGCCCCAAGAGTGTCCACCGTTATGTCTCAATCAGCTGTGGGTCTAGATATGGTCAATCCAGGTGGCATCACAGCCCCTGAACGACTTGTGTAAGAATTTCTCTCTCTTTCACTGTCTTTGTTTCACGGGTTTTTAAAAGTAATTGATTTTTATAATGGGGTTTACCTGCTTTTCACTGCTGTGATTTTGCCGCTTTACACCCACTTGACTCACTTACAGAGAGATATCAATGCATAGGTTTCAAGATTCTTACTAGTCAGATATATTCTTGAGCGGTGAATAGGGGGTGTTGAGTCCAATTCATTGAGCAAGGAGTAGGGCTTGTCTATTACATATTGGGTTTATGGAACGGTATCTGAGATAATTTGAAACCCTTGTTTTATGCATCACCCCACCTCACCTTTCCCGTTAAGCAGCCATAGTGTGTTTTCTAAACGTGTGACTCTATTCTGTTTTGTAATTCAGTTCAAGGGTAGCGGTTTTTACATTCCCTCTATAAGTGATATCTTATGATAAGTGTCTTCTTCTGTGTGACTTATTTCACTTAGAATCGTCGTACCTAAATCCACTCATCATGCTGCTACTAGCCTTATGACGTTGATTTCATGGCTGAGTGATATTCCATTGTACATAAGGACCACAACTTCTTTATCCATTTTTCCCTTTCCTGGGATA